>NW_026067919.1:9100490-9295598 GCF_014885135.2 Alexandromys fortis
ATATTCTTTTCAGTTCTAGAGACAAGAATGTTTTTCTTCCTGACTGTACTGGGGAAGAAGCTGTCTGGCTCAGGAAAAGGTGGCTCTAATATTTGGGCCATCAGAAAGCCAAAGAAGCACCTGTGGGTTAGTGGGAGGCTGGACAGAGAGGTCAGGGACATTATACACAAACTATAGTTCACATAGGTAACCTTGGCACTCAGTTTGAGCTTCTGTTGCCAAGCTGACCAGGAGGCTATGATGGAGCTAAGATTTCTTGACGAACACAGAAAAGATTTGCAAATTCAGTGAGTGTCGGGAGAAGGAGCAATCTCTCTTCCCGAGAGTGCACAATATAAAATGGTATAATGTCTTACACACAGCCGTTCTCGAAATATGAAGGGCCACACAATTGAATTCTAGAGTTGGGAATGGCTTGCGGGTTTTCCAAAAGCCCCGTGGGCACCCAGAAAAGCTAAGAGACCCTGCATTCAGCCCCTAGAGCTAATAAGAACAGAAGCAGGCATTAAATAAGCATAAGTTTAGTCCTATGTGGCATCCCACCAGCTCGAGCAGCCTTCTCCACTGTCCCCACAAAGCACCTGTAACGGCTCCACCCAAGAATGCTCTACTTTTGGAGAGAAAAACGAACGCCTATCTCCCAAGGAGACAACACGCTAGACCTGGAGACAAAGAAGAGCCTTGAGTCCTATAGGGTTGCCCTTGAGTCATGTTCATGTGTTGTGAACAAAGATTCGGTTCTAAAGGTATTCAAGGGGGTGAAACCCTCCATGGCCCTCAACAAGAGCTTCACTCTCGTCTCTGGATACATTGGCTAAATCATCACCACTTGCCGAGCCTGCTCCATCTGGCCACGGCTCCATCTAAATATTCCACAACATTAGAACTGCTTCCTGCCTCACACATGAGGACAGGAAGTGTGTGCTTGGAGCTGCACAGGGAGATGGTAAAGAAGCCATGGGATTATACAGCATTCTCCCCACAGGATCTCTCCCACTGCTCCAGGCTTCAATACACCTGCTACCTTTTGATACAGATATGGTATTTTTCTGCCTATGACCCAATTGTTTGTCAATTAAAAGTGCACATGGTACATCTTCAATGCTGATTATCCTCTGGCTCAAAGTCAAAGGCAGGAGGATACAGCACAAGCCAAAAGCTACTGCCTGGAACACAGTCAGACCCATCTGCAGAGTCTTACACTGGCCAATGGAGCCTATAAATTGTATTCCAGGGAACAGGAGGGTTTTTAGGAGATAGAAAAAGTCTCCTGTAAAAACTAAAGATCTGGGGCTAGAGAGATGGTTTGGTGATTAAGAGTGCTTGCTTGCTGTTCTTCCTGAGAACCCAAGTTTGCTTCCCAGCACCCACACTGAGTGACTTACAACTGTCTGTAACTCTAGCTCCATGAGATCTGACACCCTGTTCTGACCTACACAGGCACCACGCACACATACCATAGGCACAGATACATATAAATAAAAAGTAAACATTTAAAAGTCTCTTTTAAAAATAAAAACATGTGGTTAGTATCTGTCAGTCCCACCTTGAGAATCAATCACAAGCACACTAGCAGGCAAGTCCTCATGACACAGAAACTCGGCAAACTTGGCTTAGCCTGCTGTTCAGCAAGCTTCTCTCTCGGGAGATTAGATTTCTTTGTTAAATAAACACACTGGTGAAGCACCAGGCACGAATGCCACCAAAACACAGGGGACTAAATGGAGCCTTTGGAGACCCAGAGGAAGAAATCAGACTGGGAAGTCCAGAGTCAGATTCAGAGTCCAGAGAGACAAGGCTGGCCTTGAAAGTGAATGTCACAGGCAGGAGGAACATTTGGCAAATCAATTGAGAGTAGTAACAGTGGTCTAGAACAGTGCTGAGGGGGCCCCCAGCATGGCAGGGATCATTTGCTGGAGAGAAGAGCATGCAGCTTGAAACTGTTACAAAGAGAATATGGAGGGGGTGTTGTCCTTAATAGGAAATCAACTAGGGTTCGATACAAAAAAAAAAGAAATCTAACATAACTTCTATATTCATCTTCATCTAAAGAAAGATTGGGCTCAAGAGGGAAGATGGTGGATTCAGACGTAACTTCCTAAGGAGACAGGCAATTGGACAAGGCAATCTTAAATGTTTGAGAATGGTAAGTAATCCAGGCAATGAACAGCAAATGATAAAGTTCCACAGGGGCCGATGATACAGTAACACCTTTGTCAGAAGAGTCCCGGGTCTTCAACACACATTCAGCTCTAGCTGTGGGACTGTGACCTTGAAATCTGAGAGCCAGGCAGGGAACAGCAGGAGAGCAGGAGCCACGCTACCCCCAACTTTTATTGGTCACAGTGGCCTCACTATTGCTTTCCTGTTGCCAAGCCACCAGTCTAGTAATGATACCCTTTATACCCCACTCTATTATGTTCAATCACAGATGATGTATTTATTAACTTACAGGTTATCCACACAGCATTTGGACATGCGCACATACTTCCCCTATATAACCTGCACTGATACAGAAGGTTCTTGGGCCTAACAGAAGACTTCTTTCTCAGTTACTTGTGATTGCCATTCTATTGAAACCAGCCCACTGCTTAATCTAAATTCTCAGGCCATTACAGATACCGCTCATGTCTCCACCCTGGGTTCACCAGTAGAAACATTATTGAGACTACCACAGTTTATGATTGGAAACAAGTATAAAGTCAACCCAGAGAACTGTTCCTTCCTTTTCTGTTTTTCAAATATCCTTGGCTCCATTTTCTTCAACTTGAAACTCTGAGAAAAAGACAAGATTGATGGCTGGATCTTAGTATAGTCTAGGAGTCTGTGGGCATATCCCCGATAGTATGAGAAATGAACACCACTGGTCTGAAAAGAAAAAGAAGGCTAGGCCCATGATGCATATGTATATGACAGTAGTATGTTTGCTACATAAAATCAGAATCCTTGATTTGTGTATACATCATCACTGTTTTGTAGGGAACTTAACTGTGTTAAGAAATGGACCCTTAAGACTGGATTGGGTTCATGAACACTCCGCCCTCATGAATAGATCATGTTATTATCCAGGGAGTGGATCCTAATAAGAGCTGGGTCTCTACCCACATTCTAACTATTTTCTAACTCTTCAACCTCCTGCCAAAGAACAGCACAGCATGAAGCACCACAATGACTAGAAGACCCTTGATCTTGGATTCCCATGCCCAAGCTGTCAGGAATACACTTACTTTTCTTTCAACTCCCCAGCCCATGGCATTACTGCAGCAACATAAAGTAGATTAAGTCTGTGTTATGCCGACTACATCTGGGGCGACAGAACTGTGTCCAGCATCCCCCAGTCCGCAGGATATCATTCTCCAGCATTCTACCCACTGTGTTTGCTGCCCAACAATTTGAATAAATTCCTTGTATTTATCAACTCCAATTGAGTTTTAAAAGTAGTGTCAACAATAGGGAAAACAATACTTATTTTTTAAAACCCGAATATCAAACACTGGTAATACCAATGTACTAAATAGAACACAATCAAATTTTTTTAAAAGTGAGAATAAACTCAGTAATTTCAAGGCACAATGTAACAATGATAGACAATGGTTTATAAGCCTGTTATTCTATACTAAAATCATAATTTACAAAGCTAGTATTTTTGAAATCTTTAATTTTACAAAGGCCAGCTACTGACAAATGACAGTTGCCAGTCTGCCCGCCACCTGGCCCTGCTCTGTAGAGACAAACATTCTAATTCTTAACTCTTTCTATACGATTTATTTCCATATCTCTGAATCACACGTAATCATATTCATACTGCTGTACATGGCTGATCCATTTTAGACATTAGCACTATCTATTATCTTCCAGATATGATAATGAGGATTTAAATCTCTCCTACAAATCTTCCTTTTCATTCCACTTCCCAGTATTTCTAATCTAGTGGTGGCACAATTTCTAAATGAAAACTGCACCGCTGTGTTTATTCTAGCACTATTCACAGGAGTCAAGATGCAGAGTCAGTGTAAGTGTCCATCAGGAGAGAAATAGATAAGAATGTACATACACACCATGGCATGCAATTCAACCCTTAAAGAAGAGAATCTTCAGTTTATATCCACATAGAGTAGCCTGGGGAACATCTTAGGTGACATAATCTACTGACCTCACGTAGAAGCTTCACAGAGGTAGGGAGAAAGGGACTGGATAGACGACTCACTGGGCAAAGTGTATGTTCCAAAAGGCTGAAGGCCTGACCTTAGATCCCCAGAACTCATGTAAAAACCCGGGGGTGTCAGCAGGTACATAATCCTAGTGTGGAGATACAAAGGTGCGAGGTTCCAGTGCTCACTGGCCATCCAGTGAGTCAGTGAGCTCCAGGTTCAGTGAGAGGCTCCATCTCAAGAAACAGCATGGGCAGTAATTGAAGAAGACAACTAAGCATGACCTCTAGCCTCCATGTATGTGTGTTCTGGCACATACATGCACCTGTACATACACATGAGAGAGAGAGAGAGAGAGAGAGAGAGAGAGAGAGAGAGAGAGAGAGAGGNGAGAGAGAGAGAGAGAGAGAGAGAGAGAGAGAGAGAGAGAGAGAAGTATTTACCAGAGGTATTAGGAGATATTGGTCAAAAACATACTATTTTATGTAGACGTAAGTTATATATCCAGGATGACAAATACAAAGAGGTAGGAAGTAGGCAAGTGATTGCCGGGGATCCTAAGGAGAGGGATGTGGGGCAGAGGACAGGGGATCTGGACAGAGAAATGGGGAACAACTACTGATGGTTATAGAGCCTCGTTTTTATGCTATAAACGGGAAACAGTGATGCACAGCTCAACAAACCTGCTAAGAACCACTAGGAGAAACAGTCTAAGATGATGGCATGGACTGGCGTGGACCCAGAACATACTAAGAACTGTGACAGCGACTGTGTGACGGGTGAGTTACTCTTTAATATATAACTAAAATTTTGCCTCATAATGCTGGCATTATTCGCGTCTCAACTCAGCTGTAGATTATGATCATACTATTTTCCTTCCACATCTGTTTTATTTTTTAATTACCTTGATTTATATTTATTTGCACAAGCACTATGATATCTTTTTCAAAATGTTTACTGCCTCATATAATATAGGCTTTTAATATCCAACAGCCCTGGAAACAGCCAACCATAGCATTCACTTCCCACCTGCCACATACAGCACTGGCCTCTAATTCAGTCATTTACCCTGAGACCCTTCTGCGGGGACCTGCAACTGCTAACTTTTAGGCCTTTTGTGGGACATTATTTTTCTGAAGACTGACATATAGACATTTCTTTTAAGAGGTATATTCATATAATTATTTTTAAGTATCACATGGATAGATTTGGGTTATCGTATCGACTGATAGATTCACTTAGCAACTCCACCATCCCCTCCGCTACTGCCTCCCACGCTCCCAATTTACTCAGATCTTGTTTTTTTCTCCCTCCTATGTAGATCCATGTCTCTCTTGGGGTCTTCTTTGTGGTCTATGTTCTCTGTGGTAGTGGACTCTAGGCTGGTTATTTTTTTTTTTTGCCTTATTTATGTCTAAAAGCCACTTATGAGTAAGTACATATTATATTTGTCTTTCTGGGTTTGGTTTACCTCACTCAATATGTTTTTTTTTCTAGTTCTATCCATTTGCCTGCAAATTTCAAGATCTCATTTTTTTTTTTTAACCACTGAGTAGTACACCGTTTTCTAAATGTATCACATTTTCCTTATCCATTTTTCAGTTGAGGATCAGTTAGGTTGTTTCCAGTTTCTGGCTATGACAAACAATGTTGCTATGAACATGACTGAGCACATGTCTTTGTGATATGATTGAGCATTTTTTGGGTATATGCCTATGAGTGGTATTGCTGGGTCTTGAGGTAGATTTATTCCTGAGGAATCGCCATACTGATTTCCAAAGGGCTATACAAGTTTGCACTCCCACCAACAATGGAGCAGTGTTCCCTTACCCTACACCCTCTCCAGTATAAGCTGTCATCAGTGTTTTTTTTATTTTGGTCATTCTAACAGATGTAAGATAGTTTCTCAGAGTTGTTTTGATTTGCATATCTCTGATGACTAAGGATATTGAGCATTTCCTTGTATCTCTCATTCATTTGAGATTTCTCTGTTGAGAGTTCTCTGTTTATGTCTGTGACATATTTTTATTAGATTATTTGTTCTTTTGATATCTAGTGTCTTGAGTTTTTTTTAATATTTTGGCGATCAGTCCTCTGTCCAATGTGGGGTTGGTAAAGATCTTTTCCCATTCTGTAGGCTGCCGTTTTGTCTTGTTGACTGTGTCCTTTGCTTTACAGATGCTTCCCAGTTTCAAGAGGTCTCATTTATTAATTGTTGCTCTCATTTTCTGTGCTACTGAAGTTATATTTAGAAAGTGGTCTTCTGTGCCTCTGTGATCAAGGCTACTTCCTAGTTTCTCTACCTCTGTAAATCTATTACTAATAGGGTTTTGGAAATTTTCGTGTTGGTCAGTTTATCCTAGATTTTTTCTCAATATGATTTTCTTCTCTGTTTCACATAGGAGGTATTTCTAAAATATAAATGGATGAGATGAGACAATAGGTAGATTAGTGTGAGCTTATCCACACTAATAATAATAGTGAGTAATAGTGAGATTACTTGTAAGCTATTATTTATGGACAATTTACATTGGTATAGATTCTGGTATATTGATACAAATTCAAATTATATTTGTTATATTGAGTATACTCCTATATCTGTTTACAATATTTGTGCATCTATGCAAAGTTATTTTGTCATATTGTATGCATGTATGTTTCTATCTTTGCTTAAGATATTTTGTATATTGGTGCAATTTTAGGATATATTAATTATATTGCACTATACATTTCTACCTCTGATCAAGATACTTATATATTATTTACATTTTGAGGTAATTGTCCTCATTTGCTGCACATTTGTTTAAAGATTGCTTAATTTTTAAATATAAAGCCATAGTCTTTAGCTATATAGGTTTTAAGAATTACAGATTTTTGCCATACTTATAGTTAGACTAATCAGGTTCTTTAGATGCATAAAGATTATATTCCATATAGATACATAATCTTCAAATACTTCAAAGAACTGTAGAATATGTCATTTAAATAACTTAGGATTCTGTTGATGTGAGATATGATTGCTCCTGGCAGCACTGATCCATTCCCCAGAGAATGTTGGGCACTGAAGACACTCCACTTGGAGCTTGTTTTCTTCTTGGCAAAACTGGCCTTTGGGCAAAGAACTGTCCATGTATTGACAAAATGCATGATGGACAAACAGAATACATGCAAAAAGACTGTCAAACCTTGCTAAGACAGGGTAAGACGGTTTTTCATATTTTCCTGTCTCTGAAAATTGTCTTTCAGATACTCTAGGCCTTAGCCAAAGTTGGTTGCACCAAATGTTGCAAATGAGACTTTGAGTGATTTCCCAGGTAGCCAGTTGTCTCTGTGATTTCTTGTGAACCTTTTAGAAGTTGTTTGATTACACTTCCTATTTATTCAAGTAATATTATTTCCCTTCTCAGGTCTTTGATGGTGTTGAATACTAGATAGTCATAGTTAGCCATGCCATTTTTAATGTAAGTCTTAGACTCCTTAGGATAGGAAACTATTGAAATAGTTAGCATATGTTTCTTGTTTGATGTTGTTCATGCTAGTTGTAATTCTAATTTTTATGTATGTTTTTGCCTCCTCTTTTCCCTGGACAATATTTGATATTTGCTCTTATTGTATATAATTTTGTATTAGGCCTAGAACTCTCTTATTTAGACAAAAGGGGGAAGTGCTGTGGGAACTCCTTAAGACAATAGCCTTTAAGATACCAGCCCACTTTAGGTGTGGTCTCATGTACTATAAATGCAGACAAAAAGCATGCAAGTCCTCTTGGTTGATGGATTCAGTTCCACTTCCCAGCACATGCAGAGGACTGTGAATTGCTACTCTTTCTGTGAGTTTATACCCAAATAAATCAACTTTTGTTATACTCCATTCCAAGCTATTATGGAACACTTTTGTATGCCAACAATATAATGGTTCATTGGTAATTTTCCATATCTAAAGTGAGACATTAAAAAGTTTATTTAAGAGCATAAGATGTAGCTTGTGGCCAGTAAGTTCTGTCTTAGTCTATTTCCTATAAGAAAATAGCTAGGGCTGAATAATACTTTAAGTAAAAAAAGTTTGTTTAGGTTGTAGTTCTGGAGATGAATGTAGCTATAATTTTGACAGGGGTCTGGGGTGTGACACAAAATGGCAGGTGGTGTCACGGTGGACGTGCATGTAAGAAAAGTGGGCACATAGCAAGGAAAGCAGCATGCAAGAATCAGGAGCCAGGCTTTGCTCTTTTTACAATAGTTTGCTCTCAAAGTCATAGTCCATGGTTCAGAAAGAAACAGTGTTACCAGTTTCCTTGGATAATGCTCCCCTACAACCTGATCTCTACATCAGGCCCAAGCTCCTGCCATCACCACACTAAGCTTTAGTTTGGTCTTTTAGCACATGAGATTTTGAGAGACACATTCAAACCATAAGGAGACAACAGCATCCCCTGCCTTGAAATTCGCCCTTCTTCACAATATCCTTTCTCTACAGTTGTGCTATTTTATTTCAGAAACATGTTCTGCAGAGTCCTGAAAGGTGTTGTGTTAGTCGGCCTTCCATCACTACCACTACAATAAGTGCTCAGATTGTCATTGATAAGGAGAACAGGTTATTTTCCTCCACAGTTCTAAAGTTGAGTCCATGATCAGTTACCCGCATTGCTGTGGGACCAGGAAAGCCACTCACCTCAGGTGTGAGAAACGGAAGACAAAGGGGAGCCTGATGTGATTGCTCACACCTGTAATCCCAACTCAGGAGGCAGAGGCCTAAGGATGTCACAAGCTCAAGGCAAACGGGGGCTATAGAGGGAATTCTAGTTCAGGCATGACTACATAGCAAGCTCTTGTCTCAAAAAGCAAAAGAAAGGTAGAAGACAGGTGAAAAAAACTGGGGTCTACCAGTTGACTTCAGGAACACACACCCAGGGACCTAAAGACCTCTCATGGGACCCTAACTTTTTAGGTGCTATCACATCTCACAGTAGTGCTATTTCGGGGCTGGAGACCTAGGCCTTTCAGCACAAGGGCCTTTTATGGAGGCTGGGGGACTTCTGGGCACATGTCCACACTATAACAAGTATACTCCAGCTACCAGCATTCTGAGCATGCACAAGGAAGAGAAGCTTCTATTCCACATTCTTCGATATGCAAACCTATGCTTATTTTCCTGTTTTCTCTTGTCACTTGCCTTTCCTTACTTTCTAAGGTCTGGGTGCTGAGAATCTCAGAGGCTTACAAGCAGAATCAGTTTACACCCACCATCTTTTATTATCAGGCATTTACATTATAATATCCTCACGTTGCTTTAGCTTTCCTCCACTCTCTTTCATAGCTAAATATTTATTTATTTACTCATTTATTTATTTATTCTTAAAGACAGGGTCTTATGCTGTAGGCCAGACTGATCTGAAATCACAGTGATGATCCCCTGTCCCAGCCTCTGGAGTGCGGAGATTACAGGCATGTACCACCATGCTTGGCTCTCTACTTTTTGCTTTCTGAAATCTGGCCTCAAGTTCCCAACCACTATTACATACCTTTGCTAGTCACAAGAATGTAACTACTTATTGTCCTTTCAAAATGCTTTGGGAGGGAAAAAGGAAGAAATGGGCAATCCAATTTACTTAATTAATTAAAAGATGATAAATAATGACATTAATCAGAGTCAATAAATGTCTTTTTACTCAAGATAAACAGAGCAGAGTTACGACACAGGCAACTAAGGCTTCCCCATGGTCAAAGTGAACATCCCTGTGGTTCTTCATACTTATGGGCCTTTGGGGATTTGGAATATTTTATACAGTTCATATGATGTCTGTGCTCTCAAACAGTAGGATCTTAGAACCTTTAGAGTTTGGGATTAAAGAGTCAGGTATGTTCAATCTGTACATAGAGGTCAGAAGTGGGAAGGATGCAGATGTTCCATGGTCTGTACCAGGCTGATGGAGGACAGCAAGTTGGTAGCAAAGTTAAAACTGAAAAAAAGGATGTTGTTGGGTTTTTTTACACCATGCCCTAAAGACCAGCTGCAACGCAAACTCCAAAATTTTGTGCATGAATGTATTTTCCTGAGCCTTGAAAGGGTGTAACTACTGACCTAGGAAGAAGAATGGATGACTTTCCTCGCTTTCATCTGCAGCCATGAGGCCCAGGAGCCTCTGTGTCCATTGGGATCCAGCTGTGGAACAGACATAATTTTCTAGAGACTTCTTGATCAAGTCTACAAGCCCGTTCTGGGCTCAGGCCTGTTTATCACTCCTAGAGGGGAAGGATGTCAGATTCTTATCCAATAGCTTCATTGAATAACCCATTAGAATGAGCATATGTCAGGCAATCCACAGTAAGAGGAGGGGAGAATCCATCAGTAACCTTAGGACTGACACCTTGTCAGATAGATGGCACAGGGGCTGGGGATTTATAACAGCCTGTTCAAAGAAATAGTTCAAACATACTGACTCACTTTGATCCATACATCTCTCTGGAATGATGAATGATTTAAAAATCTACAGAACAGAGGACCTGGGATGATTCAACATACACAGAAGGAAGCATTCTGTCTTCTACCAGGGTGAGTTTGGAGGCTACAGAGAGGTTGCAAATGGCCTCTTTCTTCAATCAGACTGGGTTCTATGAGGGGAGACAGAGAAGGGACCGAGAGTGCATGTGTTCTGTGGAAGGGGGAGATGTTGTGGGTGTGGGCTGTGATGGGAGAACTAAGAGCAGACTCTGAAAGTAGAAAAGGCTTTAGGGACATGGAAGGTGACTGGAAAGATTTACAAGAATACAGATATGATTAGGGTCCTATATGGTAGCAAAGAATAAAGCATCTCCAACTTCCCAAAGTAACAATATGGTTGTGGACAAAATGTTCTCAGCCATGTTGCCTAATAAGCTCAAAATAGGAACTAGAAGAATCTCATGCTATAGAAACTAGGAGCACAAAGGCAGTCAACTCATTCAGGCGATGCCACAAGTCAAACTAGGGACCAAAAATGAATACTGGAATATTCTTTTTTCTTTTTTTTAAGTTTTTCGAGATAGGGTTTCTCTGTAGCTTTGGAGCCTGTCCTGGCACTAGCTCTTGCAGACCAGGCTGGCCTCGAACTCACAGAGATCCGCCTGCCTCTGCCTCCCAAATGCTGGGATTAAAGGTGTGCGCCACCACCGCCCAGCTGGAATATTCTTGAAGGCATACCCTTAATTACTATCCCTGGAACAAACCCACTCTAAGTATCATATCTGACCGAAGTATCATGAATAGTAGCTAATTTTGCTTCCTAACCTCTTCCTATACTGTGTGGCTTTCATAGCAAAGAGCAGTTAGAGTTCAAAGCACACTGAGAAGCCCACCATGTCTGGAACGTACACAAGCATCTGGAAGGCTCGTCAGATCATATCAGACCTCATCAAGCTTCCACATTCCCAGCAGCAGGGCCATAGGAGAGAGGTAGGCTGCAAGGGACTCCTGCAACTCCAGGAGAAGTTTAGCGAGTTCCAGTCTTCCAACAGGTAAGTCAGGGCTGGGAAAGTGGTTTAGGTGTAGGTACACTGGAACTGTGAGTCTTTCCTGCCTGTTTCTACAAATGATCCAATACAAATGTATCATATGGAAATAGACTTCTGGGGCTCAGTTCTGCTGGGGAAGTACAGAGTAGCAAAGCTGCAATAAGGTGCCCTCAGCAAAGATGAATTCCAATGTGAGAAAGAGGCAGGTGTGGATTTCCACAGAGCGTTGCACAGGCAGGGACTATGTGCGGGGCCTGGCTAAGCACCCTGTAGCCACAGCCTTGCTGAGTCATTACTGTCTTCCAACAGTGCCATCATCCCTGTCATTGAAACGGCACTGCTGGTGCAAAGGAGCACCAGAGACGAGGCTGAGTCAGGAGAGAGATTCTAATATGTCAGTTGGCATTCCCAAGGGAAACTGAGGCCACATAAGGGACCATCTGAATGTTGGCAAGCCTCAGAGATGGAGTTCTAACCTGGGAACTACATATATCCTTCCACAAACCCAATGCACTATAGATAGTCTGGAGGAACAGTTCCTCCACCTCTTAACAGAAGAGAACTAGAAAGTCAGTGCACACACAAGTCAGCTTATCCTCTAGACCCCACACGCCTGATAAACCTGCACACATAACCTATTTTGAATAACTAGTGCCTGTGGGCCAGTACCAACATAGCCATGCTTATCCCACTGCACACAACCCTGGCAAGACTGAAGTCATCAATTACGACTACTCATGACAGCAATTCCTGCACACCAGGCACTACACTGGGCTGCATATACCAATCTCTTAATCTCCTAAACTCTCCAGGGAGGTGGATATTACTTCTAGCCCATCTTACAGATGAATAAATGGTCTCTCTCTCTCTCTCTCTCTCTCTCTCTCTCTCTCTCTCTCTCTCTCTCTCTCTGGCTTCTCTGTAGCTTTGGAGCCTGTAACTAGCTCTTGTAGAGCAGGCTGGCCTCAAACTAACAGAGATCTGCTGACTTCTGCCTCCCGAGTGCTGGGATTAAAGGCATGCGCCACCACCGCCCGGCTGGAGACCCAGAGACTTTTCATTGTCCACCATCACAGAGTTAGGTAGTGACTGAGTTATTTTCTTGTGTTTTTTTTTTTTATGTAATTACAGAAAGAAACAACCCGATAAAAAAAGGGTTCATTTGGCTCGTGGTTTGAGCAGCACTCCAGCAGGAAGAGTATGAAGCAGCTTACTAACATAATGCAGACTGGAAAGCAAAGAGAAAGTAGGGCCAGAAGCAGGCTCGGCTATCACCCCCAGTGCTCACTCCCAGCCCAGGGACCCACTTCCTCCTGACAGGTCCCACGTCACAGTGCCGCTAGCTGGGAACCAAATCTTCAAACACACGAGCATGGGGGTTGGGAGTGGCATTTTGAATCTAAACGATACGATTTCACTCCTAGCCCTAGAGGCTCATAGGCATCTCATAATGTAAAATAAATCCAGTCAAACTTCAAGAGCACCCCACTGTCTTATAGTAACTATTCAAAAACCCAGAGTCTCTTCTGAGACTCAAAGAATTCCCATAATTGTGAATGCATGCAAGATTAAAAATTAATGTTATATATTTTAAGAGTAAGGAAGAGGGAGTTAAGAAAGACAGGTCAAAAAGGAAAAAGAAAGAAGCCAGAAATGTATTAGTAGGACCATTGCCAAAGGCTTCATCACCATGTACAGTATCAAGGCTTACAGTAGCATCATCTAGACTCCAATGGGCTTGGAAGTTTCAGCTTCTATAACCCTGCTATCTATGGCACACAAAGTCTCTCTTGGCCTTTCTCCACTCAGTGCCTGCAGCTTTTCACAGTGGGCATCCCATGTACCAGACATCTCAGTGTCCTGGGATCTACATTACAACTTGGGCCCTAACTTCTCAGCATCATACCCCTCTTAGGACATCCTTGCTGAAAATCTAACACATCTGTCTAGCCCTCAGTAGCACTCTGGAACCTTAGATCAAATTTATCTGACCTTGAAACCTTGAGCTATTCAGGAGTTTTGCAGGCCTGTAAAACCAGCACCACATAGACAATGACCCCCAAGTTCTACTACCTGCTTGAGAGGACACCCGGGCTCCCATTTACCAAAACTGGGGAGACCTCTAATCACCGCAGTAGCTATGAGGTGATTGTTGGAGGATGCCACGCTATGTCAGATAATTTCGGTGACCTTTTGACACGCTCTTTCCTTTCCAACTCAACTTTTTCTCACGTGACTTTTCATTGTTACACCCTGGAGCTTTCAATGGGTGAGATCCTGTCCTCAAGGCCCTGTCCCCATTGCCCAGTATAAAGTACTTGGCTTCTCTCCCACAGCTCTAATCAATCTTGCAACTATAGCCCCTTTGTCTGCACCCAGTGTGTCTGCAACGTTAACCTTGCTCTGAGCAGTACTTGTCAGATTTCACAGTTTACCTTTCTGTTAACTCTCTGTTCTCACTCTTGCTGGAAGTCTAAGATCAGTGAGCAGTAAACACGCTGCTTCCTGAATGACACACTGTCACGAGATTCCTTCCCCCAAACGACTTAGTCCCTCACTTTAGAACTCAGTCTCACTCACAGTTTCAGAGCACTGACAGAACTTAGCTAGATGCTCTCACGAAAGTTATTATGAAGGTCTCAGTCCAGTTCCTGATCACGGCCTTGTTCCTCTCTGAAATTTTGTAAGTCCCACCCTTCAATGTCAACACTTCTATCAATATTCTGATCTTCACTCTAACCAAACTGGCCTGTGAAGCTCTGTTTACAACATTCTAGAGCTTCTTTAGCCCTCAATGCCAAGCTCTTGCACGTTTATCCACCTACCATTCCTCCAGGCCTGTGAACCAAATGGCAAGGCTTTTTATAGCAACAATAACACCCCTGTTCTGCAACTTTGTCAGTTCCTTTTCTTATCACCATGATAAAACACCTCCAATAAGAGAGATGTCCATCAGCAGGTAAATGAAAATGCTGTGCACAGATACTGTAGAGTCTTATTGAGTGGTAAGAAAAAATAGAATCAGGAAGTTTTCAGGAACATTGACTGATCTAGACAACATCATACTTAAGGGAGAGAGCCCAGACTCAGAAGACAAAAATCATGTCCTCTCTCACACATGAATCCCAGAAGCAGACTTGCTATGTAGCCGTAAGGGCTGGCTCCCCTACTCAGCAGTCTACTTCATCCATCCAGGTCCCTCCCATCCCTTAAAAGTTCTGCAACTTCCTGAAACAGTGAAATTTGCCAAGGACCGAGTACTCAAACATATGATAAAGAACAATTTATATCCTAATCATAAAGGTTCAAGTTTGAACCCGGCAATCTGGTACCAAAGTTAGAACTCTGTTCTCTCTGCATAAGACCTTGTTGGCATGCATGTGTGTGTATGATGCCAAATTAAAACCCAAGAAATTGAACTGTGTGTCACAGAATTTATATCATACCTATCATTCAACATAGACACATAAATAAGAATAATGACAAGGGCCACTTTGGGGGCAGGGTGCACATAGCCTTATATGAGCACACAGTAGGGCACATAACATGGCTTCAGGTAGCCAGGAACTGTTTCTTTAAACAGATGATGTTGGAATTACATCTTAAAAATTAAGTGGACGCTAGCTAGAAAAGCTAAGAAACATCAAATTTTTTAAAGCATTTAAACTCTACCCTGGGCCAAGCCAAATCCATAGGAAACTCCCATGAATGATACCATTTCAGCTTTCCACAGTTAAACTCACGCTGGACTGAAATATCACATTGTTTATGGCTTTGGCTTCCATCCAGGGCTGATAGAAGAAGCAGCCATACAAATCACACTTGCATTGTTTGTAAAACTGCAAGCAAAGACACTATCCATTATGTTGTTCCGTGTCCCTTATCTAGAAACTCGTGATAAATGCCTCCATAGCCTAAAATAAAATAAAATAAAACTATGAAAAGGTGGTAACCCCTCTCCCCGTGACCTGGCATTCTTTGTGGTGAGCATGGAGAGCTGGGAGCTCTGTCCTCTTCTATCTGGTGCATTGCCTCCTAGGAAGCTCAGAACCAAAGTCAACTTGACAGTTTTCTCTTAGCATCTGTCTTCCGGCGTGAGGTTCTTCTTCCCTTTGGTTATCTGCAAATTCATTTTAATGGATTCCTGGCCTTACATCATTTCATTATTACATTTCCAATTATCAAAACAACTGTGACTTAGTAAAGTCAGTGGACAATGGCCAAGCAGGTGGCTTCAGGACTTAGAGCTGGTCCTTCTGCCTAGATCACCGGGACATACAACTCTCCCATCATTCGTTTTTAGTCGTGCACACACCTTTACATTTTGAAGGGTAAGCTTGGTACAAAAGCTACATACACAAGGTCGGTTTGCAAAATTTCCACAGTCTGATGCTCAGGGAAAATCCATGCCAAGGTTTACCCTTCGAGAATCACAGGCTGCCCCTTGGATTTCGCTAGAAGTGAGCCGGCCCCTCCGGGCTCGTCAGCTCTAAAGACATGCTTTCTGAGACTCAGCATCAGCAGGGCAAGCTGATGAGAGAAGCTTGCAATCACGCTGATAGAAAATGTGTGTGCATGTATATGTGTATGTATATGTTTGTGTGTATGTGTGTGCATGTATATGCATTGTGTACATGTGTGCACACATATGTATGCATTACATGTGTATGCATGTGCTATACATATATGTATGCTTATACATGGGTGTGTGCCCAAATCTACCAAACTGCCAGGCTTTGCCATGACTACATTAATGACTTTTCTCACCAATGTGACGAAACATCTGGCCAGAGCAACCTGAGAGAGGAAGAGTTTATTTGGGCTCCAGCTTCAGAGACCTCAGTGCACAGGGAAAGGCAGCTGATGCCTTCAGAAGCTGGAACAGCCCAGGCTGGGGTGGCAGGAGCCGAAAAGAAATGTTCCCATGTGGCACCAACTAGGAAGCCAAGTGAGTAGCCAGCGTAGAGGGAGTCAGGCTATGAGCCTCAATGTCTTTGAGTCTCAATGGCTTTGAGCCTCAACAGCTCTGAGCCTCAACAGCTGCCTCTACTAAGTCATTTCTGCAGCTAACCCTCACCTCCTCAAAGGTCTGTGACCTCCCAAGACAGCACCACTAACTGGAGACCAATCATTCAAACACAAGCACCTACAGGTAGCATTTTACAATCAAACCATAACAATGAGTAATGCCTTTTTTTTTATTTATGACAGAGTCTATTCTGTAATGCAGGGTTGCCTGGAACTCACCGTGTAGCTCAGGCTACCCAGAAATTCATAACGATCTTCCTGCCCCAGCTTCTCAAGTGCTAAGATTACAGCTGTGGCCCCAGGCCAGGCAGCTGGTGCCGTTTTCTCCTCATCCTCATGATAAGACTGGCGATAAAGCTCACAAAGATGATGTCCATGCGACAGCAACAGCACAACAAATGCCCGCCCCTCATTTGCTGCCTCGTGTTAACTCGTGTCTATGAGGCGAAGACTCTCCGTGACTCCGTGGAACGCTGTCAGCCCCAGGGCCCAAGACAAATCCCAGTCCTCCCAAGGCACTCACAGTAAACATCGCTTCAATGAATCGGTGAAAACAAACACAGAAATAGATGGCATGAGATGGAGCTGAGTCACGAAATTACAACTCCCTTCTACTCAGATGGGCAAAAATAGCACAGCCTTTCTTTTTCCCAGAACCGTTTTACATCCCTCCCGTTTGGATACCAGGGAAACAAGCACTGTGTTAGCACAAGGTGTTGGTCACTTTGTGCTCAACTGGTCTCTGTCAGATACCTAGTCTCCTAGATACCCCACCCCCACCCCACATACTACTAGGAGGAGAATCACCTAGGAATATAGTATATATAGTAGGAATATAGAGGGTACTCAGAACTGTCCTCTGCTCCCTCTGCTCTGTTCACACCAGTAGGGTCAATGGTTGGCTTCCTCGGTGGCTCATGACTAGATGACACAGTCTAGCTGGCTGGGCTTCATGATATTCAGGCCTTGCCAGAACTGCTTCCATAGTATCCCTTTGCTCCAGACTGCCCTATCCTCCACGTGGTCCCATAGGAAGGACATTCCATCATCCCCTGTGGTGGATTATAAATTCATTTGGCACTGTCTTCGTTAGGCGCCCCAGGAAATGTTCACGATACCTCACGTTTCTCTCCTGCACCTTCAAGTGTGGGCTTGGTCACAGGAATGAGCAGCCTGCAGGCCTGAGTGTGTGCTCCCTGAGGCTTGGACACTCACCCTTCGGGTTTCCTCACTTCTCCGCCTCCAGACCTCTGAGACGTGCTGACACACGGCAGGTACTATAGGGATCTGTTCGGCACTAAACTAAACCAACTGCCATGGCTGAAGTTGAATGTGACTCACTGCAAGGGAAAACCCAGAGTCCAGAATCTGGTCCAGAGAGCCAGAGCCAGCTCAGAGCAAAAGCTGACCTCAAATATTTTATTGAGTTATCGTGATATGCAAATAAAACATACGTAGCGGAAAGTGACTTTTTAATAGCATTAATAAAATCTCTTCTGGCACCCACATTCCAGCAAATAAGTTCATTTTATGTTGTTTTCACAACTCAATGAGGAGTTAGTGTTATAAGATAAAAACAATGTTTTGATTTCTTGAAGTGGACATTTCTCGACTGTCCTAATATGAACCTTGCCCAGACAGAAAGCAACTTTCAAGAATTCCGCTAGCCTCTACCCTGGTCTGTCACTCAAGCCTTCATGCAGGTGATTCTCTCTTACTGTCCTAGAGATGCTTTCATCCTCTGCACATCTTAATCACCCTGAAGGCTTCTGAAAACTTTTGGGTCTGGACCCCACCCCCAGAAATCTAGCTTTATTGATCTGGGATATAATCTAAACACCATTAATTCATCTAAAGAAATTGCACAAATCCCAGGGACAGGAGTAGACTGTATGCATTAGGATGTGCCAATTGTTCAACCTAACACACAAAGCCAAATGTACAACAGTTTGAAGTCATCAGCCACAGAGGCAAAGTAGCATCCCGACTAGCCACTGTGGATATCAAACTGGTACTGAGAATACTGACTTCTATTCCAAAACCAGGACTGTTCCTTTGTAGCTAGCAAAGACACCATGATGAGTTCCTGACACACACCAAAACCCTCCCCTGGCTCGTGTCAGCCTTGTTTTGTGCTCAGAGTCAGACTGACAATATCCACCTGCCTTGCCAGCCCTTTCTTGGTGTTTCCTCTACCGAGCTATCATGGGTATAATGAAATCTTTAATATCCCTGTCTAGCCTGTGGAACTAAAGCTCAATCTAGGGAATATATGCAATATCTGGACATACTTTCTCTATGGCCATAAAGGGAAAGGGGTGGGGCATGATACCTACTAGTGTCTAGTTAGTAGATCAAGAATCATGCTAAACATCTCACAGTGCAGAGATCAGCAGCCATGAAAAAGGAATTTCTTAAACCAATCTATATGGGCCTCAGTCAACACTCATGGAAGGCATAAATGTTCCAACAGCACCTGGACCTCCCAAGTCATATTTGTCAGCCTTCTCTGAGTGACAAACTTTTGAATCTACATTTTCCAAAGTCACCAACCAAGACAATTCCTCCAGAACTTCTCAATGTCTCCACTATAATTATGACCTCACAGATCTTGCCTGAGGGAGGGAAGAAGAGAAATCTGGACTGCCTAGGTCACATTTACCTTTCAGTAAGATCCAACAATGAAGGAGAAGTTCCACCACACCCATCCCCACTGCATCTCCAGCACTGAAATGCTCGGCAAAGGAGGAGTGTGCCCTTCTTATTGACAGAACTTTCAGCAGAGCCAACCTTTTGTGTTAAAGTTTCTAAAATTTGAAACAATGAGAGAAATGGGCACTTATATGTAAGCGCTTAATATATGCTATGCAGTGTGCTCAAAGAATTATATATGACATCACTTTAAATCTCCTGACAATCCCATGGGGCAGTTATGACTCGAATGCCTATAACACAAACGAGAAAAGTGAGGCCATGAAACTGAGATGCTCCAGTCCTAGCTAGTCATATATAGCAGCCATCTACAGGACATTACCCATATCAACTGCAGTACTATTTCATTTTTATTTTAATAAATAAAGCTTGCCTGAAGATCAGAGTAAAACAGCCGCACTGGCCAGCCTTATAGACTAGGCAGTGGTGACTCACAAATTTAATCCCAGTAACCACGCTACTCTGCCATAGAAACCAGGCGGTAGTGGTGTATGCCTTTAATCCCAGCCCTAGAGAAGAATATAAAATAGGAGGAACCAGCTCTCAGGCACAGTCTCATTCTGAGGATTCCTGGAGGCAGGATCGCCATTTCAGACTGAGGTAGAGGTAAGAGCTGGCTGTTTTGCTTTTCTGACCTTCAGGTTGAACCCCAATATTTGTCTCTGGGTTTTCATTAATCATGCTATATCAACAACTGGAAACAGTCAGAACTCAATTCTGAACACCCCCAGATGGACACTAGCAGATAGTTGCTTAACCCTTGGCCCTAAAAACCTAAAAACTTAATGCTTGATGATATCAGCAATAAAAACACACTCAACCCAGAGAAGCTACATGAAAGCACATTAATAAAAATCTCATTTGAAACTTAGATTCCTCAAGAGATTGCTCAATGATGGAGAACCAGTTAGCACATATGAGGCTTTGGGTTTAGCACTGAAGTATAAGCCTGGCCGCATGCATGCACAATACAATTCATAAAAATAGTTATCAAGCAACATAGAATCAAGCAAATTCAGGCACAATTGCTCAAGTACCTCAGAGGCTAGTTGGTTTTCAAATGGACTTTGACAGTTTTAGTTCCCTTGGAAATTAGGCCTTGAAAAATGGCTGTCCCAAGGTCAACCCCAAAATGGATGTCTCAAAATGAACCCAACCTTCAGCAGATAAGTCCCTTGCTGAGAGGCAGCGCCACCTGCTTTGCAAAACCAGATTCACTAGATCTGCGGGCCACCTTTCCAACAGCTCAGCTGAACCACCAGAGGCAACAGCTAGGTCAAGGTCTAGTCTGTGCTTTCCCAAGCCCACCCCACGCAGAAGTGGGTCTTATTGAGCCTCCTGATGTTGAGACTTCCTGACTAGTCATGGAAAAGATAACATCTGTGTTAGTGCGTTAGATGGTGAAGGAGTTGCATCCTGTACTGGCGTCAGCAACACTTCCGGCTATATAGGAGTCTGGTATAGGCCTCACTAGGTTAAATCAGTGTGATGGCAGGCCCACATGCCCCTGAGAATGAGGGGTACTAGGACTCCGGCTGATTCCTGATGGGCAGACAGACAGGGAGAGGAGCCACAGATATACAATAAAGATGGCAAACTTCTGGCTTCTTATCCCTGACTGCAGACAAAGGTCTAAAGGCCTGAAAGGCTATTTCTCCAGCCAGTAGCGCCCCACTGCCTGTGGACTAGTCTGACAAACTCGAGCCCCAATCAGGACAAGTTTACCCTAAACTTGTGGGCCTATCAACAAGCCCAAGCAAGAACCCAAGACAGTAACAGAAGCTCAAGGTTGCAGGCCACTTCCTTGTACCTTCTAGAAATGGCTCACATTTCTTGGCTTGCAGTCCCTCCTTCTATGCTGTTCTCAGTGTGCCTTACCTGTCTTCTCCTTAAAAACCCTTTAGACTGTATTTAGTCCAGTTAATAGTTCATGAAGATATTTCATGGTAAAAACCGGTTTACTAGCAACCTTCATTCCATTTTCAGCCTTAATTGTCCTGTCCCAGGAATGCGAAATAGCCAGAGAGAACAGAGGTTAGGGCACAGACATTATTACACCTCTATCTCTGCGATAGGGTGCAATGTTCTCAGAGGAATTCTCATTAAAACCCCTTGGCTAATCTGAGTGTATTCAGGAAAACACCCCAACTCTGACATCTCTGTCTTAATCCGCAGTCTTCACCCAGCTATCTGCATTCGATTAATTATTGCCTTCAATGAGGCTGAGACTGTTCTAACCCTGGAAGATAACAATCTAGCTTAGCTTTCTTCAGCTCTTCTCCTAGGATGCCAGGCTCAAAGGAGGGCTCTCCACCACAGATCCCAAGAGCTCCTGGCATCCTGCCTTCTCCAGTCTTTTCCACCGCTACGGTGTGAATTCTGAGTGCTCAAGTCTAGGGTAGCTTCCAGAAAAGAAATTGGAAAAACATTCATTTCCAACTATGCCTGGGTGAATTATAGCTCTAGCTAGATCCCTGGGATGATTTGTCTGAATTTCATAGACCTGCAGCTTCTCCCAGCTGAAACCCAGTTACTATTTCCACAATAAAGTCACTGGGATTCATTCCTTCAAATTGAAAGTGACAAGTGGTGTTAGGAGAACTTTGGCCAACTGTACTGTTTAAATCTTTTCTTTTGAGAAAGGGCCATTGTGCTACTGGGTGACCTAAACAAAAGCACTATGGGTCTAGAGGAATGACAGGACACCTGGGGGGCACAGTGCCAGGACCTGACCGGGAAGATATGAGCCAGAACTTGGTCAAAAAAAGACCAAAGCAGAGGCTCAGGGCCATGGAGAGAGGAGCTTGGGGCCAGCAGCTCCACCAACAAGCTCTTGCAGCAGGGTTGTTAGGAGACAGGCCACCTCCAAGGGGGAGCACAGGCCACTCCCAAGGAGGAACACAGACTGCCCCCAAAGAGTGGTTCCTGAATACACACTGTCCCTCAGGATGTGTTCCAGAACCCACAGACTGTCCCCCAAGAGTGGGTTCCAGAACCCACAGACTGCCTCCAATGACAGGTTCCTGAACCTACAGATTGTCCCCTAAGGGTGGGTTCCTGAACCCACAGACTGTCCCCGAGGGTAGGATCCTGAACCCACAGACTGTCCCCAAGGGTGGGTTCCTGAACCCACAGACTGTCCCTGAGGGTGGGATCCTGAACCCACAAACTATCCCCAAAGGTGGGATCCTGAACCCACAGACTGTCCCCGAGGGTGGGATCCTGAACCCACAGACTGTCCCTGAGGGTGGGATCCTGAACCCACAGACTGTCCCCAAAGGTGGGTTCCTGAACCCACAGACTGTCCCCGAGGGTAGGATCCTGAACCCACAGACTGTCCCCAAGGGTGGGTTCCAAATGAAGGATAAGACCAGGAAGGTGTGGGAGAAGAACTGAATTTATTAGAGACCCGTACATGGCAAGTACTTTACAACAGCCTATCACATTTCTTCATTTATTCTTCCGTCCCTGCCAAGGTTGGTTTCGATGATCAGAAAACACAGGTTCAAATCCCAGGTGCACTGCTTGCCAGCTGCCTGTCCTTGGATAACTTGCTTTACCTTTTTAACCCTCACTTCCTCATCTATATTTAGAAATTACAGCATAAACCTCACTGAATGTAGAACTTTTAAAGCCGATCCAAAGAATATTTAATAAAAGGAAATTGCTCATTAGCTGCATTGAAAGAAAAAATATACATGATGATGATAATAAATTCAAACAATACAATTCTGATTTCATTTAAAAAATACATATACTTTGAATGCATGCATATCTATATGCATTAAATAGATATGCATATATATGAGATAAAATAAATAAAGATATTAATGATAGTTATTCCCACATAGTAGAAATTCAAATGATTTAATTTTTAAATGTACTTTTCATATTTTGCAAATTGCCTACAATGAACATGGCATACTTTGAAATATTTTTCTAGATTTGCATTTTTATTGCAAAAGTGATCCATGTTCAAGTGTAGAGAATTAAACTCTGCTACCACTGGCAACAGCTCGTTAGGAATTCTTCCAGATGTTCTGCTGCACCGATCTAAGTATCCATGCAGAAGGCATGAATTTCACAGGCCACAAAGCCAGGTTCTGTGCAGAAGAGGGCTCCTCCTTCAGCATCCTAAAGCCTCTGGAGCACCTCCTGCGTTCCGACTGCACCTAGTCACAGACACAAAGCAGCCAGCAATGCACAGTATGCTCCGGATAATAAGGACGTGGATTATCTCACAAGGGCTCGTGTACAAACATCTGTTTCTTATTTTTACATATTTAATTGAAATGGGATTATATCACCCCCCATTTCCTACTTTCAACCCCTCCAAGATATCCTTCCTTTAACCCTTTCCACCCCTTCTCATGCTCAGTATGAGCTTCCTTTCCTTTGACTATATTTGTTACATATGTGTCTTCATTAGGGTTTCTATTGCTGGGAAGAGACCCCATGACCACAGCAAGTCTTACAAGGGAAAACATTTAATTGGGCACGGGATTAAAGGTTTATTCTATTGTCACAATGGCTGGAGGAATGGTAGCATGCAGGCAGACATGGTACTGGAGAAGTAGCTGAGACCTCTACACCCAGACCTGAAGGCAGCAGGAAGACAGAGTGACACGGAGCCTGGTTTGAGCATCTGAAACATCAAGGCTCATTCTCAGGAACACACTTCCTCCAACAAGGCCACACCTACTCCAACAAGGTCATATCTGCTCAAAGTGCCCCACCTTATGAGCCTATGGGGACCTTTTTCATTTAAACCACCACAACAGGGGTATACAGACAAATACATATATACATGTGTATGTTTATATGTATATGTGCACATATGTATATGTGTACATGCATATATGTGTGTATATGTACATGTGTATATATATGTATATATATATATATATGACCTGCTCAGTCTATTTTTGTTGTTATATGGTCTCAAGGTTGACCGCTCTGCATTGGATAACGAATATGGGGACTCATTCCTGGGAGACATTAACTCTTCTTCTCCCAGCAATCAACAGTAACCTGCAGTCCTTTGTTTGGGGGGGGGGGACTCTGAGCAAAACCCCCTTTCATATTAACTCATCCATTGATGTTGCTATTGCTCCAGTCTTGCTTATGAAGCCATTTCTTCCTGACATTTTGTCTCTTGCAGTCTTTCTGCTCCATCTTCTAAAATATTCTCTGAGACACAGATGCAGAACCTGTGATGTATTTGTATTCAAGAGATATTTTAGACCTATAGTGATTGTTTAATTGTACTGGCACAGAAACAGACATGCAGATGAATGCAACAGAGTGGAAGGCCCAATGAGTAGCACTTCTAATTATAGCCATGTGATATTTGACAGAGGGGCAAAAAAATATAAACTGGAAAAAAAAGGGTCTTCAACAATTGGTATGTCCACATGCACAAGATTTAGACCTACATCTATTACCCTCCACAAAATTAAATTCAAGTAGATCAAAAATCTCAATTGGAAACCTGCAGCAGGAAATACTCCTAGAAGAAAACATAGGCATTACCTTACAAGAAAGAGGTATAGGAGAGGACTTTCTGAACAGGATCCCATTTGCCAAGAAATAATGCCAACGATCAACAACTGGAACCTCATAAAACTAGTACACTTCTTCTGTACAGCTAGAGAAACAATCAATCAGGTGAAGAAGAAACAAACCCACGGAATGGGAGAGAAACTTTGTCAGCTATATATCTGACAGTGGAATAATATTCAAAATACAAAGAACTCAAAAAAACAAAGAGTCAAGAAAACAGATGACCCAATTAAAAAAAAAATAAGCTAGGGATCTAAACAGAATTCTCAATAGAAAAAAATCAAAAAGACTAACACAAATAAAAAACAACTTTGAAATTTCAGTTCACCTCAGTGAAACTGGCCAAGATAAGCAAAACAACTGAGAACAAATTCTGGTGAGACTGTGGAGAAAGAGAAGCCTTATTCACTATCAATGGGTACACAATCTGGAGCCAACACCTCTGGAAATTAGTGTAGAGAATCCTTAAGAACCTAAAAAAAGTAAATCCACCATCTGTACCACTCCTGGATTAGGTCCAAAGGACTAGACATCCTACACTACACATACTTTCCTAACCGTGTTCATAGACACGCTATTCATGATAGTCAGGGAAGGGAGACAAACTAAATGCCCCTCAGCAGATGAATGGAAACGAAAGTACAACACAAATACACAATGAAATACTATGCAGCTGTAAAGAAAAGTGAAATCTGCAGGGAGATGGGTGGACCTGGAGAAGATTATAGAGAGGGAGGTAACCCAGACCCCGGAAACCCAAACACCACATGTCCTCTGTCACCTGCAACTCCTGGATCCGAATCTTCAGATGTGAGTGTCTAACATGGAGTAACCACAGAAACCAGGGAAGGTTAAAGGAATCATGAGGAGATGGAGCCTGAAGGTCGAATAACAGGACCAGATACGATGAAGTAGGGAAAGAAGTAGTGAGGAGCGAGAGATCAATACAGCAGGGAGGGGGTGCCTGGGCACAAGCTGGGATGGGATAGGAAGAAAGAGGCACTAGCTGGGGAGAGAAGTCCTTGCAGAATGACCAGGAAGTTTAGGGGGTTGAGGAATGTCTGTGCTCCGTTTCCGGGGCTTCTGCCGTGAGTCAGGAACACACTCACCCCTCCGATGGATCTTCTGGTACACTTCCCAAGAAGAGGTTATCACAGGCCCTATCTGCCTAGGCAGCTCCCCTACTCCCACCCTGCCAACTTCTACACTTGTGAAGCTAAGGCTGCCTGGCTCAGGGATGTAAGTGAGGGTACTGCCTCCGCAGACTCCTTTATCAGTCTCCAGTGCCCATGCCAGGAGGCCCTCAGTGACACCCAGTTCTCAGATACCAATTTCACACCAGGAGCAAGAGGATTCTTCTTCCACGTCCTATATTATCTTTATCCTGTCTGTGTGGACCCGAGAGACTGCCAGCATGGGTGTCCAAGCTTTAGAACACAAACCTGAAGCCTGGAGTATTCAACTCATTCTCTGGTGACTGCCGAAGCAGTCCTTTCCAACCAGAATCTTTATCACAGACGGTATGTCTACTGTACAAATTCAAGACTGAACACTAACTTCTGAGCTGTAGTCACACACACTGCTTAATAACTGAAGAGAATGGAGGAATGGTCAGATATACACAGGCTGGAAAAAGAAATATGCTAATTCTTCATAAAGTTAGACACTGTATTGTGTACTTAGGCATAAGGAATGAGAAACATAGTTTACAAATGTAATAATGTATCATTTAGACTTCGTGCAATATGAGTTCTTCACTGAACAGTACATCTTTGGGACACTGGTATAATCTATATCCATAGTAATAACTGGAAATCATTCTATGGTATTATTGGGTATCTAATTACTTGTTTAGAAAATAGAGTCATTATTTCCAATCTTTGACTCTTTAGTGCTATAGAGAACACCTATATATGACTCACCTGCTTCTTTGATTGACTTTTGCCGAGAACAAATGTTTAGAGATGGAATTGTTCTATCAAGGTATATTGGCAAATTGCAGCCAGCAATAAATTATGTGTGAGAGCTTTATAGATAATAAAACTAGAATGACAACTCAATGGGGAAAGTATACAATTGTCCAATAAGTAAATTTAATAAATAATTCTAGAATAAATAAATTTTATGTAAGGTGTATTACATATGAAAAATTCAATGTTAGGCTAAAGTTCTAAAAGGAGACTAGAGAGATAGGGCTTCTTTAGTTGTGTGTCCTTGTCCGGGAGCAAACTTGGCAAGGCCTGTCTGATGCCACAGCCAGTGCCTCATAGTTTCTGGAATCCTAACTGGTCTGACTCTGGGCTATCATCATCAGTCCTTACACAGTTGTGTCTGTGTATCCTGTGTTCTCTTTGCCAACTTCGTCTGACTTAGCTCTCTACTAAGATTGGCAGATCTTTTCCCCCACAAATGGTATAGATGACGTTGTACTTCTTAATAAACTTGCTTGGCATAAATCATCACCTTATGCAAGGCCTCCTGGTCTCAGCTCTGCTTCTGTCTCCTTTACTCCTCATCATCTTTATTTCTCCTCCCCTGCCCTTCCTCTCGATCCTTCACCATTCAGGAAGGACCATTATTCCTGCAGGCTTGGGTTATAATTCTCTTTTTAAAGGCTCTAAAGAAAAAGTAAAATATCCATGCTATAAAAAAAAACAAGAGATCTACCCAGTTATTCTGCCAAGGAAACAAAAGTGACCAGCATGGTACCAGAACCCTACGTGTGCAGTGGCATGCACACTGTGATGATGACCAGCAACTCTCTGATTGGACCTAAGACCCACTCGATAAGAGGGATGCCATGCCGGGTACTGGAAATTTAACCAACTACCACAGCTAGTGAGGTCATGGATCTTGGAGCACCACCTCTAAATCACCATAAATCCTACTACTTTCCAAGCATTTATCCTTATTCCTATACAAGTGTAGTCCTAGCCCTCACCAAGGAAACTAGTCTTTGCTATAGAGAAGTACCAATATAGAAAACCACAACTGATTGAAATGCAGGGTTGTGGGATCCAGTACCAGTAGATATATCTACAACACAACTCTAGTACCTTAGGCTCAGGGATCATTACTGCAGAAGGAGTGGGAAAATTGTAAGAGCCAGAGGAACAAGAAATTTGCTATGAGACTGTGTTTCCAAGGAATGTCAAAAGCTACCCCCATGGGAATCCCACTAGCATAACAACTTAAACATGAGCTGAATGAGGAAAACCACAACAGACAGTTTTCCATATCCAGAGACATAGATCCTCCATTATTTAAAAAATTAATTTAGTTCTGTAAATTATTCTTAAAAATAGTGTATAATCATTTGTGATGCTGTAGCTTAAAATAATGGCTTAAGTTTTTGATTTTTTTCAATACTTGATTCTAATTTTTAACATAGCAGAAAGGGGCAGCTTTGTTCCATGTCTCCATATTAAAGAGGCTCTCTGGTCATATGACTTTCTCAATCCTAAATATCACAGAATTTGCCAAAAAGATGGCATGTACATTTCCTTCTTTCCAAACATTAGAAGCAAACGTCCCTAAGCATCCTAAAGGGTCATGTGTTCACAGACACATCTCCAAGCACCCTGGAATTAATTATTTTGGAAGTTTCTTATACAGGTGTTAGAAAATTCTGTTCTGCGGGTCTGGAATTTTCATAGTGTTAATAAGCACCTTGAAAACGCAGCAAGCTCACCAGTGTGGAAGTTTTTAACATACAGGTTAAGAATCCCACCTCCCAGGAAGTTCTTTTTACTATGCAAATACGAGGCTTTCAAATAATTAGTACTCTTGAGAGACACATATGGTTTCCAGCAAGAACCAAATAATAACAGAAATATTTTCACACATCTGTCTCTGAAATGCTTTTTCAGAACAAGCTTCTTTTACAAAACTATTACTCTCCCATGCGTTGCTGCAACATCCGTGGGGCAGATTATTACATTTAATTAAAAAAAATCTGCCTCGTAGTTCTCCAATGACATAACTCGTCAATAAAAAGTCAGGAAACTTGAAATGACGTTTTATGAAAGCAAAGTTATCTCAGCTTCAAGGATTTTAGGCATTCTGTCCAGGATCTTCAGTGAAACATGGGGGACCTGGCATACTCTCCTGGCTTCTGTGGTCACTGCTGTCATAAGCACAAATCCACACACAAAGACACACATAATTTTTTAATATTTTAATCTTTTATTAAAGCCCTAGTTGTGCCGGGGCACTGTCGCTGCTCTCCAGTGTGTTGCAGAACAATCCTACTTGACAAACATTGGCATTTTTCTATAGGAAGGCACACGAGCAAAGACACACACACACACACACACACACACACACACACACACGTGTGTGTGTTGACCTCACAGAATTTTCTTAAAATGCTCAGTAAATAATATAAGAAGAAACTGAAGTCACAACTAAAGAAAAAAGTGAAGCCATAAAATCAGTTTTTCTTGCCAAATAGGAAAGAAAAGAGTTTTGAGAAGAGTTTTGAAAAGCCTCGTTCTAACTAGAAATCAAAGAGAAGCACGTGGGGGGAGGGCTGTCACAGAAGTTCCGAGTATTGATTGGCACCGAAGGTACTGTGCCACCTTATAAGAAGTCTACTAAGCTAAAGAAAATTCAGGAAATCAGTGTTTCCGTGGATTAAAGGAGAGCCTGAGATAGGAAAAAGGGAAGTTGTCTTAATCCAATGCAGTGCTCTTAAGACACTAGAGCTAACAAGGGCAGGTAGAAGCAACACAAAAAGACGCTTTAAGCTCACACAGAAAATGCAAACCAGAGAGTCCTGAAGCCATGTGAGAGGAGCAGAGGATGTGTTCCTCCTGGGAAGAGAAGGGCTGCTTCTTCCAGGAGGGGCTGCTACAGTTGCAGGACTCAGGGGAGACCAACCCTTCCTTCATATCAGGTGGCGTCATCAAGAGCAGTCTGTTGAACTATGAAAACAGTGGCTATCGTGAACATGTGTCTAACTTTTGATTACACTTTAACTGAACACTTTCTACCCTCAGCCTCACTTTCAGAGAGCATTTGCTTTCAACTGCACACAATGGGCATTCTTGTAGGTGGGCTCTATACATTGTTTAAGTATCTAAATAGAAACTCAACAGAAACAGGATGGTAACATGATATTATATAATGTGCTTTTTCATTATCATGAAGCAAAAGATCATGGATGCCCTTGGTATATATAAGTCCATTTTAGTCTTTTGGAAGTGCCATTGCATTCTGTTTTATGGATAAGTGTTAAATTATTTATCCAGCTCCCCATACATTTTCATTTGCGCTGCTTCCACTGTTATGCTATTTACAGATGAGGCTGCCAAGGGGCTCTTGGTCTGCTGAGCACAATCTTTTCATCAAATCCTCTGCTTCCACCCAGAACTTCTGGGGCTCTGGATGGATTATCTAACCTTCCTAAAACTCAGTGCCTCCATTTTTAATTGGAAATAATTTCAATGCTATAGAGAGTGCTGGTTGCCTTTTGTCAACTTGAGACAAACCTAGACATAGCTGGGAAGAGGGAATCTTAATTGAGAAAAATGCCTTCTAAAGATTGACCTGCAGTCAGCTCCCTGTGGTGGTGTCTTGATTAATGAGATGGATGTGGGAGGGTCCAGCCCATGAGACAGTACCATACCCCTAGGCAAGGATGCTGAGTTATATAAGAAAACTGGCTGAGTCAGTAAGCAGTGTTCCTCCACAGCCTCTACTTCAGGACCTTCCTCCAGGTTTCTTGCCTTGAGTTTCTGACCTTACTCCCCTCAGCAGTAGAGTGTCACCAGCAAGTGGAAGGTGAAATAAATCCTTTCCTCCCCCATTGGCTTTGGGCCATGGTGTTTTATCACAGCAACAGTAACCCTAACTATGGCTCAGGGGTAGTAAATTATATTGATGAGTGAAATTAAATGAACAGACCTCCCCCTCCTCTCTTTCTCCCCCCTCTTTCTCTCCCCCTCCCCCTCCCTCTCTCCTTCTCTCTCTCTCTCTCTCTCTCTCTCTCTCTCTCTCTCTCTCTCTCGATAAAGATCGGCAGGAGGCGAATAAAAGACCAGCAGAAGTTACTCTCCACTCACAGAGAATAGAGGGAATTTTATAAATTAATGATCAATAACTCCCTGACTCATAGAAGCAGAAAGCAGACCAAAGCACAAAGGCAGCCGGAGTCCCACTGGGTAGACTTCAGGTGGAGAAGATGCTAGTCTTTTGGACCTGAGGATATGTGACTCAGAAAGTGAAGACACCATTGAGAGAAGACATCCTAGTCATCCTAGCAGCAAATTTTGGAGAGGACAAACATTCAACATGAGCGCAACTGAATTCCAGTGTTAATAAGAGAGAGTAGGAAATACCCAGAGAAAAACAAGATGCATTCCCACACCTGAGGCTCCTACAGACAACAGGCCTAGAGATGGTGGGGCTCTCGAGACCCAGGTCAGGAGCAGAGAAGACAAAGATAGCAAAAGGCCCAGGAGATTGCTAAGTATTTGGTATGTTTTTTTTTTTCAAGATAGGATTTCTCTCTGTAGATTTGGTGCCTATCCTGGAACTCTCTCTATAGACCAGGCTGGCCTCGAACTCACAGAGATCCACCTGCCTCTGCCTCCTGAGCTTCATTCTTGAAGTCAATCATTTTTCAAAGTCAGTGAACCTTATGCTCTCATAAGCTGCCTACAGAGGATCTACCCAAGCCTTGCTTTGCAGCCCACAGATAGAGTCCAAGAGTCCGACCCAGGGTTCACAGTGTTCTCAACTGCCATCCCAGCTTAACTGGTATTGCTGTCCCCCACCCCACCCTACCCCACACACAATACTTTCATCACAGGATAGTGCTCCCTCTAGAGTCCCTGCCATAGGGGAGACACTCATCTGCAGTTGGAGGCCTGCCTGGTGCTACTGTCCCATGGGGAAAGAATATGGCATGAGCTCCTCCGGTTCTGGTTAGATACCCCTACGCGCACGCGCGCGCACACACACACACACAAGATTCTGCTCTACACTGAAATGGTGATTGGAACATTCTATCCCTCCACTCAGTGATGGGGGCAAAACTGAGAGCCCGGTCTCAGCACACTCAAACTAAATCTTTCTAATAGAGTTTCTTGATGAATGTAGGAACAGACTTGGTTCACCTCCTGGGGCTGAGACTGCGAGCCACCACTCTGCCTGCCTATCCTGAAAAGAACCAGCATCTAGGGTCCACAAGAACAGAGTGTGTGAGTTTGAGAGACTCTATACGCATCTTTGTTCAATGGATAAATTAATGCAACAAGAGAGAAACAGATCAACAAACATGCAAAAGGACAAGCAGGGAGGCGGGAGCAAAATATGCAGCCTTGGACCCTCTAACCCAGGGCGCTTGCATGCTCATTCCCGTCCCGGCTGCACTTCTGCCTGCGCAGGCTTCAGGCTTCACTTGGAGCCTTTGCCTCTGGAGTGCCACAGCTCAGACCTCCACAGTTAATTCCTATGTTGCTTCTCCCATGTGGTCTTCCCAGATGCTATGGGCTCACCTCCCCCTATCAAAGCCTTCATAATCTGCCCCTCCCCTCCAACACACTCTCTCACTATCGGCTAACAATAACATGTCACACTTTCTACCTTGATTTAAAGCTACTTATTTACACAACTGCAGCAGATACTTGGCAGAGCCCCTTTCTCTGGCAGCTTAAGGACTCATTCCTTCAGCACTCCTTTGAGCAAAAGGGAGTCCAGAGGTGCCTGGAAGTTGTCCCCAGCATTTCAACCCCAGCAAATAGTTGAGGAACAAGCATTGATCTCTTTCCTCAGTCAGCAAGGAGAGCTCCCCTCTCTCTGCCCCACTTCCCTCAGTCCTCTTTTCTGAGTTTCCTGTTCAGAAACCTACCTACACCCCAGAGAAGCCATCTAAGGTCACTGACAGCCCTGCTTCCCATCATGCCTCTTAAATGCCAGCTGTGGATCTGTCCCTCTCCTGTCTCTGTGGCACAGGACAGTATGGGAGAAGCATCCTGTAGGGGGAAAGCAAAGCAAAGCAAAACAAATAAACAAACAAATGCATACGGGACAGAATGGGCACAAAAAGACTGCTGGAGGGAGGGGACTTTCAGTAAGCCAGGAGCAGCCAGAGTAAGAAAATTGCTAGAATACATGAGCACTTTAAAACATTACAGAGAACAACAGGAGGGGCCTATTATTGTTAGGTATTTCCAGAAGAAAACTTAGACACAGATATTTACAGTTTTAGAAATTCATCTTTTCTTTCATTGATCCTCTAGAATTGGCTAAATTTCTGAACTCATCCATGAGGAAATAGGTATTTAGACATTCAGATCACGCTAAGGAAAAGCCAGGGGGGTGTAGGGCAGGGTCCAGGTGGAGTCTATATTGTAAGGATGTGTTCTTTCTCCAAAACTTGGATTCCTCTGTGAATAAAACTTTCTGCCGAGAGATATCTACCAAAAGATACACAGAAACAGAGAGAGCGAAGGAACTAGGGAAGAGACAGAGACGGAAGGAGAGGCTGAGAAAGAAGGGGAAAGAAAGAAAACCTTGCAAATTGAGTTCCTTCCCCGTTCTCTCTCATCCACCTCTCTAGGCCATCACCTTGGGAGAACCGTTAGTTGGGGGAGGGCACATTTTGTGAGGGGTTTCTTTCCACCCTGTCCAGGCACTGAAACGAAGCCAGCCTGCCAGCACCACTCTGCACAGACCCCTCCCCTTGCTTGCACACCTGAGGGCTGTGCTAGCCTGCTAACCGTCCCTCACTGAACCTCCCTAGCATGCATGAAGGCACAGACAAAACTCTTCCAGGATAAGGCATGTGCCCTGTCGCACACACCCTCAGCAGAAACATCACACTGTCTGGTTTTAATATTCATCGGCTGCTTCTCCATCCAGAGCTCCTAATTCGCAGTGTGGGACAATGTTTTCCTATTAAGCATTTTCCCCTAAGCCTCATTACCTCTCTGTGGTAGAAAATCACTGCGGTGCTTTGGCTGCCTTAGCAGGAGAGGAAATTAATTTACAAAAGAGGGCAAAATAATCTCCAAATAACAAATCCTTCAAAACTTGGAATCTGGCACTTCATAATCAAGTCAGATGCAAGGGGAGACTGTGGCCATGCGGCAGTTTACAGGTGCCGCCGCAACTGACCGGAGTGTAGCAAGCACAGCACACAGAAGGGAGAAGGGGAGCCAGTGGGAAGCGCTGACCATAAAGAACTACACCAGGAAAGACCGCGGGGGGGGGGGCTCTCCAGACAGGAGGATGCTTATAGAAAAGGGTGTAGAGGTCAAGCTGAAATCCAACAGGAAGGACTTACCACAGCTCCCACGGCAAGCCAGCAGCTGCCAGGCACTGCATGGGACAGGCATGCCTGAGATTCGAAACTCCGGTCTCCTCATCTTGGGCTCTACTTAATGGGCTGAGAGTAAACTTGCAGCCGTGAAACATCTCCAGAAATTAGGTCTCCATGAAAGCATGCATCATAAATACGAGAAATACAAATGGCTCTTTCATCAGCGCTCTAAGGAGGAAGAAAACCTTCCTAGATCCTTTCTGATAGCGGAGTCAACTCTGGAAACACACAGCTGGTCCTCGGTATATCTGAGAAAACTGTCCTCAAATCTAATGTTACTACGTCCCGCATTGCCTCATGAACTGCATAGTCTGGAACCAACAAGACACAGCAAAATCAGTGTTGCGTGCCTCTTGCTAATAATCGCAAGCTGCTGGTTTGTTTTGCAAACTCAAAACTGATGGCAGTCGTTAAGCGGTACTGATACAAACCGTAAAGGCACGAACCCAAGCACAAGCTACGTAATCCAGAGTGCTCATTAGGTCCCTCTGTGAGCCAGCTGCCAACACTGCTGCACAGGAGACCATGAAGATGGAGCCTTGAGTCCATTGCAGACCCCTGAGTCTTTGTTGTCTCCTTTTCTAATACTCTAGAATGGTCTAGAGCATTGGCGTCTATGGAGACAAGAACATAAAACGGCTGATCAGCTCCCAGCGCCTCCTAACTTGGTGCAGTAGAGGTATCACTCGACTCCCATGCTCTCAGGGACTCCCATTGCATGACTTGAGAAAAGACTCCATCTCCCTGTTCCTGGAGTAGTCCAAGGAGGAATTTACTTACCCACGGGTGTGGGGACAAAAAAGCCTCCTTGCAAAAAGCCCCGGCACATGGCAATGAGTGGTCAGCACCAGAGCGGGGAGCTTCTAACCCTGAGCAAACAGGGTGTGGAGGTGCAGAAAAGCCCTTCAGAGCCTGTACCCTGCCTGCTAAGTGCAGCCGTGACAGGCAACGGCTGAAGCACTGGGGACCTGTAAGAAGGGCTGCCTTTGGGAGTCAAGCTGCTGACACCAGTGATGTGGTAAGCGGTCTCCTGGCCCCTGCCCTGGAGGATGTGTGCCTTCCTGCGGGAACAGCAGGGAACATTCGATTTCCCTGATTTCTACATGAAAATATGGAGAATAGTGAAGGGAGACAAAGGCAACTCCCAGTTCCTGGATTTGCCTGGGATAAACAGTGAGAAAACTCCGGCCAGCTACTAGCAGGTCTACCTGGGTATCAGCAGCACTGCCGGGCGCCTTTCCTCCATGGCTCACTTGTTTGGCCAGCAGCCTCCTGATCCCCCTCCATGACCTATGCTGAGCCATTGTCTGCCAAAGGCAGCTTGAAGAGTGTAAGCCCTATGGCGGGACTCCTCCTTCCAACTCTAAACACCAAGTCTTTCCCCAGCTGAGCCTCCCCAAGAGAAGAGACAGCCGCTGAGATCCTCAGCCCTCCCTCGAAATCAGAAAGAAGGTCAGATGTGACATGAATAGCAGATTCTAGTGAGTCAAACCATGTGGGGTCACCTCCCAGCACCCTAGCAAAATGAAGTCTCAGGTCCTCACAGAGGACGATTGCAGTCCTGGTGCGGTGACTATGGGTACATGATGCTCAAGCCACTGTGCGGCTTCGCTCGCTAGCCTCTGTCTTTCAACACCCAATATACCCAGACTTTATTACTCAAATGAGCAGCCTCATTGTAAAAACAATTTCCTGAATCAAAGTATAAGCCACTGTACCATACCTCTCCCAGTGACCTACCTTTCCTGGGCCAGTCCAGGCCCCTAGACACCCACAGGAAATCTCTCACCACAAGGCACCACGGAACTTGTAGGCATTAGCTAGCTGAATCAAATACTTTCCAAAACAATTCCTTTTTCACCCAGTCCCTGCCAGCCCAAACCTCCCCAACTTTCTTCCATGGAAACTCCTAAGCTGCTGACACTCCAAGTTCATGAGGATATTTCCATCTTCAAAGAGATGAGCTACAGAAATGTCATGTCCGAAAAAGTAGGAAATAGATGTTCAGGGTTTCTGTTTTCAAATGAGGGCAGTCAGGGATTAAGTGTAGTTCGGACCCTGAAGGAGCCTCTTAGCCTGCTTTTGGGCTCACTCATGTGGTCTGATTTTGCTAAGCTGCCCAAGGACACGGTGAAAGTACAAGATCAACCCCCCTGACAGCACGGTGTTCAACAAAAACCAAGCAAAATATATTCGCTGAGCTCTCAGCTGAAGACACCCTCTCCTCCAGGAGGTGATCGGTGTGCGAGGAGGTAGAATGGAAAACGCCAGCCTGAAACCGTTCCAGCCTGAAGCTTCCACCTTCTGCTTAAGCAATAGAAATCCATTCTAAGTACAGTCAGAAAATAATTGGAAGGAATCTGGGAATTCAAAGAATTGCTGTCAAAAGCTAGAGAATGAAGCAGGAACGGGAAGTGGCTCCAGGGCTTTTAAAAGGGAATTACACACACACACATGCGCGCGCACTCATGCACACAAAATAGCTGTGAATCAGGAAGAATATGGCCACACTTTCTCCCCAACTGCATGAACGGATGAGTTCCAGTGGGGTCCCAGGTTCTCAAATCTGCACAGTGTCAGAGAGCTCAGGCCAGGTTTGCTGAGGCTTCTGGTTGCCCGGTTCCTATAGGCAGTAAAATATCCCATTTTTATTCTGTAAATGGCAACACAACACACACACACACAACACACACACAACATACACACACACACACACACACTAGACCATAGGAACAATCAGGAGCTCTCCCAGAACACAGCAGGGAACATCTGGAAGGAGGAAAGGTTTGATTTATTCCCTGGTGAAAACAAGGTAAGGGTGTCTCAGCACTCAGAGTCCCCTGGCAGTCAGACTCCACTCAGAAGACTGATTTCCTAGCTGTGGTTAGTACTCACCAACCCCCAAGGCTGCTGATTTGGCTCCCCACTCCTGAACCATCCTGAAGATTAACTCATTTCCCCAACTGACCCTCTTTCAGTGATACGGAGAGGTGAGGCTGAGGCAAAGGAAGTTGGGATTGAGATGTCTGCCTCTCTTGTGATCAGGATAACTGGTCACTGGAAGTCACTTTGCAAATCTGTCACCTGTTCCAGAGAACCCTGCTCCAAACAGGATCCTCCCCTAGCTAACTAAAACAGGAAGGAAATGACTAAAGGAGGCTGGGATGCTTCTGGAGCTCGGGGACATCCAGGAAAACACACAAAGTCCACTACCTTCCTGAGCTCCTTTCACCACCCATTCTGAGCTCCTGCTGGGTCACATCACCTGGATCTCTCAGGACCACACATGGCTCCTTGGTAGACATCACTGCAATTTTAGTTTGACCGCCATAGCTGACATTTTAGTTATGATGATCTCTTCCACCTGGCACAGTCTCCTCAGACAGGGACTCTGGGTTGCTACAAACTCTCTCCCTTCAATTTCAACTGCAAGCACCCTAGTAAAATGAGCGTGTGGGACCGTGTCACCAAACCGAGTTACTGTCTTGAGTCCCCTTGCTATCTCTGTGATTGTTCATTTCTGTGTCTACATGGCTGGACTATGGCTAGACATTTGGTCAAACATTATTATGTGTGTGTCTGGGAGGGTGTATCTTGAGTGAACAGTCCTCCAAAGTGAGAGCCAGGCTCATAAATTAAAGGCATGCACAGAGCAGAATAAGCAAGCCTAGATGCCTGGGTACTTGAGTTAAGAAATTGGCCTTTCTAGCTTTTGGATTCAAACTAAAACTTTTGTTCTTTGGAACCAGACCTTATGGCATAGAAATTACCGGATCCCCAGGCTACTGACCACAGGAAAGTTACATGCCCCCTTCTGCAGCTGAGTGGCCCAATTATTTACAATAGATCTTTCTGTGTGTGCATAGATCCTGCTGCCGATGCTCCTCTGGGGAACTCTGACTAATGCCACACTGCCAATGAGACCCACGCCCTGCTCTGGTCACACTAGAGTCACCTCTGGGAAACCGCAGGCTTCCCTTCTCACAGCCTCTCAAAGGTGTGGAGTGAAACGCCGCATAGCCAGGGTTCCCTGGGATGTGGCCCGGTGAATCCCTGGGCACTTGCCAGTCCTAATCATGACAGCACACCCTGATGCTGTATCTTGCATCACATCTGTGCCATGCCCAGTCCCCATCCCATCCCTTACCACCCCCAGGCAAGCATGGATGGCTTCCCGTCTCCACAGATCAGATGCACATTGTTTTATATATGATGGTCACCTTGACTAGATTGAGAAGGACCTAGTATATGTGTGAGGCAAGCCTCTAGGGATGTGTTCAGAAAGGATTAATATGGGGACACCTGGGCTGAATGTGGGTAATACCATTCAAGGGATGGGGGACCGGGTAGAAAAAAGGAGAGTAAAAAAAATAGACATTTGTTCTTTCTTTCTCCTTTTTTCCCTTCTCCCCTTTCTTCCAGACCCATCTCCCCTCTTTCTTCTCTCCCCCCTCTACCTCCTGGCTGCCATACGTGAGCTGCTCTATTCCAATGTGTCTTTCCCACCACAGCAGACCAAAGACTCTGGACTTGTGAGCCGAAGTAAACCCTTTCTATTTAGGATTTTTTGTTTGTATGTTTTGCTTGGATATTTGTCACAGTGAAACAAAGCCTGACGAACAGTAGAATTTCAAGGACCCTAGCAATGTGGTGTTTTAGGATTCATCCCTGGGTAAGAACATTAATCTATAGCTGTATTTCTAATAATGACGAAGAGCATCTCTCAAGAGTTTGCTGTGCCCTGCACTTCTTTCAACACGGGCAGCTACAGGTGAACAGGGGCCGCCTAGGGCCTGGAAAACAAGAGATGACTGCAGACGTCTGTATAGCAGGCCTTACAGGTGTGGAGTTCCTCTCCAGGCCCCCTTCTCCAGTGCAGATTCTCTGCATCTCCAGTGGGGATGACAAAACGCAGCCATACAGCAAAGCTACACTAGGAAAATGAACATTATATGTACCCCTGTCTCTCCTTTATTGCCCTATCGCTCAGGACCATGAGCCACACTTGGCATTACCAATTTCTGGTTCTGTGGAAAGAATAGCCAAACAAATGAGTGGGACTGGACTAGTCACTTCCAACACCATGCCTGTCTTACCAAACTGAACCACTGTTTTCTACCTGAGTGCTGATCTCTCCCAGATAGATAACGCTTTTGTTTCCCCCTTTGAAGACTTCCAAGTTTCCTCTGGGGAAGGTACTTCCACAGAGCCTTCTACTAGTGCAGCCCCAAGAGTGGGAATTTCCTGGTGGATTCTTTCTGCACACCAGCTGGCCAATGGCTCTCTGGTGTTGCTGTCAGGGTACAAGAACAAAGGGCTGGGTGACGGACCCCAGAAATCTCAGCAGTGGGTTCTAGTGGGTCCTACAAGACCCTGTAAGCCCAGATTTCCTCCTCTCAACAGTCGGAGCGGCTGGACCACGTCCTCAGCATCTCTCTGAGGACAGAATGAAATAATGAATATGAAAGTGCTCTGAAAACACTAAATTGCTCCCCAAAGGTAGGGTCCTATTATCACATGGCACTCATTCTCCACACTCACACGGCTGCCCCAACCCTCTCTCAGCCAGCACCAGCCTCATTAGCTGTACCAAGCAAGGGCTCATCTTTCTGTCAGCCTGGAGACTATAAAGAGAGAGACTCACACTACCACCCACCAGTGACCCTTGGAGCACAATGAAGCCCAAACTAGCTTTGGGGGTGTCCTCCACCCTGGCCCTGAGGCACAAGGAGGCATATGGCTTGAAGCGACAGACCACAGGACCCATAGGCCACACTATCTGTTGTCACTGTCTTGCTTCCTTCCTTCTTTTCTTCCTCCCTCTTTCCCTCCTTCCTTCCAGGTTCTTTCTAAGCATCCTCAAGTTCATCTCTCTTACCTACAAAACTGCTCAGCATCTTGTGGATGAACCTGGGTGGTCCTCCTCTACAGCCTTCTCTTCCTGTTTCGACTTTACGTCTCTACTTAAGGACATAGGCTAAAGCTGTCCATCTCTAAAATCAGAAAAAGTCCCAGCTCAGCACAGCAGCACACTGCTGAGCACCTGGAAAATGCTACGACTGTTCAAAAGCACCACTTGAAAATCCTGCCCAGAGAAGTTACTGCCTGAAGCCAAATCAGCTTCCCAAATGGACCGGGAGGTAAATATCCCAGATGTTCTGTCCAGCACAGTCTGGGCTGCCTGCAAGCTGTGGAATGCACAATGGTGGCTCTGGAGAAACGTGTGAAGCTCAAGAGGCTACCCTTGCTCTAGAGAAGCTGGGAATGTCAAGCCTTAAAGCTGGGCTACCACAACGTCATGCCTAACCATCAGGACAGAACCCTGTTCCACAAAGATATCATTGTTGCTAACCAGTCTGGGAGCCCTGGTTCAGTGGCCTCTCCCCACTGTAACATCAGCTCACAGGCTTCCCAGAGCCTGGGAAAAGGCAATAAAAACCGGGAGAGGAGTCAAAAAGTTCTCATAACAGCAGCAAGGAAACACGCGTTATCGAAGGATGTGTGTGAAGGAGTACCTAGTGTATACTGGCCGTGCTGAGGTGGAGGCCTTGCTCAGTATCCATCTACGATGCTGTGTACTCTTACAATGATCCCTAGGCACCGTGACCACCATCTGTGGACAGTCAGCTCTGGAGGGCAGAGACACCTAACACGCTGCTCAGGCTCGGGAAGCACAGTATGGAGGGGAATTCAGAAACTAACAGAACCCTTCAGCACTGGACTGCCCCCTTCTCTTCTCTCTAAACATCCGCACCCTCCCGCAGCTCAACACATAGCTGCTAAGCGCCTGTCTAGGACAAGCTGGCAGCGGCATGTAGAGAGTTGGTTCCCAGGCTTCTAGAACTCATATTTTAGAGGAAAAGCTAGGCACTCAGGCAGATCACTTTCTCCACTGAGAAAAGAGGCAAGGCGGGGACACACACACACACACACACAAAAGTGTTCAGTGCCACCAGAGGAGTCTGGAAGAAAGATACCTGAGCTGAGAATGTTTCTGCTCTGCCCACTTCCTCTCCTTCAGACACAGCATAGATTCTGACACACGTTCCTAAAGGTCTGGAGCTTAAGTCCTTCTTCATGAGAAAAAGCTACGTCTTCAGACACAATAGTGATTCTTGAGACCTTCTCCTCCACTGGCCCCCAGGGATTCCATTCCAGAATTCTCTACTCTTTCCCTTCTGTCCTTTTTTCATCTGCCATCACTGCCTTGCTCCTCAATGCTGACCACCACCCTTCTGCCTAGTCAGGACAGCTGCTTTCTAGGGCATCAACTCCGGTCACTCACTTCCCATGCACCTTCCACTCAGCTGCCAGAGCTTTTCCCTAGATCCCATCCGACAAATCAGACCACTACTCACATATGTGCGAAGAGTCCCATAACCTCTCTATACTGGCATTCAAATTGTATTTTAATAAATAAAGACTGCCTGAAGATCTGAGAGTAAAACAGTCCCACTGGTCACCTTACAGGCCAGGTTATGGTAATACGCACCTTTAATCCCAGTAGCCACACTAGTTGCCATAGAAATCGAGTGGTGCATGTCTTTAATCCCAGCCCTAGAGAGGACTATAAAATGGGGGAGACAGCTCTCAGACACTGTCTCACTCTGAGATTCTTGGAGGCAGGATCACCATTTTTTAGACTGAGGTCAAGGTAAAAGCCAGTGGTTGGCTGTCTTGCTTTTCGGATTTTTAGGTTGAATCCCAATTTCTGATCCTGAATTTTTATTAATCGTGCTTCATTTAATCCTGCTTCGCCTCTCAAAGAAACTGAACTCTGGCATCAGACCCTTACCACTTTAGAACACTGGAAATCAACTAAAAGCTTCAAGCAACACAAGAAGCACTATTTGTAGAAAACAGTTGAACATTGGTGTGGCTTCAGCTGGGCATTTAACCGATTTGTCCCCATCAACTTCTCCCTGGTTCCAGAGAATCCTTAATGGCCAGAAGCTTCTCAAGGCTGGTGGCAGTGAAAACCACCACCCCTATAGATACGTAAGGGGAGACAGGAAAGCCACTGAGAAGGTTCCATTCCCTGGGACTGTCTGCTATGCAGCTCCCTACAAGGTCCTCCCAGGACACTGCCACCCAACAAGACAGAATCTCACTTTGGAGGAAAAGTTCTATCTCTGGGGATTAGTCAGAAGAAGTCAGCATAATTGTTTAGCTTCACATCGTCTGGGGATACAACAATGTTCATGACTAACAACATCCTGGCCAAAGTTTAAAAGGAAAACATAAAGAATAAGTTGTAGAAAACTTTGGTCATCATGCACACATTCTTAGAAGGCTGCATGACTTGGCCAACTGCAACCCTACCCAGAAAAGACCTTAGGAAGGCCCAGAGTCCTTTCTCTCTGACCTTGACACCTACATAGCAGTAAATTAAGCCCTGTACAGAGTTGCAATGCCTCTGTCTGAGCAGAAAAAACATGCCCCAACACATACAAAGTCCCTTAGGAAAGGATGAAAAACTATTAGTTATTGTATTTAAATACAGATCTGAGAGGTCATCAACAAGTAATAAGTAATCTAAGTGGAAATTATGATTAATGCATTCTATAAAGAATAGAGAGATAGCCTAGAGAGAGATAAACACATACAGCAACATCAAGACCACAAAAACTATTATTTTTGTAAAAGAAAGAAAGAAAAAAAGAGGAAGAAAAGGAGCAACAGCAATAAGCCTGGAAAGGGAAGAATTGAGTCCCAAAGTAAAATATATAAAATTCCCAGTTGTCAATAAAATTTATGAGATAGTCATGAAAAGGGTGAACTGTATTCAACAGAAACTGTCTGTTCCTGAGAGGGCCCAGATGCTGGAATTAGTGAACAAAGACTTCAAATCAGCCATTGAACCATTTTCAAAGAGCTAAAGAAAATCATGTTTAAAGAATTAAAGAAAGTGCAACGACAGTAGCTCTTTAACTAGAGAAGATCAATAAAGACATAGAAATTTAAGAATTAAAAGCTATTAAGTAAAATTATGGCATTCAAAACCTAGAATAGCTGAAGTAAAAAGTAACCAACAAGGGTTGAACAGCACACACAAACTTAAAAATTTATCAGTAATAACTTGTTTATAAATTACTTGAGATTATCCAACCTACTAAATTAAGGGTGAAGGGGAGTAATATAGATGTGGCAGCAATCACATGTAATCCGAGCATTTGAAATCTGAGGTAGGAGGATCAGGAATTTGAGACTAGCATATAGCGAACTTTATCTTTAAAAAAAAAAAAAAAACACTAAAATCAATGGGTAGGAGAGAGAGGAAGGACAAGGGAGAAATAAAGACACATGCATACATAAAAAGTGGAGGGACAGAGTCTCGGATACCTGCAGGACCACCAAGCACAATAACATGTACATCATATACAATATGAGTCAGGAAGAAAAGAATCAGGCTCGAGAGAATGGCAAGAGAAAAATGACTCATCAAAGACCAGGCAAAGATTGCCTTCTTCTCATAAGAAACAATGGCAGCCCAGAGACATATTGAAATGATGAAAGAAGAAAAAAATGTCCACCAAGAATTCTGTACCCAGCAAAACTATCACTCAAAAGTAAAGATACAAATCAAGATATCCACAAACACAGGTAGGTGTCCTTTACTAACATACCTTCCCTACAAAGTGAAAAGGTGCCCTCTAAGTTGAAATTAAAGAACAAAACAGTAAGCTGAACTGTGATGAGAAATGAAGAACATTTTAGAATGAAACTAAAGCGCAAACGCAAGCAGTGAGGAGGGCCCTGGAGTGCTCCACTACATCCCTGCTTTCAGTGCCCAAGCCCCTACCATGTTCCACCAGCACCACCACACACAGCAAGCCTAGAGGAAAGATTGAGGGGATGCTGAATGAGATGAGCCAAGGTGAAGGGAAAGCCCCAGAGAAGACCTGCACGGTTGTCTGCTAAGCCTGTTTGCCAAAGCCCTTCATAAACATTTCCCAAAAATGAAAAAGGAGAGTACTTTCCAATTAATTTGATGAAAGCACTGCTCATGCCCTGATGGCAAGATCACAAGAAGACAAAATGCTAACAAACTAACTCCCACAGCATAGAAAGAGAAATATACATGACAGCCAAGAAAACAATGTAGTCCAGGAATGCAAAATTAACCTGATGTCTGATAATCAATCCATGTAATGCAGTTTATCAATAGAAAGGAGGATAGAAACCACAAAATTACCTTGAAATATTCAGAAGAGACATGTGACAAAGTCCAACAGCAAAACCCAAACCAGAAATATTCAAAAAGTAGGAACAGAAACAAACCTCTTCAACTTGGCAGAAGTCCCATGTGAAACATCCAAGGACAGCTCCATACTTGTTGAGAGGAAACTCAGTTTCCCTTTGAGATACAAAAGTCAATTAGCATGTCAATGTAGATGGGGGAATTCTTATAAGGCTCTGCCCCTAGGTAAAGAGTTACAGGCAATCAGTGGATACTGAAAAAAGAAAATCTGTGTGATCCAGAGATGTGCTCCCTGACAAATGATCCAATTACAGGCTTCCAGACTTAAACATTTCAACATATGAGAAATAATAAAGGACTCAGAAGGTCCTCCGTGTGTGTGAGAGAGAAGAAGAATCAAGGAATAAGATGCCATAAAAAATAACAAAGGCATATTCATTCTTTCAACTTCTAAAACCCAATGTTATCATGAAATTTATAACAATTACAAACAATGAAAATAATACAGAGACCTGAAATAAAAGAGGCCCAGATATACAGAAAGAATGGAGCGAACCTGTTACTACTTAAGTGCTGGGAGCCGATTTGAGTGGCTGCCATTACAAGATGGCATTTGGCCCCGGCCTCGCTTGATACCATAATAAAGGTTGCAGTTCTTCCACCTGCCTAATTCTCCTCTAGCAAACCCTACCGGCGTGCACCACCACTACCGGCTTTGTATTACTGTTACTAAGGGTGTGTCCACCTGCGTCTGTCATACTGTAAGCGTATCATAAAAAGACTATTATGTTATTTTTCACTATAGAGTTTTACTTTATTAAAACAACTAATAAACCAAACTGTTAATCACAGTGTAAAAGAAAGAAAGAAAGAAAGAAAGAAAGAAAGAAAGAAAGAAAGAAAGAAAGGAAGGAAGGAAGGAAGGAAGGAAGGAAGGAAGGAAGGAAGGAAGGAAGGAAGGAAGGAAGGAAGAGTGATTTGAGAAGAATCCTCGTCTTGTGGCTGTTCTTTCCCACCCAGTGCTCGCGCGCCAATGGAGAGTGTGTCTTGCCCCTCGCTTTCTGCTCTCCCTATAACCAAGAGGCTCCAATAAAGCGTGATTTGGGAAGAATCCTCGTCTGGTGGCTGTTCTTTCCTGCTGGTCAGGGAGTTCGCCGCACTTAAGGATAGTCTAAGATAGTCACAAAAATAACTGCTACAAGAGTGAATTAATTGCACAATGCCACAGGATATGAAGTCGGTACACAACAGCTATTATGTCTTAAACTAGCATGGAAATAAAAGCGAAATTCATAAAACAATTCAATTTGCAATAGCATGAAAAAGGATGCAGACCTGGAGTAAAGTTAACAAATAGAAGGTAAATATGGGGCCAAGATTCCCCAGTGGCTCCTTCTCCCTGAACTCACTGTTTAGATCTTAATGCAAAAGGTTAAAACAATAAACTTCTAAAGGAAAACAGACTCATGACCTGAAGGTAAGCAAAGATTTCTTAAATGGGATTCAAAACAAAGCAACCATAAAAATGCTGATCAATAGTACATTATTAAAAATGAATGACGGTTGGCCATCAAAAGGTAGCTGGCCAAAATGAAAAACACAAGCAGAAAGATTAGCTATTCCAGGTGGCTATTATATCTTTTCTTTGTTATGATGACTAATTATTTTGTTTGTAACATGCTATAAGATTTGTGGAGTGTCAAATCAAAATATTATTGGTCTTGTATTGTTATAAATTGATGTCATTTTCTCAATTTTTTTCTTAATTTAGTAACCTACCTCATTCGTAGAAATTCCCAGACCATCAAATTTCAGATAAGATGCTGGTATTCAGAATTTGTTACTTTTCAAAAAAAAAAATCTGACCAACTAAAAATGGGAAGTAGATCAAGTTAATTGGGAAGGCTGAATTAAAAGATGCGAACAAAAGCTTTACCACAGAGAAGACCCAAATGGCCACCAGGAAGGTGAGAAATCCCTCTGCATCTTCTATCACCAAAGAAACTGAAAGTAAAACTGCAGTGAGAGGCTCAGAAAAACTAAATGAAAAAGACTAACAACGTTACATGTTGATGAAAATACAAATATATCTAAAACCCCCATACACTGCTGACTGGAGCAAAAGTTGCCACAATCGCTGGTGGACAATGCTTGCCAGTATGTTCTAAAGATAGACCCCATCTACTGATTATTGTATAATCCAACGTAGCAAGAGAAAGGCATGCAGATGCCCAGTAAACCACCAGAGGAAAAAAAAGATTAATAGCAAAAACCAAATAGCCATCAATCAGGTAATGAATGGATAGATAAACTGCACTGTGTCCATAGGGCAGAAAGATACCTGACAAGAAAGAACCCAGGAAGGACTCACAGTGAGAGCAAAAAAGGTCAAGTTCAAAGACATTATACCACAAGTCAGAAGTCAGACGTGGGAGAATATGTACTGTGTGGTTCTATTCACGTTAAGAAAGGAAAAAAGACAGTGGTTACCACCAGGCAAGAGCAGGAAAGCTGAGTACAGGAAGAACATGATGGAACCTTCGGTATTGTCATTACAGTCCCTACTCTGATCTGGGCAGTGGCTAACATGGCTGTGCACATGTGCAGTAATAAACAAGCGTTTGCCTCTGTCGCTTACGTGATGTACCAAACTGTGATCTTTAAAGGGCTAAAACTAAAACAGATTAAATAATATAAATTTAAGTTAATTTTTTAAGGAGCCAACACTGGAGGTTTTCTCTACTGTATCTCTGTTCCCTCCTGTCTTAAACATCTCACACTACATGTCTTCACAGCAAGCAAGTATTCCCATTTTAATTTTTGACAGGCCCACAATTTTGATGGTGTAGTGCACAGGGAACAGTCAACATGCCAAGGCCCCACTGTTCTCATTCAGTCTTTTCTTATCTTCAAAAAAATTAATGTCACTACTGTTAGTTTACCTGTTTCTACAGTTTCACAATCCCAGCACCAATGTCCCACCACTGGGAGGAGGGCAATTTCCCACAAATCACCAAGGTCCAGGGTCCTCAAGCTACCAGCCACTTAATGTTTAATTTTTATGTACTTATAATCATCCCACAGATACAGTTTTGCTATTTTATGTTTACTATAACAGCATAAATATTTCCCCGTAGTCTTTACAAGAGCCATTTCCCCTGGCTATAGAATAGTCTATTGTATGGCTGCTCCATAACTTACTCACCCAGCCCGGCACTGGACACATAGGTTGTTTCTAGTTTCTCGGTATGGGCTGCATGGGGGCAATAGCATCCTTCTATCACGATGCATTTCTCATTAGGCCCAGCTGCTACAATGAATTTGTACAAGGGAAGTTACTGAGTCAAATGCATGAGCAGCAGGCTAATAATTTTAAGTATGTTTTGCAACATAGTTTTCAAACTGGCATGATCACCAGCACCATAGGAAGATATCACTTTTATCGACTTTAACAATATTATCATAATTTTTCATCAGCTGTGGTGAATTTGAAGAGAGTCAATGGGTTTTGTTGCATTTTGTGATTCCTTGATTATTCCAATAGGTATCTGCTTGGTGTTTGTTGTTGAAATGTTGGAATTTAACCCAAGACCAGGCAGAGTACAGATGAGACAGAAGCTTGTTTTTCTGATGTCAGCGTCCTTCACACCTTTATCTATTTTAAAATCGGGGTGCTGATGCTGTCTCACTTGTTCGGATGAGGCTTGGCAAATATTTTTAGCTTGTCATTGTGCAACAACTACCTTTCACTCCGTCATGATGTTCTCCTAGTTTCCCTTCTTAAATTTAATTCTTATAAAGTTGCAGCTAGCTGCCTCTTTAATATTTTTACCATGTGAACATGTAGGAATTTTGCCTGAAAATATTAATCATTTTTTTGCTATTTTCTGAGATTTAAATACATTTAACTCTTTAATAGAATTACTAATGCTTATTTGTAATTTTCCCAGATAATGAAAAAGTCCTGCCAACATCATGTACTCTAGAAAGCTTCCTTTTCCCACAGATAGAGTCCTCCTTTGCCCTCCTTAGGTTGCATTGCCACAGCTCTCTGATTCAATTACTGCGGAGCTATGTGTTCCAAATCTGTTAATAATGGCCTCCTTCGTTATTTCCTATTTTCAGAGGATTTCTATTGGAAACAGATTCCCATTTCCAGTTTTATCTTCTAGTCAGTTTGTAAAAATCCGATGGAAACCTAATTGAGATCTAGAGAAGGGCTGAGCTACAACTAAAAATCAAGACTATACTTTTGAAAATTAGCTGAAAAACTATAGCAGGCAGGGCGAGTGAGATGGCTCAGTGGTTAAAGCACTCGCTGCCAGCCCTGACAGCCTGAGTTTGTCCTCTGGCCTCCTCATGCAAATGACAGAGCACGCTTGTTACACACACATACACACACACACACACACACACGACAGACAGACAGACAGACAGACAGACAGACAGACAGACAGACAGAAAGACAGATGCACGAAGACTATATCAGGGGCTAAATACCAGGCACATTCTGCTGCTATGATAAAACACGCATCCAGCCGGGCGGTGGTGGCGCAGGCTTTTAATCCTAGCACTCGGGAGGCAGAAGCAGGCGGATCTCTGTGAGTTCGAGACCAGCCTGGTCTACAAGAGCTAGTTCCAGGACAGGCTCCAAAAAAAGAGAAACCCTGTCTCGAAAAACCAAAAACCAAAAAGAAAAGAAAAGAAAAGAAAAGAAAAGAAAAGAAAAGAAAAGAAAAGAAAAGAAAACACCGCATCCAGTCAACTTATGAAAGAAGACATTCCATTGTGCTTATAGATTTAGAGGACCCCAGCTGAGCAAGAGCCATGGCATCAGGAAGAGCTGACATCAGACATCCTGATGCACAAGTTGGGGAAGGGGTCAAGAGAGCTAAACTGAAATGGTGTATATTGAAATCTCAAAGTTCCTCAAACACTGTGACATGCCTCCTCCAACTAGACCATAGCTTCTAATCCTTTCCAAACAGTTTTACCAACGGTGGCCAAATTCTTAAACATATGAGTTTATGGGGTCATCCTACTTCAAAACACCATTCTCATAAACCTTTCCAATTATTTATCCTATTTCACCCAAAGAAATTCAGTTAAGAGATGGTGAACATGGGTTTGAATGCAAGCTCAATTTTTAACTAACAATATGCATCAGTCAGTGGTGTTAAGTGACAAGTAGCCACAAACTCTTGGTGGAACACAAGGCTGAGGATGCATTTCTCACATGTGAAGCGACATAGCCAGGCCTTGTTCTCATCCTGGTTAGAGGTGGAGGAGCATGAAACAGGCCCACTACTTAAGATTGGGACTCGGAACTTTACACGCCCATTGGCCCACATGGCGTTGGTCAAAGCAGGTGCACGGCCGGGTCCGCTATCAAGGATATATGGTAGTCAGCTTATTCATCTGTATGTGGAAGTAGAAATTAATATTTGCTGTATAAAGATTAGTCTTCTACATCCCCATGACCTAGGGAATTCCTGCAAAGGTCAAGTCTTAGTTTCCTTCCCTTGAGAAACAGATTATCATCCTGAATGAGAACTGAGTGACCTAACACAGGAGGAAAGCTCAGCGCTGTGTCTGATAAGCATCCAAAGCACAGTCCAGGCCAACTGCTGTTGTTGGATTTAATTATAGAGCAAACATTTTGATTGGCCTTTTGAATTCAAATGGAATAGTTTCAATGATTCCGTGTCAGACTTCACCTTGTTGCCTCTGATGCATTGTTTCTGTTGTTGGAGGAAGCTAGTAGACTCATCCATCAAGCAAACAAACAAATTCTAAGAGCCCTGCACTGAATCGGTTTTGCACGTGACCTGGCGACCTGAAGAGCTTGTATACCACGAAAGCAAGAGTGACCCTCTTCCGTTCCTGGAACTCCCTCTTCTACATATCCTGGCAGCCACCATCTTCTCCATACCGTGGTTCCCATTTACCCGCATTTCCTTCCACATTTCTGCTTCTAAGAGCATCTTCTCTCGTTCTGACAAAAATCCTGGGTTCTCTCTGGGGCGGGGCGGGGGCTACTTTTACAGAGGCCTAGGATAAGAAATGCCTTACCCCCAGCTGTCTGGGCCCCACTCTGATCTACTTGACCAGAGGGTTGCTCCATCCTCTCCATTTCTAAGGTCAAAGAAAAGAAAGCCTTCAGTTTATCCTCTGAAATGAAGAAATAAATGAATCTCAAATGTTTGATAAAGCCCCACAGAGAAGTACCTGTCACTGGAGTTATCTCAAGGGTGAACCTAGCATTTACAAACAGGGGTAGCCGAGTGTCCTTTCTGTGAACAGTAAGCAAGGTCCAGCTTTTAGTGGCTATCATGGACCCCAAATTCCAGGTCCTAACATTCAGTCCAAGGTTACTCTGGTTACAGAGTCAGGGACTACCCGGCAAGTCCTCACAGTCCCTCATTGACCACCCTGACCTGAATATCTTCGCTATTCACAGACGATAGTAACATATCTGTATGATTTTCTTTATTAGTCTTCCAAAAGCTATCATGAAGAAAGTGTGTGCTATCTATGAGAAGCTGTGAAGCCCTGGGGGACCTCTCCTGGGGCTCGAGTGCCTCTTTGTTTACTATCCCAGGTCCCCATTGGTGGCAAAGGCCTAAGAGAAGCCTCTGCCTGGGTACTATGGCTTTTCTTAGGAACACATTGATGCTATCCTTGTCTCTTTTTTATTTCTTATTTAACATAAATGCATTTATTTTCTCTAATTGATTATCAGGGGTTTGTTTTGTTTTCAAGTAAAAACGAAATGACCAGAAATCAAACTGTGATCAGTTTCTGCACACAGGGTTGACTTTTCAAAGACACTTTGATCTCAATGAATCATGATTCGGAGTGGTGCTTCATCAACACATCATGATCTCTAGTGTGGCCTAGGTCAGGCAATAAAGAATTGTTACCCCTAGGAACAGAGGTGGCCCAAGATTGGGTGAGGACAAACTGAACCTATTATAGAAAATAAATAAAATCTATAAATTCTATAAGATGCATACCAAACCCACTCCTGGATTTCTGTGAAGAACGATAGCTCTACTTTAAGAGCCTGAGGTGCCCTGTGCAGACGGTTTGTCTTGACTCAGAAAAGCCTACAAAATCATGCAAATCAAGAGTTTCAAATCTTTGTGTTCACTTTAAAAAGCCCCCAACCATCGAAGGTATGCTATCCAGAAAGCCACCAAGTATTCCTTAAAGATGTTACTTTAAGGAAGTCATGTGTGCCATTCAGTGGCGTCAGAAGGTATGTCCGTGCCAAACACTGGGACTGAAAAACAGAGTCAGTGATCAAAAATGCATGCTGAACTTTTACTGAACATGCTTAAAACTACAGCAAGTAACGCTGAACATCGGGGTTTAGATGCAGAGTCTATAGTCACTGAACACACTGAAGGGTACCGAGAACCCAGCATCCTCTGAAGAACTTATGGAGCTCGGGGCTGCATTACCCCACACATGAGCTTCCCTGCCACCCTTAGACAATCCTCACTGGAAAGCAACAAATTGTTCCACAGCCAGAAGAGGAAGGTGCACAGGAGCAAAAGGTGGCCCAGAAGAAACTGAAGAAACGAAAACTCATGGCACAGGAATAAATTCAGCAGAAAGTAAATGCAGATAAAGGAAAAAGGAAAAATGATGGCTCCTTCTCAGTCCCCACTGACTTAAAGGAACCTCCAGATTTCTGGCTCATCCAAGGATTCGCTTCTTTATCAGAAAACCTGGCCCACCTGCCAACTTCCCCGTGGCATCCCCATGTATATTCTTTCTTCATGCCAGGCTGACATCCCAGAGACGGCCTTGAGTCTCCATGTCCAGAGAACCACCTAAGAAGAAGCCTCATCCCTTCACCCCTGTGCCACATGCTCATCGGAAAAGCTTGCCTCGGGCCTCACAAATCTCCTGATGTGACAGGCCAGACAGAAATGGACTATTTCCAAGGACCCAGAGAAACTACACACAGACAGGGTGGTGCGTGCTCCTAGTCAAAATGGGAATTTGTGCAAAGCATTATAATCCATGAAGTATCCCCCTCCTCTACCCCATGATCAGAGAAGTATCCCTTAAACACACATCCTTGGTGTCCAGGCTCAACATCATTTGACATTTTCCTTACCTCTGACTATCTGAGGGCTACAGAATCCGAGAGAACCAGGAGATGTCCTTCCAAAGCCTGAAATCATTGTGTGTACTCAGAAACAGCTCTCTAAAGGGACTGGGGTAGTTTACCATAAAGAACATATTTAATCAACTGGAACAACATAAATAAAGCATGATAAACTACGGCCTAGGGGAGGGGGAATACAGCTATACAAACATCGGAATTAACAGGTTTGCCCTTCCTGCAGTGAGAACAGGAAGGGAACATCACTGCTGCATCCATCGCATTGCTAGGGAGGAGAAGCAGACATTCCCAAATCTCAGAAGATGGCCTTCCAAATATTATGAGGAGCAGTAAGCTCAAGAAAGAACTAAACACTTGCTGTACTGCAAGCTGGGATCACCATGAGCCTCCTGATTTAGAGGGCTCTCTCAGCTCCAGCTCATAGGTTCCTTTATTTAAATTAGGAAAACATAGCCCTTTGAAGAAGGTCTATAAACCCCACACTGAGTGAGGCAGGGTGGTTCCGACTCTCTTCTCTACCTGTGCCAGTCTGGCATCAATCAGTGTCTTCCAAAACCAACAATAACAGAGCCCCATTCTCTCACTCCATATGTGAGTTTCTTATAAGATCCTTGTGAGCTGCCACCTTGTCAGGGGACTTTTTTTTATTTGGAAATTGGGTCTCGTGTAGCCCAGAGTACTCTTCAGTTCATTATGTCCCCAAGGCTGGCCTTGACTTCTGACCCTTCTCCCTCAGTCTCAGGTGCTGAGAGTTCAGGTGTATACAACCACTCCCAGGCAGAGATGGGCTCTTAAAGGGGTCTAGAGTCATATGAAGGCCATGTGTAGAGCTTCCTGGTATCCTAAGAACCACGATTATGAATGGATGGTCACGGGGGCAGGGGCTTGTGAAATCTGTGCTCTTGGCTCACAGTGTCCTAGCCCAAGTGCTCTTCCACATTATCTGGAGAACATGCATCACATCTATGTATCTGTATAACAGGACCCGAATGTGCATTGGCCACATCAATGCATCATTTGTATAAAGAAACCTGGATGTGCTAAGAGGTTAGAAATCCATCCCCGCAGTTCTACAAGAGATGATGGCATGTTATTCTACCAGGATCCCCATAACAAAGTACCTCAGACTGGAGGCCAAAGCAACAGAAGGTTGCTCCCAGCTTCCAGCTCTGGGGGTGAAAGCGAGAGATCTGTCAGTGGAGCCAGATTCTCTGAGGAGCATGAAGGAGAGACTCTAGGCTTCTCTTCTTGGCTTGGAGATGCCACCTTCTATCTGTCTCACATCATCTCCTCTGTATACCTGCCTCAGTTTCCAAATGTCTCCTCACTGAGGTCATCAGTCGCACTGAAGGAGGATCTATCCCAATGACCTCATATTCAGCTATAATCTGGTCACATGCTGAGATACCAGGGTTTGGACTCCAAAATACCCTTCAATGAGAAGCACAATTCAATCAGCCACAGAGGTCACTGCACCAATGTCCTTGCTTTTCTGCAGGGCTCAGAAAGAGACGTAGGAAGCCGGGCAGAGAACCCCATCCATCAGTGCCCTATTCCAAGCCACCTTTATCGTCTGCCAAAACAACACAGCAGCCTCCTTGCTGGTCCTCAATCTTCCACAATTGTCACTTCCTTCGAGGTGCCACACAGCAGCTGGAATGAACTTTTCAATCAGAACACAAATCTGATAATGGCAGAACCTACTTAAAAGCCTTGATGACTGCCCATTATGTTTGAGGGAGGCAGGAAACAAACCTGCATTGACCTCATTTCCCTCCAAATGCTGCCCGATTCCTGGAACACTAAGCCTTTCTCCCGACACAGGACTCACTTAGACCTGGTGACAATTCCATTTTTCTCACAAACTCACAGAGGTAAACCCTTCTTGCCTGTCCTTCCTCAGCCATGGTCCCTGCAGAGGGTCAAGTTCATCTTTCTCCTCTGTACTCCCAGCTCCTAGGACAGTACCAGACTCATAGTAGGTGCTCAATATTTAAGTACAGAAAAACTTAACAATGCATTACATTATCTTGGATGACATTTTTTTTTCTTTCTGAAAACCTACTATGTATAAGGGATATGCATGTTGAGAGCTTTAGCTACAATGCTAAATTCTAGTTCCATAGAATAAAGGAGAAGGTGAATTTTCTAAGCCCAGAAATGAAACATCCACGGTCACATAGCCAATCTTATGATTCCGATACTGAAACCTCAGTAGCAGAGCTCTTCCTCACATCCATGCTGGGAGCTGCACAGGAGAAAACCAAGTCCTCTTTTACACATCAGCACTGGGTAGTTTCTGACCAGCAAACAAACCTCTCTGTTCCTCCATCTGCCCAGAAAACATGTCCATATCTTACCTGAGGTCCTGGATTGAGGGGGATGTGAGTAGTGATGAGCAGAACAGAGAAAGTGGATCTGACTCCTGTGGCCCTTGCAATGAACACTGGGTGTGGGGTTCCACACCAGGGGCATCAGATCCTGCCTCTGATCCTTAAAAGAAGCAGGAACTCACTAGGAAATTCTCATAATGAGTATTCATTTCAATCATCAATATCAAAAATCACCCAGTAGAAAAGCCTTGTGGTATGTCCATGGGGAAATGCCTTGATCTAGTTCACTGAAGTAAAAAAAAAACCATCATGGGTGGCACCATTCAATATTGAAGTGAAAAGACCCACCATTGGTGGCTCCATTCCCTAGGCTAAGATCTCAGACTGTATAAAAAGTGAGCTGAGGATAAGCGTTGACCACTCCTGCTCCTTGACTTTGGCTGGTACATAAACAGATGTCCCTAGGTTCTTTCTCTGTGATCTGTCTGTACTGCTGAACTACAACCAATGGTATGCCAAGAAAACCCCTCCTTCCTAAGTGGCTCCTGTGGAGGGATTTTATCCTAGCAACAGAAAAGATGGGCAGAGCCTCCAACTCTACTTTCTTCCTCTGGAGAAAGCATGAGAGAATGTGGAATCTGCTTCAGAGTGAAGACTCAAGAAATGATCATAAAATACCTTTTTGGTTCTAGCCATTGTGGCGCCCAGGGAAAACAGTGGTCTCTTCCCTTCCTTCAAATGAGCCTTATGTGAAGGCTACTAGCCTTCATTTAAGCTATAGAACCAAGTTGAAAGTGAATGTCAATCTTGGTAGCCCACTGCTTATGGAAGCCCATGGGTAAAGAGAATTGGTAACTTATCAACAGGCTCCATATTCTAGGCCAGTCTCTCTGAGGCATGTACTACCATCAGCCAACTGTGACCAAGGTGCCTGCCCTCTACCCCCTCAGCAGGTCTGACCAGCTTCCTCAAGCTCGTGCTTTGAGCTGGACATGTAGCTACAAAGAAAACAAAGTTTAGCTTTGTTCTATTTTATGCCCTGAAATATGCAAGTGAAGGACACGAACCGCAGTCACTCCAGGGAAAAGCCCGTGTGAATTAGCCTTTGAAGAAGAATCTGGAACCAGCTGGAGGCCTGGATCCTAACTTCACAAGGGCTGCCTTGCCTCCCAGCTTTTGATGAAAGCCCAGAGGCTGCTAGGAAGCTTGGCCAAGAGCTTCATGCTGGCCTCCTTCAGATGGTGCCAAAGCTCTTCCAGGCTCTGCTTTCCTGCCCCAGGCTGTCTGGCAGCTTGGTGCCCCACTCCTGGATGCTCATTCTTGGAGGTTTTATCTACATGATATGGCCTCCCCTTTCTTGTTTCATGTTTTCATTTCCCTGCCCTCACCACTCCTTTGATCTTTGTATTTCTTCCAGTCCTTCCTCCCCCGATGACTTCCTGCGGTGTGCAGGTGCTGTTGTCAACTGGAGGGTACATGGGTAAATCGCATAGCCTGTCTCATGTTGAAAGAACAATTAACAAACCATCCAATGAACATATGAGTTGGAACAAACTGCAGAAAGGTAGGATAGAGGCTAGAGAAGAGAAGGATATTACTTTTTAAAATAAAACACAAGGATGTCCAGAGGAGCCAAGGAGATAAGGAGGTGAGCCAGGTAGCTATTTGCAAAAAATATCGTCTATTTAGAGGGGGCAGCCAATGCAAGCAAAATACAAGCTTGCTTGACAAACTCGGGGGAGAAAGGATAGAAAACAGAGTTGTTGTGTGGGTGTAGGAAGCTTTTCTCAGAAGCCATAGGTTATAACATGAAAATCCCAATGCCAGAGTGGAATACAGCTCTATGCTGTTGGTCAGGGAAGTTGAAAGTCCCCTCAAACACTGCAGGCTATCGACATTGCTCTTGGTTGTATCCCAGAACTAGATGGCAAGACCCTAATGCTAAAGAAAACACAATATCAGGTACAAAGCATAGAGAAACAAATTTAGACCTAGACGGGAAGCTTCCTCCCTGCTGGCTACCTTTCCCGGTGCTAGAAGGTGCTATTCAGGCAAACAGGAAAGTGGGCTTATCCAGCTATGGATCCTGCATCCTATAATAATTACCTGCCTTGCAAGATGTGCCCATTGGTACAACAGGAGCAAGACGGCTATGGGGCAACCAGCCAGTGACTGCATCTGAAGCCCATTTCACTAGAGGAAGATCACGGTTGGCACTATATATATATGGCCAGAAGCCCATTTCTAGGGAGATCATAAGTTCTGAGGAAAACCCACCAGTCATGTTTTGCTAAGTAGACAAGTTGTCAAGCTGCCTCTTAAATATTGATGCTAATAACTCAAAGATTAGTGCTAATTTCACCCCTGGTTAAGGGAAGCTTCTATTTGCAGCACTCGGTGATGAATGTGGCAACTCATAACGGGTCAGGGGGTGAGAGCAAGAGAGCGCTGAGTGTGCCACCCTAAACAACATTTGCATCACCCTTCCAAGGATCAGGGACTGTCTGGAAGAAGGCATAGGAAGAATAGAGGGGCTAAGCTGGGCGGTGATGGCGCAGGCCTTTAATCCCAGCACTCGGGAGGCAGAGACAGGCAGATCTCTGTGAGTTCGAGGCCAGCCTGGTCTACAAGAGCTAGTGCCAGGACAGGCTCCAAAACCACAGAGAAACCCTGTCTCGAAAAAAAAGAAGAAGAAGAAGAATAGAGGGGCTAGTGGATGGGGACAGTGAAGTGAAATGATGTCCTTTGAACATGGCATAGCTAGTGCCCTTAGGAGGAACTCATAGTGGCTGAAGTCTACCTGCACAAACCTGCACAAGACGTTACTGTCAATAACCCATCTCTAATAGAGAAGGATTCATGAAACCGACCCCTCCCTGAGGAGGTACAAGCAATTAACGGTTGATGAGGGAGGGTAGCCAGAGTCCTCAGTGGTAGCTGCCAAAGCTCACGTATCTTTTCACTCATGCTTAGGCAGACAACCCTCATAAAACAGAGAGGTTCACACACAAAAAGGCATGAAAGGAGGAGCCTGGTGGTGATGGTGCACACCTTTAATCCCATCACTTGGGAGGTGAGGCAGGTAGATCTTCAAGTTCGAGGCCAGCATGGTACACAGAGGAAGTTCCAGGACAGCCAGAGCTATACATAGAAATCCTGTCTTGAAAAACAAACAAACAAACAAACAAACAAAAAAAAGCTTTGGCAGAGTGTAAAGGTATTAGGAGAGGACAGTAAGATAAATGTGATCAAAGTGTGTGCGGTGTGTGTGCGTGTAACTGAAAGAAATTTTTTTTTAAAAAAATTATTTTTTTAATATTTATTTAAAAATTTTTTAAAAATTCTACAGTTGCTACTTCATAACTGTAATATGCTACTTTTTTGAATTGTAATGTAAATAGCTGATATGCAGGATATGTGACCCCTGTGAAAGACCCCCATGTTAGACCCCCAAAGGGGTCTTGATCTACAGGCTGAGAACCGCTGCTCTAGTTGCCCCAGCAGGTCAAAGGTAATCCAAGCCTCTGTGTATAGAGTTGGTAAACACTGAGAATGAATGGGTTGTGCTACACTGGAGGACATGGCTGGGCAGTGTCACACTGGAGGAGATGGCAAGCCTAGCCCAGCGACAGCATAATCAGGAACATGAGACACTTCTGAGGCTTGGCGTCTACTTGTGCACAGTAGGGCACGCTCCTGTCACATGAATTTCTGAAACAGAGCAAAGAATGGGAAACACTGACTTCTCACTGCACCTGGCTTACACCAGGCCCCTCCCCAGTGACACTTTCCCTGCTCTGCCAGTGTCCCTTAACATTTCTCCACTGTAGTTGTCTCTAGAAGGGGGACTTGCTGAGAGGTGGTCCAAAGACCTCCGCAAGAGCACCCTACAGCAAAAACAGCAAAACTTAAGAATCTCCTAAATCAGGACCTTAAGAATCACCATAAAAAAGACAACTTGGCACATTACGACTCCCTGGAAACACTTTAGAAACACCCATAGCATTTCCTCCTGGGGCCCTCAATTGTCAGTCCCATTAGCCAGTCTGGAGCCCAAGAACAACACAGATTTCCAGAGGCCAGGAGAAAAGGTGCTGCTGAGACTTACAGAGGCATCCCAGAAGGGGGACAGATGACCCAAAAGAGAGACAGATGACAACCCAGGCCATGTGTGCTTTAGCCACACCAGCCTTCAGCTTCCTACCTTGGGTCTTACACACTGGCCATGGCCTGCGGGCAGGTATTCATTGTGGGGAGGGTTTAACAGCTATTGGGACAACCTCTGTTGAGACTTTGACACACATGCTCACATCCGCTGTCATCCCAGGGCTAGGGGTAAGACTTAGATCAAACAGGAAAGGAGGAAGTCCCCTGCAAGTCTTGGTGAAGGGAAGAGGATTAAGACACCCCCCCTAGTTTGCAGGTTTAGAAATTACTAAAGAAGGCTCCTTCTTGCCCTCCCTCACTAAGCAGCATCATGTTGTTCTTCCTGAACTCCCAGCCTGCCCCAAGAATTTCCACCTCAGTTCGTCCTCCTCTTCCATCTCTCTGAGACACAGATGTCAACCTGCCTCCTGCACATACTGCTGTGCTTTGGGCACTCCAGAGACACTAACTGAATGTGTCCCTCTTCACCTACTCCACAGACTTCCAGAAGCCTCACCACCTCTCCCTAAGCCACAAAGAGAAGTGCTGGAAAGTTCTGGCTCCATCCCTTCCCCACTGGGTCCCCTTTTCCTTTAATACCACTGACTTTTTCACAAGGCTCTAATATATGTTCTTTAGTCCTGAGTCCCAGCTCTTGGCTTCATAAAAGACTTTCTGTAGAAATACTACACCAAGCTCCAGACTCACTGAGTTCCAGGACCTCTTTACCATATAAGCTACCTAGAGTCAAAGCAAAAGCCAGATGGGAGGGGTATTGGAAAAGAATCCCTTCTGACTTCTGAGTCCTCCCCTAGAAGATACAGGCAAGAAGGATAGGCTGCATCCAGGATTTGCATCTTGAATGGGTGACAAGAGGCTCATGCCATAGAATACAAATGGAAAGGAGACCTTGGCCTTGACAAAGTCCAGGTATAAACCAGCATGTGAAAAGAAATTTCAGCGTCAGACAAATGGCTCGTTGATAAAGGTATGTGCTACTAACCCTGGTGATTCCCAGGACCCACACAGTGGAAGGAGTCAACTCTCACAAGTTGTCCTCTGACCTTCAGACATACCTGTTTCATATGCCACACATGAACTCATACACAATAGACAGACAGAAGATGATAGATAGATAGATAGATAGATAGATAGATAGATAGATAGACAGACAGACAGATAGATAGATATGGAAGGAAGAAAAGAAAGAAAGAAAGAAAGAAAGAAAGAAAGAAAGAAAGAAAGAAAGAAAGAAAGATTTTAAAGAAAAAAATTTTAAAGAGAAATTTCAACATCACACAGACCTTATAGGTTCTTAGAGATTCTAACATAATACAGTGAGAATGAGAACCACAAGGGGCAAGGAAACATTGTCCATCAGCATTGGATCAGACTCCTGACAAAAGCATACAGGCACATTCCTGGCCCCATCCTGGCTTCCAGGACTGAGCCATAGAGTATGGAAATCATGGGTAGGAGCCCAGCAAGGAACTTTCCAGATCTAGTGCTAGGTCTATTACAATTATTCTCAATTAGCACCCTCTAGGGTGCTAAATATTAGGTGGTACTTTACCATTTACACCACGGTTTCTCAATCCAGCACTACTGACACTCCAGATTGCATCCCTGAGAAGCTGACCTCTGTTTTATAGGATGGGTAATGTATCACTGGGCTCTACCCACTAGAATCCAGTGGCATCCCATCTACTTCAGGTGTAGTAACTGAAAATGCTCCAGACATTGCCAGATATTCCCCTGGAGATAGGTTTACCCCCAAGTGAGAGCCACTAACATACACTCACTGTAGGGACAGGCATGGCTACTTCAATTTGCAGCACCGGCAGCTGAGAACCGAGAATCAGAGGGGTTCTCATGACTTGCCCAAGGCCACGAAACAAGCAGCAGAGCCCATGTTTAAACTCGGGCTTTCTGATTAAAAGTCTAGGGCACTTTCTAATACCTAACTCTACAGATGCAAGTACCAATATCAAGTTACTGCCTGCCTCAGTCTCTCACATCTGTGAGTCAGAGGAAGATCTGAATCTGAACTATAAATAGATGGATCTGCTATACATCTAACTTGACAGTGGCCTCCAGAGGCAGGTGGTAGGGATTATCACGTGGCATATCAAGTTCGCTGGTTAGGGGAAGGCCTTCCCTTATAGGAACCACTGTTAGCGTAGAGTTAACATTTAGGGTCCTAGAACTGCAGCTCAGTCCGTGGAATGCCACTCACCACCATGTGAGGAAAACCTTGGCTCTGTGGCCACCATCTTCTCCATAATGATGATCTTCATTCTGCCAACCTCCTTCTCCCTTCCACCAAGTCCTTATCTTGGAGGAGTCCTACGATCGGATGCAATGCAACTCAAACTCCTACATCTGTATACCTCATTCCTTCCAAAAGAGAAAAAGACCAGCTAGTGTAAGCAGCCTTCAACTGCCCACAAGGTCAAGATCATGGGGAGAAAGGAGCAAGGCCTGGTTTCCTAAAACAATCCCTGACAAAATTTAATTATGCAGTTTATCTCTCAAAGAATTAATTTACTCCCCCAAAGAAGAAATGCAATAATACCCACCTCACCGGGATGCGGTAGAAATAAAACAAGATGTTGGAGGCTAAGTGCCAGGCACAGTGTCTATTGCATTCGAGGTGCTCAATAAATCATTCGTTTAATAAAATTCCGAACCACTAAGCAGGACGGAGAGAAAAGTTTTGGATGCCTCCCAGGTGTTTTTAACTTACAGACACACTGAGTGGGTACATAAATGGATGCTAAGAACTTCATAGTAGCAACTCTCCTAGATCCGAGGCAGCCCAAATTTAATGGAGGAAAGCCTGGAAGGTAATGGAGTTGTCTCTGACCAACCACCTTTGTCTTAAAGGCAGCTGCCTGCAGAAATCAAGCCCAGAGCATTTCCAGATGAGATGCCGTGGGAGAGCCTTTGGTGGGCACCAAAGCAGTCCGTCCAGGAGAAGAAATAATAATAATAACACAGGCAGTTGTCAGAGACATTTGCTGTGCACTCTGGTGGAGAACTAGCATTAGCTGCAGAGACAGCCCCGGCAGGGGGGCCAGATGGGAAGAGCTTCGAATAACAACTGGATAAATATGGCAGCTTGCAGAAGCCTACAGTTGCTGCCAAATCCCGACTGCAGCCTGGTCCCTTCTGCCAGCCATGCTGAAAGAGAGGAAAGGTCTCAGCAAGCCTCGGCGAGCCAGTCAGGCCCACAGAGATGAGGAAGATAGAGTGGCCTGTCATCTGAACCTCGTCCCTGCTCCCTGGTTCGGCTCTGTCTGCACAAAATCTATGTCTAAAACACAATGCAGTTCATTTATTAAATGAGTGTATGTGTTCTAGGCACTGAAGATACTGTAAAAAGCCAACACGAAAAAGCTTTCTTCTCTTGGAAAGTTTCATTTGAGAAAAGAGAACCGTCCACGGTGTGCATTTTGGTCGGGTCATTCCACGGAAAATAGACACTGCCATTCCTCCCGTTTAGTACTTTTAAAGGAACATCCCTATCCACACAGTTGCATCTCCTGCCCATGCTGATGCCTGAGAACCTCTGCCCATGCTCCCAGTCCTGCACCCATAAGACTGCTGCAGAAGAAACCAGTATGGAGGAAGAGGGACTGTGGGACTCCCAAATGCTGGGGAGGGCAGCTCCAGGTTTCAGAGTTGGCCCAGCAGCCCATGCTGTCTCTTTAGGGGGCTCGAACTTCCTCTGACTGGGAGGGGCTTTATCTCCCTCATTCAGCCCCGCCTCTCTGTTCCCACTCCCATCCTGGTCCTCACTCATCTCCTGCCTTCTTGTCCTTCCACTCATCCTTTTTTTCTGCCTAATCTGAGATGCCCAACTCTATCACTGACTTCACCACTGTCACACTTCAGACCAAGAGTAAGTGCCATACCCCCAGGAGCCTTCCCAGACCAGATGTGTGCATCTGGACAGAGCCCTAAACAGCATGACTTCACACCTTCACATCCTCTGATTCTCTCACTGGCACCTGAACTTGTGACTCCCCGGTGTAAGAGGGTGATGGTTTGTTAAAGGTCTATTTCCTACACACATTGAATAAGGACATAAAGGAAGGAAATATGTTGGGTTTGCTTGCCACAAAACCTCTGTGCTCATAACAGAGGCTGGCACCAAGTAAGAGCTTAAGAAACAATAGAAGATACTAAGGACAATGAAATTAATGTCTGGCATTTCTCTGTACCCACTCCCAGGTATTCATCTAGTTTTCACTCCTTCTTCAAAACTCAGTTTGAGTGACATGTGCCCTCCTGACCTCCAACCACCCCCAATGCATTTGGGAGCGCCCATTCTTCTGCCCTCTCTATATCCCTTCCACTGTCAGGGAAAGGCAGTCATTGACCGGCACACCCAATGCTGGCCAGCAGAGGCAGAGACACTTGACTTTGTATTCCCCAATGCAAGCACAAAGCCTGAGCCAGTTTTGGTTAGTATTACATGAATGAAAGTTACGGATGAATGGGCACTGAGCATGTGATGTCATACATGACAAGAGAGGTGCTTCTTTCAGCTCCTCTGTCTGGATGATTTGTAACTACTGGCAGAGGCTCTATTATCAAGTTCATTATTTACAAGGACAAGTGACATTTTCATACTTTATAGAATTTAGTGCCCTCCTCTGGGACTGCCTAGATCCCTGGGCTCAACAGGCCATAGAATGGGGTCAAGCAAGGAAAACATGATCTCTTCAAGGTCCCCATCTGCCCACAGGAGCACAATGCCCCAAGGGTTGAGAAGACCAGATCGCTGCTGTGGGCTTCAGATCCTAGGAAGAGCTGAGCCAAAGCTGCCCTGAGTCCTCAGAATCCATGAGGGTAGGAAGAGAACCCTGTGATTTATGTACACATAAGAGATTGTTTCAATGTGGATCAAGAATTTGTTTGAGATAGGCGGGGTAAAACACCACTGTGAATCAGGGGGCAGAGGGGTAGGAGGAAAATATGAACCCCTCATTGTGCTTTCTGAGGGGAGAAAGCGGCTGGGTAACATAAGCCAGCGCAGCCCTGGCCACTGTGATGGCTATTCTCGGCTACTAACCCGACTACCTATAGTCAAACTAAAACCCACGTAGCTGGGTACGCCTGTGAGGAATTTTTTGTTTTGTTTGGTTTGGTTGGTTTGGTTTTAGGGCTTTTGTTGTGTTTTGCTTTGTTTGTTTGTTTGTTTGTTTTAAGAAAGGGTTTTTATGGATAGACCCAGCTGTACTAGAACTCACAGAGATCCACCTGCCTCTGCTTCCTGAATACTGGGATTAAAGGTGTGCACCACCACACCTTTGGTCTATGAGAGATTTTTGTTATTTTTATTTTTATTATTAAATAATTTGAAACGGGAAGACCCACCTTTAAGCTGGGTCTTTTGATGAGAGAAGACCCACCTTTGATCTGGGCCACACCTTCTGGTGGCAGCCTATATAAAGGACAGGGAAGAAGCAAGCTATAGTTCTCTGTTTCTCCATGAAATGCTATTCCTTCCATGGTGTTAAAACCTAGGCCTTCAGGATTCCAGTGAACACTTATAACCAGCTGAGGCATCAGCCTCATGCACTGAACAGCTACTAGATCCTTAGACCTTCGATTGATAAACAGCCACTGTTAGACTAGCTGGACCATAGCCTGTAAACCACTCTAATAAATCATATTATATATATTATATATATAATATATATATGAACAGAACTAATAGGATGGATATATATTCATTCTATTTCTTAGTTATTTAATAGTTCTATTTACTAATGAATATATATATATTCATTCTATTTATTAGTTCTACACCTCCAGAGACCCCTGACTTACACACTGCTATGAATATTAGCAGTAGGGTCTGGGGAGTCAGAGGTTATTGAAGTTGTCTGATACCCAGCCCCGCGGTAAACAGGGTAAAAGAATAGTGTGTTGACCACTAACAATTCCATAAAAGAGACAGCTGTGGTGTGGTCTTTGGATTAGCTCCCACATGCAATGTCTGTTAACGGTCTCCTTCTTATCAGCAAGGCCCCAAGATATTTAAGTGTTATAAAAGCCAGAAAATAAAAACATGTAATACAGGACTGGGGAGATAGCTCGTTCTGCAAAGTGTTACCCAGGTAAGCATGACGTCCTGAGTTTGATCTCTAACACCCATGTAAAAAGCCAGATGTGGAGAGCAATTATAATCCCAGCACTGGGAGATAGAGATAGGCAAATGCCTTGAGGTTCACTGCCCAGCCAGCCTAGTCTGACCACTGAGCTCCCAGTCTTAATATGAAATCCTGTCTCACAAAATAATATGACAGAACATGATAAGGAATGACAGTTGAGGCTGGACCCTGCTGTGCACGTCTGCACAACACATATATAACTGCACACACATGAACATGTATACATATCTACCCATGCATGTATACACATAAATAATAAAAAGCATATAATATAGTGGTGATCTGCAGGAAGAATATAGAAAACACTGTTTCTGGGCTGGGCGGTGGTGGCGCACGCCTTTAATCCCAGCACTCGGAAGGCAGAGGCAGGCGGATCTCTGTGAGTTCGAGGCCAGCCTGGACTACAAGAGCTAGTTACAGGACAGGAACCAAAGCTACAGAGAAACCCTGTCTCGGAAAAAAAAAAAAGAAAACACTATTTCTTACTGGTAAGGCTTAAACCTTTGCTCATGCTCCCATGCATATGTAGAAATTCCAATCCTCAGAGTGGTCCATCCTTTAAGAAGTAGTATAGTCATAAGAGTGAAAACCTCATAATGAAATTAGTGTCCTTACAAAGCAAGCCCCAGGTCACTCCTTTGTCTCTTCAACCGTGTGCAAACACAGCAAAAAGATGGCCATCTGTGAGCCATGGCCCTTCGCCGGACATTGAAATCTGTCACCACTCTGATCAGAACTGTGGAAATATGTGTCTGTTGGTTTTAAACTACCCAATCTAGGGTATTTGGTTATAATAGCTCAAACCTATGAGGACACTTTTGTAAATGTTTCAGAAGCATATGAGCTTGTCAATCATATTGTCTTAAGAGGAAGCATGCAATGACACTGAACCAAGTGTCATTAGTTCTCAGTAGCTACTACTTCCTCTGCTCATCAATATAGATGATAGATGATAGATAGATAGATAGATAGATAGATAGATAGATAGATAGATGATAGATAGATGATAGACAGACAGACAGATAGATAGATGATAGATAGATAGATAGATAGATAGATAGATAGATAGATAGATAGATGATAGACAGACAGACAGATAGATATAGATAGATAGATAGATAGATAGATAGATAGATAGATAGATAGATAGATAGATCTTGCTATTTCATGCCTAACCCCAAAAAAGAGCTTTTTAAAATTTTTGTAAGTCATTAAGTAAAATGAATTTTATTCTTCAATTTAAGAAGTATCTGTTATGCTCTAACACATGCCAGGGCTTACGTTAGGCTGAGAGAATAGTTGTGTCCATCACTTCTTAAAAGTTTGGACCTGGGGTATCACAAAAGCCAATGTGTTAAAGCCTTAATCCCCTACCCATGGCTCTACCAGAAGTAAAGGAACCTTTCTAGGAGGTGGTGCCTAGAAGAAAAATGCTTGGCCGCTGGGACATGACCATGAAAGAGCAGATAGGACTCTGACCTCTCCTCTCTTTCCCTCTCTGCTTCCCAACTCATGAGGTGAGCAGACTTCCTCCACCACACACTCGCTGCAATGCTGGTACTGCAAGAGGCCCAAAGCAATGGCACCACGTGACCATGGACCGCAGACTCTCAAACCACAACCCAATATAAGGCTTCATCTTATATGCTGATGACCTCAGACGTTCTGTCATAGTGACGGATGGCTAGCTAAAGCATCTGCCATCAGAATCATTAAAAGAGACAGCACATAGTGACACGGGTAATCCAAAAAAGGTAACCAGGAGACACGCACTAAAAGAGAGATGCTGAAAGACAAGGCAGACTCTGGGGCTGGCTTTTCTGCCAAGGTAGTCTTTTGAAAATGAGAAATAAAGTCAAAATCATGCTATGAATCAGATGGCTTGCAAAGGTCCCAGAGCTAGGATGAGTCAAGGAAAAAGACAAAGCCCTCAGCAGGAAGAAGGTGAGCTCTATGCAAGTTCTGGTTTTATATAAAGTTTAATAAAAATCTCAAGTAGGAAATAAAAAAGTCAAGTTTATTGTGACAGCTTTCTTGAATGATATGAACCCAGAAGAAGCAAAACAGAAAATCTTTGCCTTCGAATTCTATATCCTGGTCTCAAAATGACACCTATAACTTTAAAAGTCACTTTTAGTTATTAAAAAGTACAAGCTCTCTATGTTCTCAGTTAATGCTTGCCTCCTTGGTCAACATGGCATGGGTAATCCTTCTCTGGGTGAAAGCTTGACTTTCTAACATGATTTGTCTGCTTCTTCAGAAACTGTGTCGTCGTCCCCCCCATGACCCACCGGGGCTAGAAGCAAGATTCCAGAAATCATTTGATTGCTGTCAGTGAGGGGAGATGCTCCAATAACCCTCTGTCTAACTCTAACTCCTTACAATGTTGGTACACCCACTGAATTAAATAAAGAATGCATAGAAAATATCAACATCAGGCATGATTACTGTTTTGTGTTCAAGTAACTGGGAAACTCCAGAGATGGGTATGAGGTTGAAAACACTGGGGGAGAATAAGGTTGGAGAGTTCTCTTTTGCATATGTCAAGGCTGAGATATATGTGTGACAATCAAGCAGGTTTAAGGCTCAGAGGGAAAGTGTGACAGTGAATGTCTCATTTTGAGTACTTTGGTAAATGCCTGAAACCTTTGGTCTCTATGAGATACAGAGAGAAGACGCAGAAACAAGAGAAGGAACAGGGACTCCACTTGAGGTACAGGGACAGTTGCCGTTCCATGGAATGCATCATTCTGTGAAGAAGACTGCGAAAAATGGTCTCACATTAGGGAGACAGGCACTGGTACGATGCTAACACAGAGGACAAAAGAAGAGATGGTGGCAAGGAGGTGGTTCCCAGTGTAGGCAGATACTCCAGGAAGAGCAAAGAGATAAAACAAGCAGCGAACATGAAAGGTGGAAACAGTCGGTCTGCACAAGCTCATCTCCAGAAGGTAAGGGTGACTCAGTAGCCTCTGTGCTAGGTGAAGAAGCAGACACAAGGACAGAGAACTCAGACGAGTGCTAATGGGAAGACCGGGAGGACATGGATTTTTTGCTTAGCTAGAAAATTCTAAAACCAATTTTTAAAAGCGAAAAGTAATGGATAAGTTGGCTTCTGGTGAGGTCGGTGCTTGTGCACATGTGCCCCACAAAGACTTGGGCCCTTGGGGGCTACTATTAGGAAGTGGTTTTAAAAAACGTCAGGGAGGTGGGGCCTAGAGAGAGGTCATTCAGACACAGAGGACACATTCTGAGATGCTTCACATATGACTTCTTGCTAGTTCTTCAGCCTCTTAAATTCTGTCACAAAAGGAACAAACCTGAGTCACCATCCTCTTTCTGCCCTAGTTGGAGATGCGACAATGTGTTCCGCACACACTCACACCATGGCATGCCAGCATCCATCAGCCTCCTCAGAGGCCAAGCCATGGGATCACAAGTCTCAGACCTCCATCTTTCAAAACTGTGAGCTGAATGAATGTCTCTATCTTTCATAATGGCCTGCATCCAGTACTTTGTTGTAGCTGCAGAAAATCGATTAACACAGCAATGCAGGGGAGACATGCAAAAGAATGTCTTTCAATGCCTTTCAATACAATGCAAAGTACTGTCATGGAAAAGGGGGTATCCGAGATAGATGACGAGGCATTTAGGCGTGAACTGGGTGTGAAATGTCCCTGACAGGCTCCTGTATTTGAACAACTGGTCCCCAGAGAGCAGGTTGTTTTTAAAAGGTTAAGGAACCTCTGAGACAAGGGTCCCAATCAGCTGATGCCCGCCAATAGCGGCAGACCTTGAAGGTTATACTGGGACATGAGTCCCAATTAGCTGATGCCCACCAATGGGGGCAGGCCTTGAAGGTTAGTGAGAACTTCTGGTTCTCACTAGAGCATTCAACCTCCTGATACATCAAAATGTGAGGAGACTCCACCGCATGCCCCAGCCACTGTGAACTCTGCCGCGCCTTCCCCACCATGATGGACTATGAGACAAAATAAATATTTCTTCCCTAAGATGCTTCTCTCGAGTATTTTTGATTGTCTATTTTATAAACGCGGATGTTTTGCCTGTTTGTCTGTCCATGAACCACATATGTGCCTGGCACCCAGAGAAGTTGGAAGAAAGCATCTGATCCCCTGGCACTAGAGTTACAGGTGATTGTGAGCTGTCGTGTGTGCGTACTGGGAGTCAAACCCAGGTCCTCTGCATGATCCGCCAGTGCTCTTACCCACTGAGCCATGTCTTCCTCCCATTCTGCCGGGAGGTTTTTCATAGGAGCAAGAGAGCGAGGAGTTAAGAGCACATGAAACACAGCATGAGGGTTTAGGGAGCTAAGTGGGAAAGCACAGTTTATAACAACAATGTAAAGTGAAAGCAGCATCCGGAGTTGTGATTTTCCTCGGCAATGCTCAGATACTCTGTGCAAAAGAGGACGGTCAAGCTCAGTTTTACCCGGTAAATATCACAAAGGAACTGGATAAAGAAAACTGATTGGGTAAAGCAGAGATTATTATGGACCAACACTGTGGCCTTCAAGTAGGAAGACATGAAGAAAAAGGCTTTGCAAGAACGCAGGGTTGGATTTGGGTCTTACCCCACAGAGCGATGTTCAGTGGGGCACTGCAAATAGTAGGGGCTGTTCTGTTAAATTTTGCATTATCGGGACATGCTGTGGTTGCAGAAAGTGACTGTGTATAGGGTATGATCCTAACACAGGCAGAGAAGGTTCTATTTGTGGGAAATGTAATTTATACAGATGAGAAGGTAGGGTACATGAGAGGCCACACTATGAATGTCAGTAAGCACAAGTTCGATTTGAGATGGAAGAGTGAGCCAAGCTGTTCAGTGGAGGGTAAATGGAGGAGTGTGAACTGGCATCCAAGATGGGGAGAAGCTAACAGGAACAACTGACAAAGTCTAGAAAGATCTAGACACAAAACATAGAAAGCCCTGCCACCTCACAGCATGAAAAGAGATAACTTGCAGACGGTCGTGTGGACAGAGGATGAGGCATCCTGGGAAGGAATGAAGACCTTCAACTTGGCAAGCTACTACAGAATACAATCGGGTTCTACTCAAAAGAAAAAAGAAGTGGCAAGGGGGAGCATTCTGCGCCCAGGGCAGCAGTTACAGAGGGAGAACGTAGGCAGGGATGGGTGTCATGAAGGTTTGGAGCAGTTCTGACTGAGCATGGGTAGTTGGGATTGAGAGATGCACGGGGAAAAAAGTATTCAGTTCTGGAACTCAGGTCTGGAATTCTCTGGTCGGTGGTACAGTGGGTCCCAGGACACAGCCTCACTGGAGAGAGTCACGGTGTAAGAGTGACCTTCCTTTGTGTGTTATTGATAGCAAAAAATGCAGAAGTATGGATGTGTTACACGGTCAGGGAGGCTACTACTAATGATCTGCTGTTACCAATTAATAACCATCAATTTCCACTGACAGCCTAGGGGTCCCAGAACTTTAGTTTGTCCCATTTAGATTTCTGACAAATCTGAAAAGGAGAGGACACAGTTCATTTCCGTTTATCTCATGAGTAAAACTTCCAAGAAATTAGGCTTCTTTCCAGGAACTCACAATTATCAGCAGGAGAAAGAAACGAGGAAGAAAGGCATCGTTCAGATATATTTAGCATTTATTCCATCCAGCTAACCATGTTTGCAAGCATTCTCCTATTTAACCACCATGATGAAACCACAAAGTGGAAATTATATTATGTATCTATCATATGAGAAAAGAATGTGGCTTGAGAAGTAATGAGACTTGCCCAAAGTCAAAACCAGCAGACCCATTGGTTATGAATGGTGATTCATAGATGATATTTGTTCGCATGGTACCATGCCACAAAAGTAAGAGTGAGCCCCATCACGCAGCTGCCCCACTGAGTGACCAGTTCACATACACAGCAGGTGGCCCTGCCACCGAGATGAACACTGCAACTTTTAACCTTGCTGGACTCTTACCCCACTGAGCCATCTTCCACAATGAGCCAGCTAATCAAACATGTCCTGGGCCAGGGGCTGCAAGCTGCTTCAATTTTTCAAGCACACCAAAGAGTAGCAAAGAAAAATGAGCAAACGTAATCCAGAAGGAGGTTTGACCCGATGCCCCTAAGCATTTCTTCCCACTTTAGAAACAGACCCTGTGTCTGGGACTACACGTGCTGGTCAGTGGCCCACAGGCTGGTAGCCTGGCCTGCAGGGGCTGCCCCGAGGATCATCAAGTGTTGGCATCTGTGTGACGGCAGAGGGAAGTCGGGATGGTTTCTGATGTAAAGGCTGATCTAGACTCAGGTACACTCCATGAAATTGCTCAAAATGCAGCCAATCAGCATCGTATTCTATGCATCCATTATCCCCTTCCTTAAACCACATACATGACTTCAGAGGATGAGGAACACACAAAGCTCCAGCCACCGGCTCAGTGACACTCATAGACATGAGCAGATCCTGAAGATACAGCTTTCCCTTGTATCTGCAGGGTACTATTTCTGAGACCCCCACACACACAGGTTTTCTAAAAAAAATTTTTTTAAAAGAATCCACATACAGAAAATGACATAGAATTTACATAAATACCAAATATATCCTTCTGTATACCTTAGTTCATCTACCGATTATTCATAATAACTCAAATAATGCAAATGAGATGTGAATAGCTGCTGTGATGTATTGTTTAAGAGATAATGACAACAGGGACACATCTGCATGTGTTCAGTGCAGAATGGGCCATTGTAGACTCGTGTTCAATTCCGATCTGTGGTTGGTGCAGCGCAGATGCAGACTCCACGGATACCAAGGGCTGTCTGTACTAGGAAGTCATGGAAGGAGGAAACAGCAGCCCATCCTTTCGGATCACCTGGCACACGTGTACACAGGCAGGCTTGCACAAACATGCACATGCACGCATCCACATACACACATGCACTTACGAAACCTGACTACTCAGCACATAATTGCACATCAGTGACATTAATGCTGAGCCATCCCAATGCACACAGTGGCTCACACACCAGTGAGACTCTGGGCTCCATCTTCCCTGGGAGAAGCAGACAATGTGATTCTCTGTTTTAAAGATTTGCCTTTCCCAAACCAGAATCCCCTACTTTTAAATTCGGTTAAAAGTTATTAGAGCAATAAAAAGTACCTAATGTGAGGTTTATTAAGAAGAAGACAACATATTCAGTACAAATGTCACTGGGCTTGTATTTTTTGAACCTTTCTTCCAGCTTAGACCTGCTTCAAACAACTGCAAATGTAAAATTGCCCTTTCTAGACCTGCTTGGCTTCGCAGGTCTCCTATAAAAATATTTTCAAAGGCGTGTGTTTGTCTCCTCCATTCTTGTCATTTATGTTCATGTTAGACTTGGGGATTTTTATGTTAAAAGTAATTTTCCAGAAATGGAACCCATACACCTAGAGAAAATAATGCCACACTCACAGAAAATTGAAGCTGTCTTTGGAACAAGAGTGCCCGTGGATCATTCTGGAACAGTGTGGTCTGGATTAGCGTGCCACTAGTCATGGGATTCCGATGAACTGACCAGCTGTCGGATGGGTTTGGGAGGGGGGAGGACACTAAAATATACATAATGTGTGGAGGGGTCCCCAGCTAGTGTGGAGCACGATGTCTTTTCTCCCCAACTAATAGCAATTCCTTAGTATCCAAGGCCTCCCTCTTGACTAGTGGTTCTCAACCTTCCTAATGGTGTGGCCCTTTCACACAGCTCCTCATGTTGTGGGAACCCCTAACTATAAAATTATTTTTGTTGCGACTTCATAACTGTAACTTTGCCACTGTGATGAACTGTAACACAAGCGTGTGTGTTTTCTGATGGTCCTAGGTGACTCCCATGAAAGGGCCGTTCAACCAAGGGGGTCGTGGAGTGCAGGGTGAGAAACACTGCTCTCTGACTATCTTGTTCAGGGGTCTCCAAGTCGAGGATGAGAAGGGGTTGCGAAGCCTTCTTGCATCTACACCGTTCAAGGGGAAAATGTGCAAAAGCTGATTTCAAGGTGCACATCTGGTTAGGAACCACGGCAGAGGATGATGAAGTAATAACATCCCTCCCAGATTGTCTTCTGAATGTAGCCATGAAAGCTGGAAGGAGGAAGGCATGGAGCTCACTCAGGAACAGGATCCCTATCAGCATCAAGAAACTGGGAACAGTATGGCTATAGGATAGGGTCATTTCAGGTTCCCTATCCTCAGCTGCCCAAGGAACTAACTGGGGACATTGCCCTGGGCACCTGGGAGCCACTCTAGGTTCAAGTCTCTTACCAACCCTAAGGTGGTTCCCTTAATTAAGTTATGTGATTCCCTGCTCCTCTATCCAACCTTGTTTTATCCTCAATCATCCCATTTCCCCAAGTTCCCCCCATCCTCCCCTTCTCACTTTTCTCTCCCCTTCTCCCCTTACCCCCATTACACCCCACCCCCAAGATCCCAATTTTTTGCCCAGCAACCTTGTCTATTTCCCATAGCAGGGATAATAACTATATGTTTTTCTTTGGGTTCACCTTCTTATTTAGCTTCTTTAGGATCACAAATTATAGACTCAGTGACCTTTATTTATGGCTAGACCAATTATGAGTGAGTACATCCCATGATCCTCTTTTTGGGTCTGGGTTACCTCACTCAGGATAGTGTTTTCTATTTCCATCCATTTGCATGCAAAATTCAAGAAGTCATTGTTTTTTATGGCAGAGTAGTACTCTAATGTGTGAATATCTTGTATATCACCATAGAACCTTCATCTAGCGATGGATGGAGATAGAGACAGAGACCCACACTGGAGCATCAGACTAAGCTCCCAAAGTCCCAATGAGGAGCAGAAGGAGGGAGAACATGAGCATGGAAGTCAGGACCACGAGAGGTGCACTCATCCACTGAGACAGTGGGGCTGATCTATTGGGAGCTCACCAAGGCCAGCTGGACTGTGACTGAAAAAGCATGGGATAAAATCGGACTCACTGAACATAGCGGACAATGAGGACTGCTGAGAAGTCAAGAATAATGGCACTGGGTTTTGATCCTACTGCACGCACTGGCTTTTGTGGTAGCCTAGGCTGTTTGGATATTCACCTTACTAGACCTGGAAGGAGATGGGTGGTTCTTGGACTCCCCACAGGGCAGGGAACCCTGACTGCTCTTTGGGCTGAGAGAGAGGGGGAGTTGATTGGGGTAGGGGGAGGGAAATGGGAGGCACTGGCGGGGAAAAGACAGAAATCTTTAATAAATAAATAATAATAATATAATAATAAAAAATCCCATTTAATAATGCATATATGAATTTATCAGTTCTGAACCTCTAAAGAAGTTTAATGCTGATTTTGTAGGCTTTTCGTCATTCCATTTACATGGAAGACCTTACCGGCCTATATACAATACTTCTCACACAGCAGCAGAATATCAGGTATTACCAAGTAAAGAGGAACACTGCCAAGAACACCATAGCCTATATGATAAGATAGATACTGACAAATACAAAAAAATAAATCATCCAAAGTATATTATCTAATGGCAGTGGGCTCAAAATAGAATTCAGTAATACAAATAGAACAAGAAAATGCTGAAAAGTTGAAAATATATTTATAAATAACCTATGGATCAAAAAGACAGTCCACAGGAAACTATACGAAAAGAAAACTATAACATACCACAATTAAAATTTAACTAAAAATATACACAAAAATGATTTTAGTTGTACTATTCATAATCTACACAACCAAAAAGGACCCAAATTATTCCTTAAAAGATGAATGTAGTAGATATTACCTCTGTTCTATTAGGTGAAACACAATTTAAAAAGGAATAAACTTCTGTTACACGCATCAACTTAGATGAACATTAAAAAAAACTACTCTGAAAGAAGACAATCTTTTTATTTCCTTTATTTTGAGATCATAATATAAATCATGTCATTTTCCCTTCGCTACTCCCTCCAGCCTTCCCATATACCCCTCCTCGCTCTCTTTCAAATGCATGGCCTCTTGTTTCGATTCCTGTCTGCTTCTATGGCTTGCTGTTTTGATGCTGGTTTGGTTCTGTGTGTGTGTGTGTGTGTGTGTGTGTGTGTGTGTGTGTGTGTGTGTGCGCGCGCGCGCGCGCGCGCGCGCGCACGCGCGCCTATGTCTCTGTGAGTACATGCGAATATGGGAACACATATGTGCAGGTTCTATACCAGGTCTCTTTCTTGATTACTCTCTCATTATTTCCTGAGATAGTGTCCCTCACTGAGCCCAGCCCTCACCAATGGTTGAGACTGCTGGCCAGCAAGCTCTGAGGACCTTCCTGTCTCCACTCTCCCACAGCCCAAGCTTACTGATGTCCACAACACCAGCTTTAACGTGATGCTCTGCATGGATCTCAAGCCCTGACTTTTTGTAGAAGTCACTTTATTGGCTCAGTCATCTACGCAGGCCGGTCACTTGCACTCACACAACCATCTAAAATGATAAAACTGTCATGATGAACAGATGAGTGATTGGCAGGACTTCGAAGTCGGAAGAATGGCAAGAGCAAAGAGGAGCAGGAGTGGAATCTTCGGTTTAAGTGTTCTGTACTCAAAACTCCAACCTGCAAGTGCCGATAAAACAAGCAGACAGAAAGTAAGCATGGCATGGGCAGAGGAGATTGGCAGCCTGATAGCCTGAGCTTGATCCCGAGACTCCACGGTTCCCTAGAGTCACCCCCTAACTATAACATGCAACCCATGCACTCATGCAACCTCATTTACATATATTATACAACACACAACATACAAGTGAAAACCGGTAAAACACACATGAGACATATTGCTGTCAAATCTTCAATGAGAGCATTTTAAGTCAAAGCTTACTTATTGAGCAAAAACCCCATTCAAATCAGAAAACACAGAACATACATTGATGGGGCATGAAGCAGCAGAGGTAAACGCATGAGGACCTCACCTGACTTTATATTCAAATTGCTCCTCTTGAGCCTAGAGCCCTATTCAGCCACTCCTCCTGGTGTTTGTGAGTCCTATGAAACATTCCCTAAAGGAGTTTGGTCTTGCAGAGGAAGGACACGTGCTGCAAGGCAGAGTCTCCTTCAGGGCACCTGTGGCTGCCACACCACACAGCAGCCAACAGTCATGAAATGTCCCTTGACACTTGCAGGACGTGTCTCAACTCCATGGCTGGAATGTGTCGGATCCTGTGGCACTCTCTTTCTGGGTGTCTCTACTCTGACATTTTTCTTCTTGTTAGGTGGGGTTGGGGTCATGGGAATCTTGACTACAAAGGTCCTACTTTCACATAAGGTCGCATCCGCAAGTACCAGGGCTGTGTTCTCATCTTGTCACTGAGGGGATACAAGTCAACCTAAAACACCAAGATTTCACAGAAAATAAGAAAGGGAAGGCACAACAATGTCTGCCCTGATTTGTTCCATGCACTAACAGCGACTGGCTCCACACACACGGACTGACAGCGGAGACCCTCTCCCCTTATCCCCTATGACCCTTCTGAACTGCTCAGGAAAGCAGAAGGGCCCATCCAGGGATTGCACACTTTTATATAATGCAGGCTGCACTTATTTTTTAAAGTTTTAGAACCAGGGCTCACAGATGTAAAATTTAATGCTTTTTTTTTTTTCCACTTCTATCCTCCTGTGTTTCAATTTCCTGAGTCTCAGCAAAATCCTAGTTTAACCGCCTGGCCTTTTCATGAAATTATCCTGGTAGTTACGGGCCCTGGGAGGAGTATAAACAGATCTCTCTCTCTTTCTCTCCTTATGGCACCCCAGACCCAGGGAAGAAGGAGCCACATTTATTGCTGTGATCTTTTATTTAAAGGGACTAGGTTGAGCTATGCATACCTAAGAAAAGTAGAGTAATTAAAAATTTAAGTATACAGATACAACGCCTGCATTTGAACACCACACTGAGAATATTCACTGAGCACACAACACATCCACATCAATATATTGTGCAGAGGACACAAAGATAAATAGGACAAAGCCGGACAAACTAACCAGAATTCAGCCTTAAGTGTCTTCAAACAGTAAGCAAGAGACCATGGACCTTGGTGCTCCCCCAACTCATCCTGAAGAGCAATGGATGACCATCCTCCAGTCACACTGACTCCTTTCACCAATCACAGGCGTTCCTTCTATCCCCCTGCTCAAGCAGCCTAGAACCAGAGCAGCCCGGAACCTCAAGAGCAACAGCTTGCACTTGCACCATGCCAGGCTCCGAGCTAGACGGTGGAAACACGGAGATGAGGAAGCTCCAGGAGGCAGCTGCTCCCCCAGCCCTTGTCTGCAGAGGCCTGTTTGGCGGGGGTGGGGGGAAGCTGGGGAGCTGGAGAATGGGGAGCCCTTGGCACATCAGCTGGTTAGGGGAGCCCAGGAGACAGCTGGCAGCTGCTCCTCCAGATATAGCCCTGCTGTCCTGGGAACATGGCAGCTTCTTATTCAAAAACAAGAAGTATTTTTAATTCTCTGGCATTTGCGCCCCATTTAGAATATTACTTCAGTCACTAATCAGGGAAGCCAAGCTTCTCCAGACTCCTTGGGTGCTCAAGAAGCTCCCTGAAAATGCCAAGGGCACGAGCACCAAGCAGGACCTGGGCCAGCTGGTTTGTGGAGCCCCAAGTGAACCTAACCATACCCAGCGGCACAGGCGCAGCCACAGGTAAGAGGCTGCTGCAAACAAGCATTGACACAGGGAGAGCTCTCTATCTAGAAAGTTCTGTGACTGATAGCCAACAAGAATCCAAAGAGATGCCCAAACACTTAAAGATAGGGAAACATGTTACAGCAACACTCCACTTAGACTCACGTGACGGGAGAGGATTTCAAAGCCCAGTGATGTCGACCAACCTTGTGCTGGGAGCCCTTTGGAAATGCTACCACGTAGATCTTACATGCTACAATCGTGCACATCCCATTCCTTTAAAACCTTTCTTCTCTCACTCTGGTCCTCCTCCTCCCCCCCCCCCCCCCCACCTCTTATCAGTTCAGTTTTCTGGAAAGTTCTGACTCATCCACTTGCCCTGCAGCCCTTTCTGGCAGAGAAGCTATGGACGAACAGAGAGCTAGTAGACTGACTGACTATGAGACACCTACTATCTCTTGTTTAGAGAAAAGAGCCACAACAAAGTCACCAATTACCATGCCATCAGATGTACATATGGCTGCTGTTAGCCTCATTTAACAAGGAAAGCAGAGCTAGAGGTTGAAAGGATTTCAAAAACAAATTTAAAATTAGATAAAATTAATGGCTAATGGACTTGACTGTTTCAAAATCAAGAGCTGGAACTCTCAAAGTACAATAGGCAAATGGAAAATGCTACTTACATCTGACTGTGAGTTCATATCAACAAGGTATGAAGGACGCTACTTACAGACAGGAAACTATCTTCAATGCAGCAGAAGATGAGCAAAGCACACCCATCAACCCCCAGGAAATGAGACAGCCATGAACGATGAAGCTACTAAGGGTCTGGATGTAATGAACCCTCACTTAAATTCCAACATTCAGGGTACGGAAGTGGAGAGGAAGGAGAGTTGAAGGCTAGCTTTGGCTACACAATGAGTTCAAGACTAGCCTGAGCTACAGAGAAAGCTCTGTCTAATATATTACATATTAATTAATTAACAAACAAAATAAAATCCAGAAAGATACCATTATACAGCTTCTGTTAACACAAACAAAAAGGCTCCATGTGTTTTAGAATATGTCCATCAAGAGCATCTCCCACACTTTAAAATGCCACCCTTAGAAATTCTCCCACATGCTGGCAAGATGCAAGTACAGAAAGGCTTGTAGCCACACAGTTCAGAAAAGCAACACCCTGGCACAGGGCCCAACACCCATCACCATTTGCAATAGCATCCCATTGTCAGACCCTGTCATGTTCAGATTGCTGTAAGATGAACTATGGCCACACACCACAATGATGAGCATACCACAAACCAGGGACTATCATGACTCCAGTTCTGAAGTTCAAAGTATAAATGGAAAAAAAATAAATAAAACATGGACTTGTTTTGGTTTTGTTTTTTTAAATACACCAATCTTTCCCAGGGCAAACAGATGATGATCTCATCCTTACACATGAATTAAATAGTCATTGTAGAATAACTTTTTTAAGACAGCAAGTCACTTATGAAATTCCTTGGACCAATACCTAAATGGGATTTCTACAACAGCATCCAAGTGAGATGAATTGGGATTCACATGGCAGAGGATGGAGGCTTGGCCATAGCCATTTTTATTTAAGCATGCATTCAGGCAGTGCTAAGAGAGAATTCTATGGCCCTGATGATAAAAGTTAACAAGAATATCGAGCTACAGAACTTGGAGAGGAAATGCCTTCTAATCAGTCTGTCTGCTGGAACCAATTGCCTGAGATAAAGCCAGGCCATGCTACTGAAGATGGAAAATTGGGAATTTATTGGACAAATGAAACAGCGGTGATAAAAGGGGATGCATCACTTCCAACAAGGAAATATAGCTGGAGCAAAAGAGCAAGTTGTACTAGAGTTCACCTTCCCAGTTTCCCTTTGTGTTCTCATCTTTGGAAATGCTTCCCACACTCCTAACAGAACTTTAGAGAGCTGTGGACACAGACACATCATGGCGTCTGCTCTTATGCTCCAAGGATAAGTTCAAAACCCCACAGACGCTAAAAAGCCTGACACCTCAGATAGCAATGAAGCCTGCATATACTGGTTGCTCCTCTTACACAGATTGGATAGCTTAGTTTATAAACTTCACAGTGAATGGTGAACAATGAGCACACGGCGGTCACAATGATCTAAGGAACAAAAGTACAAAAGGACCACACTGGTACTTTGGGGCCATTATTAAGTAAAGCAAGTGTTTCATGAACACAATCCCTGCTATAGCATGACCAGCAATTGCTGTTAGAAGACTAATGGGTGAGTGTCACAGAAAGCAAGGGTACTGTGAACAGAGGAGTGACCCACATTCTAGACAGGACAGAGCGGGACTGTGAGATTTCACCAGGCTACTCATAGTGTGTAATTCTTTTTATAACTTTTTTAATTGAATTTTTCTTTTTTTATAATTTTATTTTATTTAACATTTTTTCATTTATTTTACATACTGGCTAGTTCCCCTCCCTCCTCTCTTCCAGTTATGCCCCCCATACACACTCCCATCTATCCCGCTTCCCATTCACTCCTCCACCTCTCCATTCACAAAGGGACACGCCTCCCATGGGCACATCAAGTTGAGATAGGACTAAGCTCCTCCCCCTGCATCAAGGCTGAGAGGTTATCCAGTAAGGGAACAGCTCCCTCAAAACTACCTAAGTGCCAGGAACAGGTCCTGATCTCACTGCAAGGAGCCGGACAGACCAGGCTACACAAATGTCACTCACATGCAGAGGGCCAAGGTCAGTCCCACGCAGGCTTCCAAACTGTTGGTCCAGAGTCCATCCGCTCCCATGAGCTCACAGCTGTCTCTGTGGGTTCCCCCATCTTGACCTTGACCCCCTGGCTTGTGGCTAAAGGATAACTGGTAGGGCTGCAGTCCTAAGAGCATTGGCTGCTCCTCCAGAGGACTCAAGTTCAATTCCCAGCAGCCACACAGCAGCTCACAATTGCTTGTAGCTCTAGTCCGAGGAGATTCAGTGTCCTCTTCTGACCTCTGCCAGCACCAGACACACATGCGGTATGCGAACATACAAACGGGCAAAATACCCATATAAATACTGTGCAGTTTTTAATGCTATTTATATTCAAAATTTTCCATTTAGTATTTTTTAACAGTGGTTGATTATGGACACTTAAATCATAGTACACAGAATTGTGGATAATAAAATATTATTGTTCTGCATCTAAAATTTCCCTAACTCAACCTAATTAGGTTAAGTTAATAGCCAAAAATCTACGCACTAAACATTACAGTAGAGAAAATAGAAGGTCAGTTTATAAAGGTGGTTAATAAATAGCAGCAGAGAAGTAGGCAAGAAAGTCCGAAAAATCAATGGTCTCCAAAATGTTAATGAGAAAATGCTACCTTGCTACCTCTTTAAGTCTAGACAGTGATTTAAAATCACAATTGCCTGATTCGGGTTTGAATATTACCTTACTCAGGGTTACTATTTGCTATGAGAAAACAACATGACCAAAAGCAAGTTGGGCAGGAAGGGTTTATTTGGCTCACACTTCTACATCATAGTCCACCACTGAAGGAAGTCAGGACAGGAATTCAAGCAGACATAGAACCTGGAAGCAGGAACTAATGCAGAGGCCATGGAGGGGTGCTGCTTACTGGCTTGCTCCTCATGGCTTGCTCAGCATGCTTTCTTATAGAGTCCAGGGTTGACACTGCCCAAAATAGGCTGGGCCCTCCTCCATCAATCACTAATTTTAAAAAATGCCCTTGTTTACAACCCAATTTTATGGAGGCATTTTCTTTTTCTTTTTTCTAAATAATTTTTATGACATTTTTCATTTATTTTACATACCAACCACAATGTTCCCTTCCTTTCCTCATCCCGTTCCCTCCCTCCCCTCCCATCTAGTTCCCATCAGATGGCTTTAGCTTGTGTCAAGCTGACACTTAACTATCCAGCACAAATATCATGCCAGAATAGGATCTAGAACAAAAACCCCAGACAACTAGCTCTCAAACACCCACAGAAAAACCAACTCAGTCACTCCCTAGGTCAGTCTTCTTCTTCGGGAAGCCATCTCTGACTGCACCTGGAATTCTTAAGGATCTCTTACTCAACCACAATAGTAGGCTGACGGGATGGTCCATTAGTAGAGTGCCTGCTACATTAACACGAAGACCCAAGTTCAGTTACTGAGCACGTGTGTGTGTGTGTGTGTGTGTGTGAGAGAGAGAGAGAGAGAGAGAGAGAGAGAGAGAGAGAGAGAGAGAGAGAGAGCCAGGGTAGCACTGTGTGTCTGCCATCCCGAACTGGGACGGCAGAGCCTGTCTGTGAGCTCTAAGATCAGAAAGAGACCTCATCTCTAAAGGGGGGGGGCTACCAATAAGACATCTGATTCACTCCCCTACAGCCTCTACACACATATGTACCCACATGCATACAGGTATACGCACACATACACACACACACACACACTCACACACACCAACATGCTAGAATACGCTGAGCACTTGAATTTCAGCATCAAGCAAGCACAACATGGTGCCTACTTTCTTGTGGCCCGCATGTTATCAAAGGTGAAAAATCTTCCACCGGGAAGTTAGAACACTGTACGTTTGATTATAAATCAAAGTCAAGGTGATGAAGGGGAAACAGGATGCCAGGGGGCTGGATCATGTTGACAGGAAGGGGAGCTGGGAGGAGGAAGTAAAGGTTATATTGATTTCTGAAAAGTAAAATCTAAGAAGTTAAAGGAGAAAGAGAGAGAAAGTGTGTGTGTGTGTGTGTGTGTGTGTGTGTGTGTGTGTGTGTGTGTACAAATAAAGCCAAGAGTATGCCAGGCAGTGCTATATTAAGTTCGAGATTTTGATCTTCACTTTAAACTCAACAGAAATCTTAAAGAAAAAACGGGAGGAGGGTGGAGTCAGGTTAGAGAGCATTTTCAGAGTTTTCATTTTGAGACTATCACTTTGGACTAACAGAACTCTGATTCTGTAAGTAAAGTCTTATTCCAGCGTCTCTCAGAGGGCCAACTCGAACTTTAACTTGGGAGGGAAAGGATTATTCTCTAAAATGCGTAGCAGGACATGGGTAATTTATTTCAGGATGGATGTGTAGGTGTGGAACCTGAGGGACTGCACAGGAGGGGATGAGAAACGTCTGAGTTAACTGGATGGTCCTGGTACATTGCAGAGTCCATGTCCTCACACAAGATGCTGGGGTGGTTTGAATTGTTCATCTGGCTATTTAGCAAACAGTGATGAACGCTAGATGAAGTTGGACTGTCAGAATGTCTTCGATGTAACATAAAAGAAAAAAATTCAAAGATGAAAGGAATGCTTGCATTCACTACGGCTTCCTCACCCCACTCACCCGGTGTCATACTCACGAAGGCTACTCTCTCCACCAGGCGGTCAAGGGAAACTGAAAATGTCCCCAGACTTCAACAGAGGAGGATTGTTGAAAGCCACGTGCAAACATCCTGACATAAATCATACTAAGCCCCATACCCAGAAAAGTCAGTAGAGCCAATAAAATTATCAGAAGGCTGTTACCAAGCCGGGCGGTGGTGGCGCACGCCTTTAATCCCAGCACTCGGGAGGCAGAGGCAGGTGGATCTCTGTGAGTTCGAGACCAGCCTGGTCTACAAGAGCTAGTTCCAGGACAGGCTCCAAAACCACAGAGAAACCCTGTCTCGAAAAAAAAAAAAAATAAAAAAAAAACCCAAAAAAAAAAAAAAAAAACACTAGGCTGTTACCAACAGGAAGAGCTTGTTGATGCTAATTGACCCCAAAACAAAAGGAGACAGATGACCCAGAAATTTGTGTACCTGATTGTGACTAGAAAGACTCGGAAATGGGAGCACATCCCAGTGTAGTAGCACTGGGAGGGAACGAAACTTTGGGAGGCAGCACCTTGAGGGAAATGAGTAGGCATGTTGTCCAAAAGGATTAGGCTTGGAAGAGAGCTTGGTGCTTAGGAGCACTTATTGCTCTTCTAGAAGACCCAGGTTCAGTTCCTAGTGCCTGTATCAGTAAGCTTACAACTCCAGGGGCTCAAACACGGCCTTGCCTCTGTCGTGCACATAAACTCATTCAGACACAAACACAAAAACATAAAGAAAAAATAAATCTTTTTTTTTAAATTGGGGGTGGGCAAAGGGGAACCTTCCTCTCCCTCTCTCTCTCTCTCTCCTTTGCTCTCTGACAATGAGGGAAGAGGTTCTGCTCACCATGCGCTCCCACCATAGTGTACTACCTCACCCTAGGTTCAAGAAATTAGACCTGGTAAATCACACGTGAAAGGCCACAAAACTGCAAGCTACCTCACACATTCTGTAGCGTCCAGCACAGGGACCTTGGAAGGCAACTATATGCAAGGCCAGAGCCTTTGTGAATTGGACCAGTCCACTTTTTTATGTATTTAAATAATATTTTTTCCATTTATTTTACATACCAACCAGTCTCCCCGCCTTCCTCTCCTCCTGTCCCCTTCCCTTTCCCATCTATCCCTTCCCATCTGCTACTCCTCCATCTCCATTCAGAAAGAAACAGGCGAAACATGGCACATCAAGTTCAGGCAGGACCAGGTGATCCAGCATGGAGGACAGGTTTCCAAAAGCCAGCTAAATGCCAGGGAGAGGTAGGACCAACACTCTTAAAAAAGAAGGTTGAGAGAGTTTCTTTGCTATTTTCACAACGAGAACATTCAGTAAGAAGAGGTCTTTTACTAACCAGGAAGTATGTTTCCAACAGGCCTCAAGTCCGATGTTATAATGGTCCAGGGGATCAAGCTCCAGAACTGTACGAACATGGTATTTCTAAACTACGCAGAGTGTAGTACTGTCTTACAGCAGTACAAAATGTCAAAGACACTAAGAGGGTAACTTTGTATGAAGGAAAGAAAATCCATGATTTGAGGAGTCTTGTTAAACAGTGGATTTTAGCTAATCTGGATCTCTAAAATTCAAGGTCTGCCGAAGGCCAGGTCGAAAATAATGGAGGTTGTTGCATTATTAACTTTTCTGTTGTTGTAACTAAATATCATAACCAAAGCCTGTTACTTACACAAGATGTTCATTCTGGCTTATGGTTCCAGAAGGATGAATAGTGATCAGGGACATAGCAGCAAGAGGCAGACATAGTGGCAGGAACGGGAAGAGGAGATCACACACCTTCAAACACAAACACAATGGCATGCTTCCTCCAGCAAGGCCTCACCACCTAAGCCTCCCCAGACAGCACCATCAACTGGGAACTAAATATTCAAACACCTTAGCCTGTGGGAGACAGTTCTCATTCAACACATCACAGAGGCCAAGTGTAAAACACAGCTTTGACCTTGGCCAGCAGCATAATGAGTACAGTGGGCTCTCAAACCTCCTCAATGGCTTGTCCTATTCCCTGGGTGTATTTTGGAATGGACATCTTCAGCAGTAATATGAACTTGCCAAGTGACTCTCTAATAGGGGCCAAGAAAGTAGAGGGGCAGACAGAAAACCCTTCTCTCTTCCTACAAAAATACCACAACAAAGCATTGCTCTGTCCCTAGAGAACCCGAGAAAACAGCCCCGCCGTTAAATATTTGGTGAAAAGCAGATGTCTATAGTCCCAGCCCCGTGTAACTTTGAGGTTGGCAGAAGCACAAAATAATAATTCATAGAGATGGCCAGTGGATGGTCATAAACTTAACTAAGTAGTGACTCCCATTGTATGTTCTGCTCCTAATACGGTTTCTTGATTAGATAAAATCAATACAAACCCCAGCAACTGGGACAGGATTATTGATCTGTCAGTACTTTTCATTCCCCCATTATAACACTAACCAAAAGGTATATAGCAAGCCTTCAGTGATATACTTGAGCAGAATATCACTTTTCTGATTTGGAGCCACATAGGCCATAAAAATGTGATGATCTGACCATCTACTAAAATGTCATGCTGGTTAATGTATTGATGGCATTGTGAAAAAAAAGACAGAGAGCATAAATAGTAGGTACAGAATACATGGTAAGACACACACACACGTGTGTGTGTGTGTGTGTGTGTGTGTGTGTGTGTGCATGGTAAATATAAATAACCTCTATGAAAATACAGAAAACCGCCAACATTGACTATGTTTTCTGAAGTCTCGGAGTTCTGAGGTTTGTCAAAATGTAGTCTACAAAATAAATGGTAAAATGCTATTCTGGGTATTCTGCCACAAACTAGATAAATCACAAGTGTTGTAAGAGGCCATTCTCCAAGCCAGACTGCAGCCATTTTCATGAGATCAGCATGATGAGGCTTGTGGACTGTTGACATCATCTCCAAGCAGGAGTGGGGTTATCTTAGACCCTAACCTGGGCATCTGATCACACTCCCAAATATCTGTCTGCAAATCAGCCCTAATTTCAGTAGTTCTGGGACCTGGGGAGTGGCTAAAGTACACAGGCAGAAGAAGGCCAGGAGAAGGACCCTCCACCTACGAGACTACAGGGCATTATCATCTGTGCTAGGTATAGACCCTGCAGTACCACGGCTTTCAGGACATTCCCCTGATGGAACCCCTCACCCATGTTCATTGATTTGCCATAGTGAACGCTAATGGACTCATAGTTTGGTATAATGTTAGGATCTTAGGAGTGGGTGGCTCCCAGAAATCAAATCGAGGTCATCAGGTCTGACAGAAGACCTTTCCCAAGCAAGCCATCCTGTCTGGCAATTGTGAGTGGGGTCTTCACAGGGATATGGCTCTCTGCCTTGTCCACACTTCAGTTCAACAGCCTTAACTCTCAGCTCCAATCACACAGGATGCAAAATGACTACACTTAGTCAAGATGTTGTATGGAGTCCACACAAGAAGCAGGCTAGCTATTCCTATGCCTTGGGAGTCAACTCATATCCTCTTTGGCAAAAGACAGCGGTCATTTTGTGAGCTATGCCCTGACACTCAGCTTAAGTTGGGGAAGTGTCTACATGTGAAAACCGTATTTGTGGACAGTGTGTAATGTTCAGTATAGACTAGATGTTTCCAAACTCACTGAACCATAAAGGTAATTATATGCATGGAATTTTACTGTCAGGAAAAGGGAGTATATGCATGACCAAAGGCAGGTTTCCCATCACCTGTACACACTATCCATGTAGACACTTTTCTGTCACCCCACATCAGTTTACATGGCACAGTCTCGATTAGGATGGAAGGGATACAAGCAGCATACTCTATAGAGGTCATGTGACACCAAGCAGTCATCCCTCAGTATCCATGCAGAAATGCTTTAGGAACCCTACTACCTACCCCTCTAACACAGATGAAAATAAGACAAAGTAAAGAAGTCTCAGAGTTGGGCATGGTGGCACATGCCCTTAATCCCAGCACTCAGGAGACAGAGGCGGGCAGATTTCTGTGAGTTCAAAGCCAGACTGGTCTGCATGGTGAGTTCCAGGACAGACAGAGATACATAGTGAGATCTGTCTATAAACAAAGGAATGAACAAACAAATAAATAAATAAATAAATAAATAAATAAATAAATAAATAAATAAATAGACAAAAAAATGGGTTTGAAAGCACAATAATGGCATGGTGATGCAGTCAAGTCCAGCCATGGTGAGTGTGTGAGGCAGATTAGAAGAAACAGCCCACGTCCTGTTGTCTCATCAAACTATGGCCCAGTGAGTCCGAACTGTGTTCTCTACAGCCCAGCCTCCTCTACTTGTTTCCTGTGATAGGCAGTATCAGAGATATGGGGAGAAAATAAACAGAAACAGAATGATTTCAGAAGATGCAAATGGCCATGGATAAAGGAAGATGGAGCAATGGAGGTGAATCTAGAAACAAGAAGCTCAAGAGATGAGACAACATAGCAGTTAAGAACCTATGAGAACAGTCCAGTCACCCAGCAGTAAGTCTGGACCACGGCAGCCACAGAGGACAGTACTCCAGAAACCAAACCTCAGCAGCACGATCAGAAGAAGCAAGGAGGAGGCTGCAGCAAAGGGCTTGGCTTGCCCTCACATAACAGCGTGTGTCACAGGCATATAAGACATCTTTGTTTCCAAATCCTAGAGGCCTAGAACAGCAAATGCATGCTGAGGAATCAAAGGAAGCTAGCCTTCATGTTTAGTCATGTAGTAGTTAGAAACGAGCTTCCTCTGCAGCTCCTCTCCAAAATGCTCACAGACTCATTCTGTCTCCTTTCCTCTATCCCTCAGGAGCCAAGAGCAGCAGTTTGCACACAGTTCTCAAGTGGTATGCAGGGGATATCAAGTGAATGAATGGCCGTAGGCCTCCCTGTGCTCCATTTCATGGCTTTTCATCTTCTGTGACATCCTATATGCAAGGACTCTGAAGAATGACTGGCTATAAGCCTGCCTCATTCTCTTACGTGTATTATTCTGTCTCTTCACAAAATAATGAACCCCTTAATGTCTCTACCCATGTAGCCAAGAAGCCATGGAGTGCAGAGTTGAAGACATCATCCCACACACAATGTCCATAGGAAATTGTATCCTGGTGAAGATCAATATTAACCTGAGTCTAGCAGCGGCTTATGCATTGATCCAACAAGCCTATCCTGAATGCTGCTTTATGCCAGTAAATCTGCCTGCCAGACCCTAAGATGTAAAAAATCTGAGACCCCAGGAAAGGTTTACATGAATATGACTGCAGAGATCAGGGGATGGATAGACTTGCTGTTACGTATTCCTCAGTTCAAAATCTACCCCAGCTATTACTTGGTTATAATGAGACCTTTGCTCTCGAAGTCCCAGATCTTCCATTAATCTACAACAGTAACAACCAAAATTAAAATTTCTGACATGTGAGTATCAAGGGTCATCTATCACCTTTCCTAACTCTTGCTCTCTTTCTTCTTCATTTCCAATGGAGCCCAGCAGGTGGCTACACACTTAATTGGAATAGTTGGGGGAGGCAGGACCACAGGGCCTATGGTAGATTGGTAAGCAATGATACCATTCCAGACTACTGACTTTTGTTACAGAGATGCAACCATCAGCCTGCCAAGACAAGCTAGGCACCAAACTACCTTCTACCCCATCTGTAGAACTGGGAATTCTTCAGGCACCTTGAGTAGGCACATATGAGCCACTGTCCATTTGGCTGTGTAGCTCCAGGACAAGAGGCAGAGGGGTGTGTGTGTGTGTGTGTGTGTGTGTGTGTGTGTGTGTGTGTGTGCATCAAGCATCCAAGATGCTGTCTAGTTGAAATCTCCAATGCCCTCTACCCTTGAGCCATGTCTATCATTGAATGCAAGTGATCTATCTGTTCTGAGTATGTTACAGTAACAAATGAAGCCATGTGGTTCCAAAAAAAGGAAGAAAGTAAGGGGGAGTAAAACTGAAAGCCTACCTGGTCTTTGCAAAGCCACAGAGAGAGGAAAGGGAGCAAGAGGTGACATTATAATACAGACTCCAATCGATGTTTTGGTGGCACTAGTTCCAGTAGGAGGATGTTGAGATGCACACCAGTGCCCGGGCCTGTGCAGCATCTCACCCATCCCTGAACCCACCATCAGTACCCCCAAATCCATGCCATGAACAGCCGTTTTGCCTCCCATATGGTCCCAAAGACTCCCATAACAGATTCACCAGACATTTTTACTGCCACTCCAGATCCCTACTCCATCCTTTCCTATACCCACCACCCACCCTATCACCCAGCCACTGAGAGGTTGTGCATCCACTCCACAGCCCCAATGTGAAGGAAGCATCTGGAACAAAGGCCATGTACAAGAAGGGCAGTCTCCCAGCTTCTGTTGCCATTTGCAGATGATCAATCAAGGACCACACCCATCTGCCACAGGGACAGAGACTTCTCACCAGCTCCTGTACACATAAGAAGTCATAGCCAAGACTTGGCATCGGAAGCCTGCCCCCTGAGACAGACCAGCTTGGTCAGCATTCCGTGAGCACCTGCAGCAGACATACATGAAGCCTCCCACACATGCTCTAGCCTCTCACAGCGCTGTGGGAAGAGACAAGGAAGGCTCACAGGAAGCATCAGCAAATGCTACAAGACAGATAGCCTCCTATGCCAAAATGTCTGGAGCGGCGCTATCGCCATACATCTCCAGCATTCTCACGCAGCATGACAACTGTCTCTCACTCCAACAGCCCAGGTTCTTTATTACTGTGCTGCAGCCAAGAACAAACAGCTGGCTTCGGTGTGCACATGTGACTGACTGCAGGTGTCCATGCCTTCTGCTGGGCAGAGCCTTAGCCTGCCAGAACTACAGAGGTCGCTGTAGGGGATTTTTTTCCCAGACCTCCTGCTAGCTTTTGGGAGCCCAGCAGCCTAGGCAAACAGCCCAAGTGTTAAGGCACACCGTCTCCAAGACTTGCTGGACTTGGTCTCTGGCTGCCATTAAGAGGGGCAGCCTTGTCTCCCTGCAGGGTCAGAGACGGAATGGCAGGAGGCTGGCATATGATCCACAGTTGTCATCAGCACAGACCCAGTGTCCTGACAGCACCCACACAATGATATCCTCTCTCTTCCCAGGATGCAACCAAACCTTTTCTCACAGTTGGGGAGCCACAAGAGAACATGTATAACCAGCCCACAAAAATCTCCCGGAAAGGTACTCCGAATACAGGGCAAGGACATGGTGATTCCTGTCACCATGGTGTCAGGATGCACAATCAAGGCCCCAGGACAGGGTACCAGACAGTCAAAGTGATGCCGTATACAGTGCCTATGACCACACAAGGCTCACGCCCGATCAAAGTGCAAACTTACCTGCCCTAGGACAGCACAGAGCAAGAAACAGGCAGCGAGAAAAGGAGGCTGCCTTGAAACCCACTCAGAGCCACACTGAGACCACGTTCAGCTTCTGCACCATAGAAGGCTCTGCAGACTCCTGCACACCTTCTCTAGTTCTGAAAATTAGAAGCCCTCCTTTGTCATTCTGTTACAGACACCTGCACTGCAGGCCAGTGCAGTGATGCTTCCTGGGTAATGATGCTCAGCCACATGTTCCCACAAGCATGGCCTGAATCCTTTGGGCACCCAGCGGGAAGCAGCAACCCTGGGCTCCCAGCGGGGGATAAGGGACAGACATCAGGATAAAAAGGACTTCATTATCTGTTCTTCACCCCAGCCCAATCCCAAGCATACCCCAGTAGGCAGAGTGAGTAGGTACAAACTGCACTTTCAGTTTAGACATGCAAAAAAGTAGACCACACTAGTGGCCACCCAGCAAGAGGATTTTTAGATTGCTCCCTTAATCCTCCCAGGAGCTCCCTATGGGGTAATCAGCATTCCACTTCACAGATAAAGCAGAAGCCACGCAGTCAAGGTGTTGGATGACTAATAGCAGAGCAGAATTCAAACGGAAGCCTTTCTCATCCAAGCTCTATCTTCAGCAACCAAAAGAAAACCATATGACACCCTGAGCAGGCAGTCCCTGGGTCACACTGCCTGGGGCAGAGCACCCTGGCTACTGTGACGAGATTACTAGCAGCCCTGGTGTCCTGCCAGCTCTATTTCAGTAACTATACAGAGGAAACAGCAAGCCCAAACATGCTGAAGGGTTGGAAATGCCCACAAAGAAAAAAAAAATAAAATAAAATCTCCTCTAGCTGTCCTACCATGGGGGAAAAACGTGGCAGATGTCATACATCACCTCCAGCCAAATTCAATTTGTACCCATTTATAACACAGACATGTCTCAGGTGTCCCATCCACGGCGTTCATTTAACATTCTGCATGCTCTCCTCGGAGCTGGCAGCATCCTGGGCTGGACTGAAACGGGTCGAGATCCACTTAGGGATAAACCTATTTCCAGGTAGAAAAGAAATCAGTTTATGTTAGATGGTGGCATGGGGAGCCTACCCACATTTGTGAAGAACCAAACTGAGCAAGGATGGAGCCTGGTACAGGAGAGAACCGACCGCATTGGCTACTGGGATGCCCCTGTACTAGACAGGGCCACTGAAACTGGGCTGGGAATCAGGCGTCCTCCCCCACCCTGACACACACACACACACATACCACCACCACCACCAAAGTCAGAGCAGCTGTCCCATGCTATGTCTTGGTGTCTGCCTGGTCTGTAGGGCCCAGTGGAACCATACTGATGGAGCTCCTACCTTGAGCACTAATTTGCTCAGTGACCTCGTTAAAGGCCTGTAAGCCTGGATTTTCTGCCTGTTAGAATGAGGGCTAAGGTGACTCTGAGTCAGAGAAGAAACACTACAGGGAAGGGAAAAGAAAGTGTTTTTTAAATGCACCATTATCAGCTCTGGTCCCACAATTTGCAAACTATCAAAGCATCGTGTCAACTAGCATTAGGAGACAAAAAAAAAAAAAAAGGTAAGGAAATAGTAAGGATAACAACAAGCCCTCAATGGAGAGAGGAAACCCTCATGAGAGCAGCACCCCCAAAATTCTGAGACCTTTACAAAAATAAAATGTCTGCTGACATATAACACACATACAGAAAGGTGTAAATATCAAGTGAACACACAGATTAAATTTTAAAATTAAATATTTGCAGCCGGGCGATGGTGGCGCACGCCTTTAATCCCAGCACTCGGGAGGCAGAGGCAGGCGGATCTCTGTGAGTTCGAGACCAGCCTGGTCTACAGAGCTAGTTCCAGGACAGGCTCCAAAACCACAGAGAAACCCTGTCTCGAAAAACAAAAACAAAAACAAAAAAAAAAAAATTAAATATTTGCAAGCCCACCCCAGCCCCTCCCTACAAACTCCTAGGGACCACTTTACAGGTTGTTCTTGTTTCTGATCCTCAAATGAGGTTAACACAGCCTGAACCAGACTGCCTGGGCAGAGGATAAAAGTGCTGAAAGCCAGTCCACACGGAAAGGCTATGTCCCTGATCAAAGCTTTCGAGGAGTGTGCTCATAATTGTGCCACTTTATTTGAAGCCTTGATCTGTCAGACAGAAGCCAGTCAAATTAAGAAACGGGGCCCTCTCCCTGTCTAAGCTTCTCTGCGTTCCCCAGGAAGAATTTGGTGGCTGGGGGGCAGGTGGGAGACTTCATTGTGACCAGGTGGCTCCACCCTGGTGCTCAATTTGGGCTGAAAGGAGCCGACTCGAGGATGCTCTCATGTGCTTTTAACATTGGAAACATCCCCATAGGTAAGGGATAACTCCTGCAGAAGGTAGGAATGGTACCCAGAGGTGGTGTCCACTGAGGTGAGTATGTTTGCTCACTTGCTTGCTTCTTTGTTTTTTCTTACCACTTTTTCTGGGTGAAGTTTTATTGTTTCTTATGGGGGGAGCACATTGAGATAAGGTTTCTCTGTATAGTCTTGGCTGTCCTGGAACATACTCTGCAGACCAGGCTGGCCTCGAGCCCACAGAGATCTGCCTGCCTCTGCCTCCCGAGTACAGGGATTAAAGGCATGCGCCACCACACCCGGCCTTGGTGAAGTTTTCTGGGGACTTTGTTTTTTTTTTAATTTATTTATTTCTTTATTAATTAATTAAAGATTTCTGTCTCTTCCCCACCGCCGCCTCCCCTTTCCCTCCCCCTCCCCCAATCAAGTCCCCCTCCCTTGTCAGCCCAAAGAGCAATCAGGGTTCCCTGCCCTGTGGGAAGTCCAAGGACCACCCACCTCCATCCAGGTCTAGTAAGGTGAGCATCCAAACTGCCTAGGCTCCCACAAAACCAATAGGTGCAGTAGGATCAAAAACCCTTTGGATGGACTTTATTTCAGTTTAGTTTTAGAGTTTGTTGGTTTGTTTTTTAGAAAGAGTCCGTGGGGCTGGAGAGATGGCTCAGTGGTTAAGAGCACTGCCTGCTCTTCCAAAGATTCTGAGTTCAATTCCCAGCAACCACATGGTGGCTCACAACCATCTGTAATGAGGTCTGGTGCCCTCTTCTGGCCTGCAGACATACACACAGACAGAATATTGTATACATAATAAATAAATATTAAAAAAAAAAGAAAGAAAGGGTCCCATTATGCATCTCAGGCTGACTGGAAAGGAACTATACGACACAGCTAGCCTTAAACTTCTAATCTTCTTGTCTCGGTCTCCCAAGTGCTACGATTATACATATGCACCACCATTCGTGACATTGGCCTTGAAACATTCTTATTTGTCCTTTGGTAATTTCATACATGAATACAACTTATTTAGATCATTCCCACCCTTTAATCCCTTCCTCCAACTTCTACCTGTACCCTCTCCCATACATTCCCCCTCCCAACTTCAGCACCTCTTCTTATCTTTTGTAAAGGCCTATTGAGTTCAATTAACGCTGCCAGGACACACCTGAGCGTAGGGGACCCACTAAAGCATGGGCAAACTGTCACTGACTCTTCCTCCTCCACAGCCAATGTCTCCTCAGCTTCGAGTGGGATCTTGTGAGCCCCTTCCCTCTGTGCATTGGAGTGTTGACTGAATTCATCTTGGGGGGTCTCGTGGAGAAACATGGTCCACAAGAGTGCAATGGCCGTGTCCGTCATGTCTGGAACACATTGGTTTAAAAGCAAGTTCTGGCTCTTACAAACGCCCTGCCACCTCTTCCTAGATGTTTCCTGAGCCTCGTAGGGGTAACAGGGAGGATATAAACTTCTCATTTAGGCCTCAACATTTTGCATCATTTGTTGTCTGCACCCTGACATGTTGTGGGTCTCTGTGTAAATCACCTTCCAGTGCATAAAGGAACTTTTCCAATGAGAGGTAAGAACGCACCAATCTGTGGGTGCAAGGATAAGTAAATCTTAAGAAGACAGCTAGATACTATGTTGCATTAGCAAAATGATAGTACAACCCCTCCTAGGGCCTGTGACCCCAGCTTGGGGTTCTTGGCCATGTTTGCAGTACTAGACATGAGTTTCCTCCTGTCTTTATCCCTACTGTCCAGCTAAAAAGCTGTTGATTATACAAATAACATTCACACCACTATTTCAACAATGTGCATATCTTGTCAATCTAGCCATTATATTAGTTTGCAGAGGTCACAAAACTATTACCATCTCTTTCCCCTAAGACCTGCACCGCACCCTCAGGCACTATGAAAGGCAGTCAGTAGAGAGGATGCTTCTGAGTCAGTATCAATTGACTTCTCCACAGCCTGTGATCAAATGTGTAGTAACTTTGGCAATAGAGTCTTAGCGTGAAGTTCTAGTGGGTGAGCATGGAACAAGGGCAATATGCTGCATTGTTTTAGGGTGCTTGAAACACCCCTCCCTTAGCCAACAACTTGATCCAATACCTGGTACTAGAATTTTGTTTACTTTGTTGGTAGCCTGTGGCTTCTGGAAGAAGCATCAAGCATCATTCCCTGATAACCTTTATGAGCAGCTTTAAACTCATATCAAAACTGAGTAGAAAGTACAGCATTTCCATACAGTCTCTGCCCCAGCATATGTGTGCCCTCCCTGTCATTGCCCCTCTCACACCCTCACAATGTATCACACACACACACACACACAAACATAAATGTCATATATACCCCCACACACGTGTATGTGTACACCTACATATGCACCAAAAGGGGGAGGAAATACTCTTCATACATATATTTGATCAAAAATTGCCTAGTAGTCACCATAAGTAGAAGTAGGTAAAATTAATTTAACACTTTATTTAATCAAATAAATTAACATTGTTATTTCAATGTATAATCAATCTAAAAGTTACTAATAAGAAAAATAAATATTTTAAAAATATTTGGGAGATTATGAAAAATTACTAATAAGATATTTTACATTCTTCTTGTAAACCAGAGTATAGTGAAATCTTAAAAGACACAGCAATCAAAATGCTAAATTTTCAGCAGAAATACTTCATCTGATTTTAGATTTCAAAGAAGTTATCTTTAGAAAAGTAGACACACATAATCAAGTGTTTCTAAACATAGTTAATATTTTCTAATCAAGTATCAAGTTCTTTTGATTCAAATTTATTTAGATTAAATATTATTAAAATTCCAGGACCTTCATAACAGCAGCCACTTTTAAGCCCTCGCTAGTCATCTGTGGCTAGTGACCCCATACTATAGACAAAGAGGGGCAAGCACAAGGGCAGAGGGGGTCAGCCAATGAAGGCCTCTGTCCATAATGGATATTTTCATTGGTGGAATAAAAGCTGTGCCAACACTTTATTTCCTATAATATCTAGGAGGGTTTACCTCAAGGCCACCAGTCTGCTGGAGAATGGTTGGTTATGAAAACGAAGTTGCATTAGACTCTTAGAAGCACCAGGCAATAATTCAAGGTCACACTGGGGAGACCCACAGAACTTAGTCACCAACTCCTGGGCAGAGCAGCCTCAGCTCCTCGGACTGCCCTTTCCCTTTCCACCTGCAGCACTCAAGGACTTCATCCTGGCAGCCCCACCTCCTGCACGGTCGAAGAATCCTTCTAGCCCAGGTGAATGACTCAGCCAACAGGGTCCCTTCATGTGAAATTAGTGCTGACTCTGGCCACGGGAAAAGGCATGTCCCTAGAAACCCTGATCATGGTAGCCACTGCAAGCCACACTAGTTACTCATGTGATCTGAAGCCTCGCTGTGCTCGGTGAACCATCATAAGCACCTCACAGAGCACCGTGCCACAGGTCTCACAGGTCCATAGGTTAAGTACTGAGGAGCACCGTGTCATAGACATCTCAAGTCCATAAGTTAAGTACTGAGGTGCATCGTGACATAGAAATCTCAAGTCCATAGGTTAAGTACTGATAGGATCCCTTTTACTCTTTTTATCTTCAATGGCTTTGTCTCCAACAACCTGCCCCTGCCCCCTGCTACTTCAGATTGCCCATACAAACCCCAAACTTAACACTGGCACTTCATGCCAACTGTTTATTGAGAATCCCTGAATATGTATACCATATAAGCACAGCCCACTGAGAAAGCCCAAGGTCCCATTCAGTGCTCTTCTGAGACATTCTTCTGGTATGTGTTATTTGATTCTTCCCAATATATACAAACAAGGATCTGGGCCTCATCCCAGACTCACTTTATATCATATTTGTTACTGCCTCCCTGAGTTGAATGACATCTGCCCTCTTACCGTGACTCAGATGAATTCTCCTTCCTATTCTGTGCTGCACACAAGGGCTACACCACCTGAGGCACTGGGCCACATGAGAGGGAGGGAGGGAGGGAGGGAGGGAGGGAGGGAGGGAGGGAGAGAAGGAGAGAGGGAAGGAGGGAGGGAGGGAGGGAGGGAGGGAGCATATAAAAATAACCACAACTACTTGATATATATATATATCAAGCAAGTCTTCGCTGGTCAGCTGACTTAGTAGTGTATCCCTCCTCTCTTTCTGTCCTCTACAGTGCCTCTGAACCAAGGACTATGCACCCATTGCCATTGCTACCACAAAGTGCCTGAAGCTAGGTATTTTCAAATAAAAATAAGTATATTTATCTCATAGTGATGAACAGTCAAAGGTATAACACTTGCATCAGTTTCAATGTTGCAAGAATCTCATAGTGGGTTGCATCTTGGGAATGGGAGAAGGTACAAGATAATGAGAAATCCCTTGGCCAGAGAGCAAGCAAAAGCAAAATAAGAGGCCAGTTTTCTAAGCTTGGTCTAGCTCTCTTAAAGCCTTACCACCACTCAGCCTCACTATACTGAGGCTCAAGTTCCCAATATATGAACCATGGGAGACACTTGTAAAACTAAGGCAAACCATAGCAGAAATCTGGTCCTTCGTGTCTATGAGTGATGAAGATGGAAGGAGGGTTGTTCAGTAGTCAAAGCCCCCACCTCCACCATCAGAGGATAGAGGATAGTGTGCACTCTACTCTGGCAGCCCAAGAACCACAATAGAGCAATGATCCGATCACACTGTCTAGGATGCGACTATCCAATTCTCAGAACGGGCATGCAACTTCTACAGACGGGTTAGCATCTAACGGAGAAGTGCCTGCTTCCCCTGTGCCATCTCCCCTCCACTCCCCCGCCCCTAGGCATTTGGTGTGACTGACCCATTTAAAGGCCTCAGAAGAGAGGATGAGAAGCAGGATGATAGGCAGGCAGTGCCCAGGCCCCAGTGAGCACAGTGTGCAGACAGAGCTTGTGGGGCCTCTCTGCTGCTCTCGTCCATCTCACATCAAGGGAGAAAAGATCTATTCCCCCCGCCCAGGTAATAGGCCTACAACTTCAATCAGCCCAAAATATGCTTGGCTATGTGTGTTTGTGAGATGTGCAAAGTGGTACCCAGTGTTCTCTGAGAGGCCATAGTGAAACCTCACCATGATGTGATGGGGTCGAGCTCCACCAAGTAAGCGGATCTAAGCTAAGCACCTTTCCTCCCAGGAAAAGGCATCCCACTTCTGAACCCCACTTCTCAGGCTGGCTGCAGTCCAGACTCCTTCCCCTCCCCCACGGTGCATCCCTGGGACCCCTCAGTTCTCTGGCCGACAAGTAGACCTCTCCCCTGCTTTGTTCCCTACACTATCACTCACTGCCAGTCCGGGTATAGTGGGGACCTCCTGCAGCAGGTGGGGACTTCACCCCATCTTCCAAGGCAGAAGTAAGAAAAACTAACCAATGATAAAATGGGGGAGGGGGATGCCAAGCATCTTATGACAGTACTTGTGTCCCAGAGTCTTTATTCCAGACTCATTTCAGTAACGTGGGGGAGGGGGTCCTGATGACCCAATGATCAAAAACAAGGAACACAGCCAGTGGCCTGAAACTGCCTCAAACCAAAGCGCGTGATAAGAGTGTCTCCTCTACTTGAGGAGAGGCTGCCTGTCGGAAGAGCTAGCCTAAGAGCTGAATTCTCAAATTCACATACGCTTATACTCAGTTCCTGGCTCCCTCACTAGCTCTGAGCAAGGAACATGGCTTCCACTCAGCGAGTCTCAGCCACCCTCAACAGCTGCAGTCAGGAATAACGGTGTCCTTGCTGCATTTAGAGGTGAGGACTAAGTAAGAAAATACACATGAACCAGGTAGTACCTGGTGCAAGGGTAACCCCTTATACCCAGGGTCTGCCTGTGTCTGCTGTTGGCACACAGGCTCCCCCCTGAGGACCAGGCGGCTCATTACTCATTACATGTTGCCGGGCGCTTGGCCTCTCTTGCTTAATGCAGAAAACAAGCACTGTTTCCACTTTCCAGCTGGGTCCAGTGACGTAGGCCCATAATCCCAGCTGGGCAAACTAGTGAGACCCCCCCATCTTCTCAAGGTAAAGAGCTGAAAGAGGAGCAGGACCACAGCTCAGTGGCCCGTGCTTGCTGAGCATGCATGAAGCCCTAGTTTCAATCCCTAATACCAATTGGTAAAAAGGACTCCCCACCATGTAACCTTCCTATGGTGATTACACAGTCACGGGGCTCCGCTTAAGGACAGCACATACACACATGCCAATCACTTCTCTTTGTCCTGAAAGCCTTGACAGAGGGGCCACTATTGTGCAAAGGGAGGAAGTCCTAGAGAATTGAGTTTTTTTCATCATGTGTCACACAACTAGTAAGAAACGGATCTGAATTTTGAACCCAAGACAGAATCTAATACTTGTGTTCAATGCTGTGTCTACAAGTAGAGATTACACATCCCAGATGGGGGTGGAGAACCCAGCCCAGCAACCAGCCAGACTCCTAAGTCTGAGCTAACAGTACAGTCTAAGGATTTCGGTTAATTGACAACTATGTTTCAAAACCCGCCCACCCCCATAAAAGTGAGCTTGGGGCCACAGACCTAAATGTCAGGCCTTTAGGCCCAGAAGCTTCTGTGGCCTGGGTTAGGAAGCCACTCCTGTGGTGCCACCAATGGCTCCCACTCTGCTGCAGTGAGACCATTGCTGCCCCAATCTATAGGTCTGCAAGAGTAGTATTCATATGCCCAACACGAGCCCATGAAAACCCAGAATTTTGACAACAATTAGCTCAAGCTAACATATGTGCAATATCTGCATTATTGCATAATTTATATACATTTCACACTGTTTGCGGGGGATAAAAGCACCATACCAGAAAGTATTTGCATATAGATGGTGGCTTATAGACATATGCTTGCATTTGATGGGTAATATCGGAGATATGCACGTATGCAAACATGAAATGCCTGCTTACTGCCACAACTTGAAGTGCACTGAGCCTTTGCCAGTTTGTTAATTTTTAAAATTTACAATACTGAAGTGTCCATTTCTGAACAGATAAATGATTTCCAACTGCCTGATGAGCTGTGGATGCCAAGCAGCACAGGAAATCGGGCTCATTGTGGTTAAAGTCCCGCAGAAATGGCTGTCAAAGAAAGCCGTTTCCTGTACTGGCCATCTCCTCCAATGACCCTTAACAAACACAGGCAGCTCTTGCCCTTTGCTGGTCACTGTGGCCGCCACTGGGGACCCAGAAGTGAACCCAATGAGGAAAAGGCAGCTCAGACCCAGCGAAGTGCAGTTAAGAGCTCAATAAATGGCTCTAGCCATGGTGGTAGGCAAGAGAGTGATATTTGGGGTGACAGGACCTGCCCCAGTGCAGAAACATAAACGCAGTTTGAATCCCTGTGCCAAGAGAAAATGAAAAACCTGTCCTTAGCCCAGCCCTCTGGCTATCTTGTAAATGTGGCAAAATTTGCATCACATGAAATTGACAATGGTAGCCATTTCAAAGCACATCCTTGTAAGTCCCCTGTGCACGCCAAACCTTGACCCCTCCCCCAGTCTACTTAAACTGCTCCCTTCACGGTCTTCCCCCCCCCCCCATAGTCACACTGGCGGCTTCCGGGTTCCCTGGCGGGGGGGGGGGGGGAAGAGCGCAGGAATCCCATTAAAACCTGGATATCCTTTAATTTGGCTTGATTGGGATTTTTGCGTCAGAAGAGAGCTTGCAATAGGAAACATTCCTAACAGTCCTCTAGTGGATTAAATACATTCACAATGCTATATACATTACTGTGCAGCTAACATCTTCATCCGATTCTAGAATGTTTTTATCACCTCCATTGGAAACCCCATGTGCAACCCTCCTGCGTTCAGCCACTCATAAACACTGAGCTGCTTCCTGTCTGCATGAACTAGCCTATTATAGAACACACAATGTTCTTCTTCCATGCAACACAGTTATTTCAAATTTCATCCAATCACAACCACATTAGGATTTTGTCCCTTTTATGGGAGAGTAATATTCCATTGCATGGACGTACCACATTCTACTATTCATTACAGAGTTGGTGAGCATTGGATTGTTGCCATTGATGGGTTACTGTGCCTAGCGATATGAACTCCTTACCTAATTTTAATGGGTGGAACAAATATCACTCCAGATTTAAGGAGGTGTTGACAATGACCTGGGTCATCATAGAGAAGGCACCTACATCATTCACAGAGAATATAGAGCTTTGCCTCCTGATGTCCCTGTGAGACCAAGATTTCTTCAGGAAAGGATGCTAGCGGCTGGATTTTTATCGATACACACTGAATCTGTTCTCATCAGACACTGCCATGCATTCCCTCGGCTCAGAATTCCTAATTGATTTATTGACATAAAACCAAGGCTCATATTACAATAGTCATTAAAGAAACTGTTAATCATTAACCTGTAACTACTGTCATCATGACTTTCTTGCCCGCTGCATATAGATGAGAAAGCGTGTGAGCACGGCGCTCCGTTCAGGCCACGCTCTGCTCTGAGCCAGCTCCTTTGTGGACGTTATCCGACTGGATCATCACAAGCAGCCGTGCAAGTAAGAAATAGCATCCCCTGATACACAGACGGGAGAATTCAAGCTCAGAGAGGTGAAGTGACTTTTCTCCAATCACACTAATGAGAGACTGAGCTGGCACTCAGACACCAGGTGTATGTGCCTCAGAAGCTGCCTCCTGGGTCACAGCCAATGCTTCTTGATGGAATAATTAATGGCGAGTCTGCAGAGCCTGCTCACGGCCCATCCTTGTACTTCTGCCCCATCACACTGGGAGCATGGAAACTGCAAATAAACAGAACTTCTATCTGTTGCTACTATGTGTGGGGCAATTCTACTTCCTCTGTTTCGGAAAGGGTGTGGAACACCGCAAAGCTATGGGATTTGAAGCCTGATCAAGGACCTAGGAGCCAGGGTCTCTGGTGTATCCTGATTACCATATAATTTCAGGAGAACCAGCCCATTGAGCAGATCCTGGCCTTCCTTTGAAAATAAGAGGGGTTTAGAAGATGGCTTGGAATGTGCTAAGAGCAATTTCAATTGCCTTTAGCTAAAATACCTCAATCTGCTCATGAGCATATTCATAAGGCAGAGCTGGACTTCAGAAAGTGTGAGTGTTAGGGGTTCAGTACTTGCCATATAAAACACTCTCCAGACAGCCAGGGCTCCCCTCTAGGAGGCCTCTCAGCCAGAGCCCAAGAATCTGTTACCCACTCTTGTTTCTGAGCATTCTTAAGGGAGAAGGTACCTACCGGAAAGGGGCACACCCATAAATACAAGTGAAATGAAGACCTTGCCATCTAGAACAAATTAGCCAGACTTAAATTTTTCTAAAGCCTCAGATCTTCCAATAGACTTCCAAACAAGAAGATACAAAAGTCAAAACTTTCCTATTAATTCTGAGAAGTAGAAAAGCTGGCTGACTTGAACTCCTGCCTTCAGGCGCTACAGCAACCCTTCCGAGACCACTGTCCAGCCTTCTTCTCGCCTCGCCTCAGCCTTCAGTTCTCTGTGACCACAGCTTTCTACTATTCACGTAGCAGCCAATTTCACAGATGTGCCTGCAGCGCCGTGCTTCCTCCACATGTCACACAGGCATGCCAGAGGTATGTCATTCTTACAAGGCCACATGCCTCCTCCACATGTCACACAGGCATGCCAGAGGTATGTCATTCTTACAAGGCCACATGCCTCCTCCACATGTCACACAGGCATGCCAGAGGTATGTCATTCTTACAAGGCCACATGCCTCCTCCACAAGTCCAAACCGAACTCCTCATTTCCACGTCCCCCACTGCCAACTCACAATCCCTTCGCCCCATCAAATGGACACACTCTTCTTGCTCTGTTATAAGTGATGGCAGCATCTTTGTCTTCTCTTTCTCTTGGCACGCACCCACACACTCAGATTCCTGTCACCTGTCTTTCAAATGCACCTAAAACGTGACCACTGTTCAGAGACTTTCCCTCTAGCCTCTTGGCCATGCATGCCCTTGATTGCACCAATGTTATTCTTTAAAGCCTCCTTCCTTTCTATATCCTGCTATTATCTGTTGCCAGAGATTTGCTCAAACTCTCTGCTGGCTTCTAACTTGCAGTAAAATCTAATTTCCCTAGAAAGCTTCTCAGAGCCCTAATCAACTGGATGCTAGGTAACTCTTGAGTGTACCCATCATGCACCCTGACCCCACATTGACTGGTAACTCTTCCTGGTTGCTCTTCCTCCAAGGTTCCAGTGGCTCGTTCTCATGCCCACTCCAGACTTCTCAAATGTCTCCACAGCAGCATGGCTCCCCTTACCCTCCTCTCTGTCCTCCTTCCCCATCTTGGCTTTTTTTTTTTTTGTGATATTTATAACTGCAAGATGTGTCTATGTGGTCATGTGGTCATTATCCATCCCACTTCATCAGACAGTAAGCTGTGTGATGAAGGGGAGTTTGGTCTGGCTCACAGATGTCGCCCATTAACTGGCACCAGGCACATTCAATAGCTGTAAGCGGGAGGAATACATTACAAACACTTCAAGCCCAGAAAGCTCGCCCAAATTCAGACAGCTAGAAGAGAGGGCAGCCCACATGTCTGTTCACCAGAGCTAGCCAATTCACATGCCTCTTCCCTTTCTTCAACAGTGAGCTGCCTCTCTGGTGGTGTAGGAGGTTCTTCTGTCTATGTGTCGCTTTCATTGGTTGAATAAAGAAACTGCCTTGGCCTTTTGATAGGGCAGAACTTAGATAGTTGGAGTAGACCAAACTGAATGCTGGGAAGAAAGGCAGTGTGGCAGACACCATGGTTCTCCTGCCCGAGACGGACACTGGTTAGACTCATGCCGGTAAGCCACAGTCAAGTGGCGATACACATTAATGGAGATGGGTTAAACTAATATGTGAGAGTTAGCCAATAAGGGGCTGGAGATAATGGGCCAGGCAGTATTTGAATGAATACAGTTTCTGTGTGATTATTTTGGGGGTTAAGCTAGTCGAGTGGCCGGGACAAACAAGGGGCCCCGTGCTCCTCCCACTACACTCTGAACCATAGACTTTGTTGAACTTGATATTGCTGTCCTGAGTCAAACAGAAGAACTGAAGATAACACTTCCAAGAAAAAAAATGTGAAAAATAAATGTTATAGTAATAAATCGCCCTTTATCTAATTATCATCATCAAACAATTATTAAGAGCTCATGAGCACATGGTGCCCTGCTCAGCAGGCTCCTCAAAGGGAGAAAAGCAGGCAACAGGAGGTCCATTAATGTGACTGATGTTTCGGCCTTCTGCATCATCTAATGGATGTGAAAGAAAGCAAAGTGAGAGATAGCTAGAAGCTAAGCATAGACTTCATTCTCAATGGTCCAACCCAAGCCTATGGGGAAGCCACTTACAACTTTTATGGCTTCTCCCTGAAGAAATGTGGGCTTTTGGATAGCCCTAATGGACACCCAAGCAGGAAGGCACTGCTGAGTCCTTGACAAGGTTGTGGGCTGATGAATCATACTACAGCCATCACTACCTGAGTCAGGTCCCCAGGCTATCCAGGTACCCAAATTTTCAGAAATGGTAGCACTCTCTCATAGCCACAGAGCTAACAGGCCCCTGGGGATATGGCAAGATGCAGATGGTAACTATCACTATTTCAGCATGAGCACCAATTCCCCTAACCAGCAGCTCCTAGTGTTAAAGGCACTAAGGACATTGCTGCTAAGTCAAGCAGGGATTTGGCTGTGGGTCAAAGGCCATCACTCTGTACTATCTCATCCTCATTTACCCTGGGGCCTCCCTTGTGGAAAATGAGAATTCAGCCTCTACACCTGACCTCATTGAAAAATGTCTTCAAGAAAGGGCGTTCAAATTTACAACCTCAGAATTGTAAAGTAGCTTATACTAAGTAAACTCACCCTTTAGAGTAATCAAATAGAAGTCCCAAAGCTCCCGAATTGCTGTTAATATTTAATTTTTAAATCAGGTACTTATAGGTGTGCTAACACAGCTAATGATATCATGGAAACAGCTGTCCTTAGGAAAGCCTAGGAAAACAGAGACTCTTAATGCTGCTTTCAAAGTTTTGAATTCTGTGTTTGTGAACAAGTGTGAGCATGCAGACTATATATAAATGTCACTAGACAGGGTCTGCTTTTTAAAAAATCAACCAAAGAGGAGTTCAGCTTGGAATAAATGAAAAAAAAAGGCACCAAGCTGAGACACACATACTAGCCATAATGGTAGTCACCTACCAAACCTTTCACCAAGACCTTCTTAGTGGATACTCCAGGAACCAGGAGTCAGGGTAGCTTTGTCTGCATTATAGAGGAGAAAAATGAAGTTCCATGAGGGCTGTGATTGACCCACAGTGAAACCATGTACAGAAGAGCCAGTATTCAAACCCTTGTCTCTCCACATTACTGCACTGCTTTCTCATATCCACTTCCGAATACAGGCTCTTTCCAGGGCTCTGATGACATGTGGAAAGTCCTCCATAATAACATTCATGGTAAGATCACAATTATGATAATCTAGTCTCTCATTGATCTCCCCCACTAGACTGAGCTGCTGAGAACAAGAGCCTCAAATATCTCTTCATCTTTGTATCCCAGTACTGGGCCTGAATGGATGAATAATAGGCAAGTGGGTGGGCGGATGATGGATGGGTCAGCGAAAGAACTAAAGAGATAGGAATACATAAGTGAACAGATGGATGGGTACTTAGATGAATAGATAAGTGATTGATTTATAAGTAGGTGAATATAGGTGGTTGGATAGATTGGTGAGCATATCAGTGTATGGATGAATGTATAATTAGATGAGTAAACGGTTACATGATGATAGAAGGAAGGCATGTGATAGATGATAGATAGATAGATAGATAGATAGATAGATAGATAGATAGATAGGGGACTTAGTGGGTGAATGGGTAGGTAAATGGGTACATAAAATTACCATGAGCTTATAGGATGTAGGTTCTAGATAGCCTTCATGTAACATAGTTACATAGTTATCTGGACATGAGACGCTAACATGCACTAGGTGAAGGTGGACATGTCAAAAGGCGGTGTCTGTACTCACACTCTCAGCAACAGCCTTTATGTCAACTCTTCAGTTTTTCTAGGTCTGTTACCTGTCCATCATGGAGGGTGGGAGATGTTACTAACAGCTCTGACATGGATTTCTCTGGAAAGGGAACCTTCCATGTTACCAGATGCTATTCTTATCCATACAGCTGTCCAATGTTCTCCTTATCAGGCTGAACGAATTAATTCAATCCTTCAGGATGGAGCTTTAAAGTTGGTTAATTATAAGCTATAAAAAAGAATTCCTGCACATCCATTTTACATTTGCAGCCATCTAATCTCATCAAGTGCCTTCGGATAGAGGCTAGGGAATATCTAAGCCCTCCTGCTATTTGCAGATCCTGGCACAGAAGGATCCACTATGAATTGTAGCTATGCTCAAAGTAGGCTGGCAGCACAGAGAGGGTCTGTGAGGTAGACCAGAGTTCACGTTGTGCTAAATTTTTCATGGAGTCAATGGATATTTTACTAAAGACACACTGGGTCTTAACCTTCGTTAGGCTAGGCATCAGGCTAGGAACAATACAATATGATGGTGCAGAAGGGAAAATATAGACAGAAGTTTCTGTCCCATCTGGTCCCACAGCCATTCAGTCCCAAATAAACACACAGAGGCATATATTAATTATTAACTGTTTGGTCTATTGTTCAGGCTTATTATTAACTACCTCTTACAACTTAAATTACCCATAATTCTTATCTATGTTTATCCATGTGGCTTGGTTCCTATACTCAGTAAGGCATTCTCATTTTGCTTCTTCTGCTTCTGGATGATGACTGCATCTCTGCCATTCCTGTTGCCAGAACTCTTCTAGTCTGGTTGCCCCACCTATACTATTTGCCTCACCAATCAGGGTTTTATTAAACCAATACAAATGACAAATCTTTACAGTGTACAAAAGCATTATTATACGGCATTTCTACTTTTTTTTCAAAACAAGACCCTAAATCTAATCTCTTTTGTCTAGCTTTATTCCTGACCATTATCCATAACAATTTGTAACCAAAGCACTAAACAAAGACAAACACCCATAATCCATTTTTTTCAGAATGCGGGCACAGTTTTCTAGGCTACTTTCTTGCTGATTTGGGTGCACTGGTCATATTATGAGGACCCAAAGAAAATTTAGGATTATGGTCAAGTCACAACTGGAGCATTCTGTGAGGTTTGATAACCTCGGCCAGCAGTCCTGAAGCTGTTCTGGATGTAGAACTCAGAAGAAACTATACCAGAGGTGCTCTAAAATGTTAGGTCATCTGGGCCATCTGCTTCTATTGGAGATTTTTCAGGGGCTCTTTCTTAACCCAGAATAAATCCACAGCCTCTCATTTCCTGTGGAAACAAAAGCAAAAACTCTTCTCCAAAATAGCATATCTTTTGACTTAAATTTTGAAGCCAGGGAATTCTCAAAATATATAGGTTGGATTAATCTAGCAGCATTTGTAATCAAATGTCTTTTAGCAGCTGTTATTCCTTTCTCAGCAGTCAAACAATTCAAATACAGCATAATAACATACAGTATCCAGATTCTCTGCTTATTTTCCATCTTGTCATGTCATTTTTTTCACTCTATTTCTTTTATTTTTACTTTTTAATCCTTGCTTTTTTGAGACAGGGTTTCTCTATGTAGCTTTGGCTGTCCTGGAGATCATTCTGTAGACCAGGCTGGCCTTGAACTCACAGAGATCTGCCTACCTCTGCCTCCCAAGTGCTAGGATTAAAGGTGAATGCCACTACAACTGACTACTCTATTACTTTTTTTAAAGGACTTTCTCTATCATTTTTCTTTTCTCTCCCATACTTACATATATTTTTAAACACACTGTAAACTATTTAGAGATTTTCTTCATCTGGATTATGTTTAATGTATATCTCTATCTTTTTCTGACCTCATGAGTCTTTAATCTGCTAAGTGATATGGCTAGGATTAAAGTGGCAGTTTTGATAGCTGGCTCCATTTCATTTCTTAGCATTTTGAGAGTCTAGCTTCATGACAGATATACAGGAAGGAGACATGTTTATTGCCACAACTTTGTGGAGTTTCTGGGTCCATGCCACCACCAAGAAACACGTCACCAGCTGCTCATAAGCACCATTTAAGTGTTTTGTGGCAGGGCCTCTTAAAAGAGCTGTGAGGCTTTTACTACTAACACTGAGTCAGAAAGTCTCCCTTAAACTCCTCTGCTGGCTGTGAGCAAACAGAGCTCACCAGAGTAAAGATGGTTACCAAGAATCTGTGCTTCACTCTGTTCCTGTCTGTCTAGATTCCTTTTTTTTTTTTTCAAGCTTTCTCAGGCTTGGGGGAAATTCTTGTCCCACGTTGGGCACCATTTGTAGGCAAAAGTTTCTGTCCTGCCCAGTCCCATAGCCATTCAGTCCCAAATAAACACACAGAGGCATATATTATTTATTAACTGTTTGATCTTATTGTTCAGGCTTATTATCAACTATCTCTTACAACTTAAATTAACCCATAATTCTTATCTATGTTTAGACATGTGGCTTGGTACCTTTTCTCAGTAAGACATTCTCATCTTGCTTCTTCTGCTTCTGGATGACGACTGCATTTCTGCCTTTCCTCTTTCCAGAATTCTCCTACTCTGGTTTCCCCACCTATACTTTCTGCCTGGCTACCGGCCAATCAGTGTTTTATTAAACCACAATGAATGACAAATCTTTACAGTGTACAAAAGCATTATTCCACAGCAAGAAAAGATGATGATTATAAAACAAACATATCCATACAGCTAATAAACACATCCGTAAGATGAAATACACACTAACAGTGACAAGAGCTGAGGTTCTGAGAGAAGAGCATGACAGGGGTTGGGAGGATATGGAAATCATCAGAACACTGATGTCATTAGATACTAAGAGTGGGAGCCTTTGGATGACTTGGCAGAGCCTCCTACAGATGACCTCAAGTGGACCTGAGAGTTTCCACAAAGGGCATGGCTATTGGGCACCTCAGCCAATGAACTAAATAATCCATTTAGAGATTATCAGCCTGGGATACCCCCCTTGGAAAGAAGCATAAAAAATCAGAAGGTGATAGCACTCAGGCAATACTCATAAAAAGAAAAAAATCCCCCCAAGCCCCTGTCAGACTGGTGGCAGTCCACTCAGAGACAGTAACTGTGTGTTCTCCAAAGCCAGATGATGCCACCTGGGGAATTGCAGCCCAGAAGAACACAGCAGTTTTCTTGAATAGTTGCTTTGAGTTTATCCCTTGTAGAGAAGTGTCTCTAAATCTGTTGACAAAACCAAGCTCTAAGGCCATTCAATTCCTAACCATGATGGATCTTCCAAAGCTTGAGGTGTCTTAGAAGCCAGTCCTTGGTACTTCAACCATACTATATTCAACAGGAGACTGTCACTTCTAGCTCTAAGGAGAACCAGCTAGAGATCAACATCCTGGCCTTCCTGGGGGTCGAGCACTCTCATGCGGCCAGTGGAAGCCTACTGCCTGCTGGCTTAGAAACAGAAGGCCTCAGCCCAACCTGTGAGGTGCTTGCTCTGCTGACAGATAGAGACTTCTGGCTTTACAGGGCACAGCGAGGATCAGTGGGAATATACAGTCATGACGCAGGCAGCTCAGACACCAGCCCACAGCTTCTTGAGCTAGAGGAAACATTTCACTCCCCCACACTCCGCAGCTCCCCACTCAGTGGCTAAAACAATATAGGCTACATTGCAAATCAAAATAAGCAACAGTGCATTTTATAATTAGCTACAACTTGACAAATTAATTAGTACAACAAGCACAGTGTGTTCCCTGAAGCATGGCTTACTATATTTTGCTTAGAGAATATATGTCACAAATTACAGATGTATTATTCAAGGTACTTATGCAATCAGAGTGGATTTTTTAAAGGTGCCCTTTTGATACCACATTCTGAGATGAAACAAGGGCTCAAGGCGGCTAGAGAAAGCTACCATCAAACCAACCATCGAAGCTACAAAGATTTACTTCTTTTCCTGGAAGCAGAAGAAAAGCTGTCAGGGACCAACATCTGGCCTCTGGAAAGAGTTAATGACAATTAGTTACTTGGAATGTGTGAAGCTGCAGAGAATCTGGATCCCCAGAGACTTGGAGCCTGATAATCAAAAGCATGTATACAAGAGTCCCTAGCACGTAATAGCTGTATGGCATTAGTCGAGTGTCTCGGGGGGGGGGGGGAAGGGATGTAGTAATAATGATAGAAACACCCACCTGGCAGGATTACTGGAGGGACCGCGGTGATGCTTCATACAAATGAGTGTAGGCCAGAGCTCAGTCTGTAGGAAGGGCTAGTAAAAGTCACTACTCTTTGGGCCAAAAAGATGGCTTAGTGTACAAAGTATTTACTGTGCAAACATGAGCACCCGAAGTCTGCACAAGCTGAAAAAAGCTGAAAACAGTGGCACATCTCAGTAATTCAGGCACGTCTGTGGTGAGATAGTGGGTGAGAGCCTCCTTGGAAGCCCATGAGCGAATCAGCAGAAAATTACAAAGAGGAAACCATATCTGAAGCAATATGGAAGATAAGGACCAACATAGAAGGCTGTCTTCTGACATGTGTTCCTGAACTCAAACAAATGTACATGCGCGCACACACGCACACACACACACACACACACACACACATACACATAAACATCATACACTAAAATAAGAAAGAAAGAAAAATAATAAAAAGTCACTATTCTTATTTTACGATGCACATCCCGAGAAGGCTGAAGAAGGCATGACCTCTGACACCCTTGCAGGCAGGTCCATGCATGCCTCAAAGACATGTATTCCTCTGAGGACAGCCAAGAGTTTGTTACTTAACCTTACTGGCTCAGAATCTCAAACACGGTTTCTCTTGGAGGACTAGCCAAATTCACAGCAGTATGTGTACATACCAAAAGGTCATTGGTGACTGGGCCGTGAGAGCTCTGGCCAGCACTGTGCTGGCCAGTGTTTAACACCCAGCTCTCTGCAGCAGGGAGCCCTGCACTGTGTATTAACTCCCTTCCATTGTTTTAAAGTATGACTTCCAAAATTCATGAATTGAAGTTCTAATGCTCAGGACCTTGGAATGAGGCTGTATTTGGAAAGGGAGTCTTTAAAGAAAAACGTAAGTTAAAACTGGGTTTTATAGGTAAGCCATAATCCACAATGACAACTGGGGAGATTGGGGCAGTCATACACAGAGAACACACACACACACACACACACACACACACATCAATGATATAAAGACAACTAGAGCATGCACATGCATACACACACACACACACACATACACCTCAGTGATGTGAGGGACAGCTACCTCTAAGTCAAAAAAGGCCTCCTAAGAAACCAGCTCCATTGACACTGTGATTCAGAGCTCAACCTACAAAACTGCTTGAGAATAAATGTCAGATGTTAGAGCTGCCCAGCCTGGGTGTACTGACACAGCAAGGCAGCACAGTAATATTCCTGCCATGGCTAACTTCAAGTTTCCGGTGTGACATCCCTAAAGGGACAGAATGAGAACAGGTGCACAGGAATGGCTCTCACAAAGGCTAAACTAAATCAAACCTGGGACCACAGCCTCACGTTCCCAGGACAGGCTCTGTTCTTTCCTTGAAGGGATCCAAGTGCTGTGTTCTAGACCTGGGGAAAAGCAGAAGGGAATCTAGGACCTCTTGTTCAGCGTACATGGTCGATACTGGCCTCTGGGACTCTTTTTCACCTTGGCTTCCTAGCAGACCAACCACCAAGCTTTCAGAGAGCCCATTGTGGACTTCCTCCTTCAGGACTCGTGGGTGCGTCTGTAGAGATTAACGTTGTGCTAATAAATGCTTCAGCGCTTGAAAGGCAATCCTAGTGCTCCCGTGCCCTCGTGCCAGAAGTGCCACCTTGCCACAGCACCACCCTCTCTTCACCACAATGATTTTTAACCCCATACCTTACTTCAAGCCAAAATCATCCTGTAGTGTGCGCAAGGCAAGCAGTCAGCAAAGCACCACCACGGCTGCTTTCTAAACCCTTCTATAATCCGGCTCCATCCTTCGTCCTTTCTGATACAGGCATTGCTTAGAGTCTAGAGAGCATCTACTGGGATACCCAAGCTCTTGCGGCACAGAACAAGAAACTGGACCAGAAACACAAGGAGAGTGGTAGAGAGACAATTCACTGGGGAAAGCCACTTGTTCTCTTTCCCTGAGTTTTCAAAGATTCTAAAGAAACAAGACCATCCTTTAGATGATCTAAGAGAAGGCTGTAATGCTGTGACTATTCTCACACTGCTCTCTGGGGAAACTTAGACAAGTGGAGGCCAGACTTACAGCTGAACCTCTCTGGGTATAGCCTGAAGGAGGCACATCCCAGAGAAATAGCAGCAAGTTCACGTCTGGATTCAGCACCCAAACAAGCATGTTGTCTAGCAATGAAGCAGATGTTTCTAAATAGGTCCGGTGCTCTCAGAAGAACTGGGTATAAATAATTCACCCCCAGAAGCAAAACGTGGGTGGCAGGAAAACACATATGGGTTCTGCTGCCTTGGGCCCAGTTGGGCCAAGAAACACTGGGAGGCAGGGTTGTCTCATCTCCACTGCACAGAGTGCACTCTGGGAAGCACTGAGTGGGGCACAGTCAACAAAACAACCCATCTGCCCCACCTCAGGAGAGCCCGCCACAAAGGTGGTAGTATCTGGGAAAGGCTGGGCTCAGATGCTCTGAGTCACAGGTTGGGAAATCTGGATACAGCTTCCACTGCTCTCTCAGCAGCTCTGCCTCTGTCTACCTTCTCTTGTGCTGTAGCCTCTTCGTACTTATCTCTGTCCTTGCCTCTTTCTCACACACTTGCACGCATCACCTATGATCTGGACATCAACTGTGTACCCACAGAAAGCGATCACTCCACTCCTCCTGCTTGTGCACACAGTTCCTAAGAAATGCATGTGTGTATTTGGTGACAATTCTCCTGCCATCTATTTCCTGCAATGGGATGGGACCCAGAATGAGTCCTGGGACAAGTCTGGGCATCCTTATGCACCCACCAGCTGCAAGGCCTGCAGTCCTACAGACACCACAACCAGTAAGCGGAGCATGTGCCTTGCACCATGACCGCCACTGGTCTCAAGTGGGCAACAAGGGACTCTAGGCAAATGCTGTTGACGGGTGAAGACCTGGAGCTGGGGGAGGAACTGGAAAAGCCAGCTGAGAACAACCCGAAGCATCCTTGCTGTCCTAAAGTGCATGAGAGTCACACTCCCGGGCTCTACTTCCAACCTGCTTTGTCTTGACAATGTCACTGTATCTTTGAACAGACCACTGACCATGAAGCCTCAGTTTCAGGCCCATAAAATCTGTTTTCTTCCCTCAGCTCCTGTAATGTATAACGGAGAATACTAAGCAACCAAAGCCATGACCAAGGAGTAACTCTGCAACGTCTACGCCATCAGCTCTGTCATCGGAAGAGCGTACAAAGTCAGAGCTTCTCGATGAAGCTTTAGTGGAGCCCAAATGGACAGTTTGTCACTTTTCACCTATGTGAGTGTGTCATCTCTGCCTCAGACAGCTGAAGCCTGCTACTTAGGGCTCTTCCACCTGAGCAGGTAAGGTCTCTTTCCCATGTGCCAGATATATACAAGGGACCAGGAAAGGCCCAGTGGCAGCACCCTATATGGTCTCCATAAAGTTTCTCTGATAGTCCCAGCCCAAGGACAGAGAGGCTGTGAAGGTACTCAGAAGAGGCTTACAAAGCTTCGTTCAAGTCCTATAAATGGTTCTGTGAGTTTAGGGGTTATTAGAATGCCCCCTCAATCCCTTCCTGCTAGATTACTGTCCCAGTTTTCTAAGACAGACAGGGGGTATACCTCCATGTTTGCAGTGTCTCCTCAGCCAGGGCGAAGTAAATCAGTTCTGTCCTCCGGGACATCACCATTTCAGCACTGGGCTGGGACCCCTCTCTCTCTACCCTCTCCCTCCATCTACCCTAAGAGCCTTGGAAAAAGATGATGGCATGGGGAAAACTGGAGGTCATCACTGAAAGTGCGATAAGCCACAAGCAGAAAGAAAAGTCGTTCATGCAGACCCTTTAGAAGGTTTTCCTCCCAGAAGCTGGACCAGAGGGAAAGAGAAGAGGAAAGAGTGGTAGGGTGAGCAAAGGCTGACCAGCGGGTTCTGGGCTACAGAGAGGAAGAAGCCCTGGCATTGTACTACAGAGAAATCAGACTAGACAAATGTTCTATATTTTCATTCCAAAGGCCTAGAAAAATGAGAAGATTTTTATCATAATGAAATGACAAATGTTTGAGTTCCTGGATGTTTAGCCTGATATAAGCGTTATATACACATACCAAAAGCATCATGGTATCCTACAAAAATATACATTCTATATTTTAAGTGTCTGTTACAAACTAATTTTAAAAAAATGTATCTACTAAGAAAAAGAAAACACAGGACCTTAGAAAAAGATCCCTCTCCACCCTAGTAGGATAGTTACAGCATGAAGTGGGAAGTTTTTGATGGAGAGGAGGCAGGGCCAGACCTTGAGGAGGGAAGCAGGGAGCCCAAGGACATTGGAGGTGGGGAGCGTCTGCCCTGGGCAGGAGCCAGCAGCTCTCCTGCAGGCCTCTTGCCTCAGGCCCCTCCATACAGTCCTCATTACTGCAGGATGGGCTCCAGGGGCACAGAGGCAGGTGAGGGCACAGGTGAGCAGGCTTCAGGCTATAGGTGACCTAGCTCAGCTCTGCATCCGGAGAGAGCTTCAATTTGATCTCTCGCCAGCTCAGCTCAACCGAATTCAATAAGACCCACTCTGGAACGGCACACTGCATTGTAAATAATCTATCGCCCAGAGTCCTGACCACTCCGAGGAAACCAACTTCTCACATCCTCCATTTTCTGTTTCCCAAATGTTAGCTCTTATCACGAATTCCACCAACCTACAGAAAGTGGCACTTTCAAGGACTTCAGATAGTGAGATCTTTACCCGCAAGGTGACATAACTTCATGTCAGGTGACTGATCTATGTCAACAAAAAGTGAAAATGACACTCTTTGGGATGACTATGGTAGATTTAGTAAACGTTACCTACGATGTGCACCAAAATGTAAGAAAGTAGATTCCATGTTCTGTATTACACTGGTTTATGTCTACCTCCATCACGGGTCAGACAGAGTCACTGCTCCTGACAGCAGAGTTCTCAAGGACAGGAAAGATCAAGGCCATGCTGGATTCTCTGTCCACTATGTCTAGCAGGTGCTGGTTACATAGTAAGTGTCACATGCACGCCGGACGAATGAAAGAGCAACAGAATCAAGAGCCTTTCACGGCTCTTAAGTCTGTTTGTCTTAATTCCCAGGCAAAGCCGCCTCCCACAACACATCCACTTAAAAACCAGCATTGACCTAAGTGGTGTTGGTACGTCAGCAAATGAACTTTACATGGGGTTACGGCTGCTGAGGAGGGAAGGCTGGAAACTCTGCTGATCCAAATAAGAGATCCCATTTGTTTAGAAAAGCACAACCAGGTATTCATAAAAGCGGCTCGGTCTGCTCTTGTTCTTCTCTGCTGCGTGGAGAGTAAATGACAAGGTCAGTCTTCCCAGAGGTCCCGAAACCTCACCTCCCAAGGGAAACCTTATTCAAAAAGGAAAACCTAATCGCAAAAACAGCTATTACAGGCAATCCACACCCACACAGAATGCCCAACATTTTGGATGTGTAAGCAGCAGAGGGGAGGAGACAGGCAGGCTAGTGATTTCCAGACTTCCGGGGCCTGACATAGTCACATTTCTCTGCTAAAGGGCAAGTCAGAGCCCGTAGCTTTTGGTAGAACTTGGCAGCTTACGGTCGTAAGTTATCTTGCATGCGCTAAGAGTAACTGCTATTTTGACTGCTGAAGTGAATGCTGCAACAACAAATCCTGGGCCAAAACAAGGCCATCTTTAGGCCCCACATCAGTGCCAGAAACAACCACGCTAATTTATCACACATTAAGGGGAAATGCCTTGTGCTGGCAACACCGAGATACAAGAGCATACTAATCCTTGTTCCCCAGGAGCCTCCAGGCCAGTGAAAGTGGGTTATGCACAAAGTGAGCAAGGATTCTCATGCACCAGAAACTGTTGTTGGAGCCGTATGTATACTAACCCTCTTTAATCCACACCTCAGCCCAATCCAGTAGACGCTGTTATCCTCCACAGAAGAAAACCCGAGCGTGGAAGCAAAGAAGCCTGCCAAAAAAAAACTGCAGCTGTTAATGGCGGAGCTGGGATTGAAACCTTGACTTTCTGCCTCTTGGAACGTCACTCCCAACCGCTGTAAGCACTTGGTGGGTGGAGGTCTAAAAACTGTATCACGGAGCAGTGGCGGCAGAGCAAAATGAACGTATGATATAGAGGTCAATAGAGCAATGGTGTGGGGGAAATTACCTTGACAAGTGAGACCAGGATCTCTCTTAGCATGAGAATTGCCTGCTGAGGATATTTAACAATGTCTTATGGCAACAAATGAACCACAGAAGCCTTGGGGGTTCGTGGGCCCAAGAATATAGCCTGTGCTGAAAAGGAAAGACAAGGTGAGTGTATGGAGCTCCTGGGACTACCTAGGAAAAAAAAATAGGATCAAGGAAGAGAGATCAGGCTGGCAGGAGGAATGCTAGGTCCCAAGTGATTGCAAAACACCCTGCCAACCTGGAGGAGGGCCTAGCCCTCTCAGGTAAGGTTTGTGATTGCTCATTGATAGGACAATGACATTGTTACTGTAGATGTGAGCGAGGGTGCTCGGGCATTTTCAGTAGCCCTTGAGGCCCACAGAGACCTGCTGCTAAGTTCTGGGGTGTAGCCATCATGACCACATCATACAGGCAATTAAGAATTCTCTTCTACATTTTTCGTTTCAAAATCTATCCCCCCCCAAATACTTGGTTTGATGAAGATCACATATGACGATTAAACCATAAGTTCGCCTTTATCCACCTAGATTTCTCTCCCTGACAGCCAAAAGAATTAGTCTCTTGACAAGAAGAGGGTGTTCTTTGCTCATCTTATGATAATGATCCCCATAAAATCTCCCAGTCATCAGTCACTTCTAAACAAGGTATTTATATCAGTAAGTGCTTTAAATGGTTAAACTCCCTTCATCAATAAGACAACGGAGGTTCAGAGAGATCAAATAATAGCTGAGATCACATGCTTAGCAAGTGACCCAGTGGGAATTCCACCCAGGTCTGCACCACAACAAGGGCCTCTCCCAGTGCTGCAGAGATGGTGATTCTGCAGCCTCGGCTTGCTACTGTTTCTCAGCTCGTCGAAACGAATGAGTACGTTGAAAATAATTAGCTGCTCATACTCCGAATCAATTAATCTTAGTTAAGCTCATTGAAATCTCAGCCTTGGTTACTGAAAATACCAAACTTGAGCTGATCACGGAAGGCAGCACCCCAGCAGGAAACTCATTCAACTAAATGACTCAGCTCCCAGAGTTCCCGGACCCTGATGGGAGAGGGGAGCCTGGCAAGGGACAAGAGAGTAATCCGCAAGGGTGGAGCCGAGCCAAGTCCTGCTTTCAAAGCCCAAACCGATCGCCCTTTATTAAAACATAAGCTGAAAAATCACTTATTCTGCATTAGGTGATTAATAGTGTTGGCCCCTTCCTGGGACAGAGCGGCAGCCCTGAGAAATGACGCAATTACTCCCAGTGAATGGGAACATTAAGGGACTTGTTACCAACAGGGTGGTGTGTACAATTTCATGGTTAATTAGGACTTCGGGGGGAGCACCGCTACATTACCCAGTCTAAACAGAATTCCTAAGCTGCTTCCTCACCACACTTTCAAACTGTTATGAAATAAACTTTAAGAATTAAGGAAATCAAAGACGCTCCGGGTTAATTAGAAGCCAGCGATGATTGCAGGAAATGATTGGGGGGGGTAATTTTTGACCATGCTGGTCCCCATGGCCTCTCATCCTCACGCACACCACTCCGATGCCCTCCACGGCACAGCCAAAGCACTCGGAGATGTGGTTTCCAGGGAGAAAAATGACTTTTAATCAAGACTGGGAAATGGAATTACAAGTGTAATTAGATAGAAACAGCCACAGAACCACAAGCTGGGAGCTGGCTGCAAGAGCAAGCCTCTGTTCTTGGGGGCTAGTGAGAACTTGGGCGTGAACTGTGCTGATGAAGGCATTTGAGAGGTTGTTGTTCTCTGGCCAACTAGAACTTCCCAGGAGAGAAATAACGGCTGCTCTGTACTCATTAGAAGCAGCCCACGTGGTCATGCAGGCTGCAGTCTTTTCGTGGGCTTCTGCTTTTTTACTCTCCTGTCTGTGACCTAAAGTTTACCATCCTTGCACCAAAATGAACATGTGTCCATTTTTCACACTTGGAAGAAACACGGATGCCCACAGAAAAAGCCAGACTTTTTTCAAGGCTCCAAGATCAGAGCTCATAAATCCCAGGCTCCAGTTCACATTCACTTCAAGTTCTTAGGCATACAAAGTGAAGTACCATACTTATTTTATCAGACACAAGGATTCCTGCAACGCCCCCCCCCACCACCAAGGTCACTTGAGTGTCAATCTTATTCAAAAGTAAGACAAAGAGGCAGCCACTGCCCGAGATTATGAATCTATCAATATACTCGCTTCCCCCGGAACTTTGTGTTGGGGAATATTATTTTACGGTGTGTTGCTTTTGCTTATGCTGTATTTGCTTAACTCTAAGAGGCTGTGATTCTTTGCCTGTCTAAAACACCTAATGGTCCTAATAAAGTGCTGAATGTCCAATAGCGAGGCAGGAGCAAGGATAGGCCGGACTGGCAGGCAGAGAGTATGAATAGAAGGAGAAACCAGGAAGACGAGGAGCAACTAGAAAACAAGGAGAGGAGGACATCAGGGGTCAGCCACCCAGCGACACCACAAGCCACGGAGAAAGAAGTAAAGAAAGGTATACAGAAATAGAGAAAGATAAAGGTCCAGAGGCAAAAAGTTAGTTAGGATAATTTAGGTTAAGAAAAGCTGGCAAGAAACAAGCCAAGCTAAGGGTGGGCATTCATAACTAAGAATTAGCCTCTGTGTGTGATTTCTTTGGGAAGTGGGTGGTACCCCTCCCCAAAGCCAAAAGAGCCAAAATGTCAAACAACAACTTTGCATAGTCATACAAGTACCTCAAGAAAGATGGCATCCAAACTCCTGAGACCTAATATTCTAAATCAAAGAGACCTGCCAGGTAGTCCAGACTGGCTTTTCCAGGGTCAAAGGCAGGCAGGGTTGTGCAAAAAGACCTGGAAACAAAATAACATCAGGAGGAGGGAGGTTCAGGACTGAGGCCTGGACTCAGTCCCTGGGGAAAGGGTCTGTGGCAATTTCTAGGTAATGACAAAGGCCTCTTTTTTTTCTGAGCCAAATTGTGTTTGAAAATACCACAGGATGGGAGGCAGGAGTATGGAGTATTGAAGGTTCACATAACCTGACGCTGTATTTGCCTTTTGCTCATGGCACTGAAGACTTACCCTGTTCATCATATTATATTACATTATATATATATTACATATTATAATATATACATATATTACATATTATACATATATATTACATATTATAATATTTCAGAATCTTAATAATATGGGAGACTAGGTGTGGTGGTTTAAATGAAAAAGACCCCCATGGATACCTTTGTTCGAATATGTGGTCCCCAGTTAGTGAACTGTTGAGCAAGGGTTAGGAGTATGGCTTTGTTGGAGGAAGTGTGCCACTGGGGTAGGGATCTGAAGTTTCAAAAGTCCTCATCAGCTGAGTAGTACTCCATTGTGTAAATGAACCACATTTTCCTATCCATTCTTCATTTGAGGGACTTCTAGGTTGTTTCCAGGTTCTGGTTATTACAAACAATGCTTCTATGAACACAGTTGAACAAATGTCCTTGTGGTATAATTGAGCATCCTTTAGGTATATGCCTGAGAGTGGTAATGCTAGGTCCTGAGGTAGGCTAATTCCAATTTCCTGAGAACTGCCATACTGATTTCCAGAGTAGTTGTACAAGGTTGCATTCCCACCAACAATGGAGGAATGTTCCCCTTACTCCTCTCCAGCATATTACTCAGTGGTTAAAAAACATAATGACATATTGAAATTTGCATGCAAATGGATGAAACTAGAAAAAAAAACCATCCTGAGTGAGGTCACCCAGACCCAGAAATAATAATATGGTATGTACTCACTCATAAGTGGATACTAGCTATAAAGCAAACGATAATGAACCTATAGTCCCTGACCCTAGAGAAACTAAATAACAAGATGAACCCGAAGAGAAACATATATAGATCCACCTGGAAAGAAGAAAACAAACAACATCATGTGACAAAATTGGGAGTATGGGGGTGGAGGAAAGGGGAGAGCAGAAAACAGAAAAGGAAGAAGAGAGAAAGAAGAGGGGGGAGGGGGGAAGGGGGGGAAGAGGGGGAAGAGAACATGAGGGAATGGGATGCTCAAGAGATGAGAGCAAGGAAACGCATTTTAATTGAGGGAGCCATTTAATTATGGGTTTAGCAAGAAACCTGGCACTAGAGAAATTCCCAGGAATCCACAAGGATGACCCCAGGTAAGACCCTAAGCAACAGAGGAGACGATGTCCAAACTGGCCATGCCCTGTAGTCAGATTGATGACTATCTTAAATGTCACCATAGAAACTTCATCCATCAACTGATGGAAACAGAGGCAGAGACTCGCTTCAGAGCACTGGACTGAGCTGCTAAAGTCCAGTTGAAGAGTGGGAGGAGTGAGAATTTGAGCAAAGAGGTCAAGACCATGATGGCGACACCAACTGAAACAGTTTGCCTGAGCTAAGGGGAGCTCACCAACTCCAGCCAGACAGGGAAGGAAACAGCATAGGACCAAACTAGACCCTCTGAATGTGGGTGACAATTTTATGGCCGGGGCAGACTGTGGGGCCACTTGCAGTGGCACCAGAATTTATCCCTACTGCTTGTACTGGCTTTTTGGGAACCCATTATCTTTGAATGGATACCTTGCTCAGCCTTGGGCCTTCCCCAAAGTAATGTGCCTTACCCTCTCTGAGGAATGGATGAGGGTGGGGGGAGGAGGATGAGGAAATATGAGGAGGAGAGGGAGTGGAAACTGAGATTGGTATGTAAAATAAAAAGATAGTTTGTTTTCTTTAAAAAAAAAAAAAGCCCTCATCAGGCCCAGTGTCTCCTTTTATATGACTTCTCCCTGCTGATCAGGATGTAGGTAGGACTCTCAGTGACTACTCCAGCACCATGCCTGTCTGCTTCCTGCCATGACAACCAAGGACTAACCTTCTAAAACTGTAAGCAAGCTTCTAACTAAATGTTTTCTTTTTATGAGAATTGCCTTGGTCATGGTGTCCCCTCATAGCAATAATAATCCTAACTAAGACACAAGGACACACTGGAAAGTTCACAAGAGCCCTATAGATCTGGATAATTTTTTTTAACTTTCTTCTTTTCTAGGACTTAGTTTCCTTCTCTGTAAAATGAAATTAGTAGTTCCTCTCCCTCACAGAACTAATATAAGACTGAAGACATAGAAAATGAGCCTCTGTCTGAGGAGCCTTATATGAAGCACTTGAAATACACTGCCTCCTCATTCTTGATCATGAGTAGGGTACCACAAACATCCTTATTTTACAGCTGAGGTTCAAGAAAGTTAAGCAACCTGATCCCAAAGCCACTAGCTGGTAAATGGAAAAATGAGAAGTAAATTTGTTTTGGCAATAGATCCTGGGATGCCAAGCACATATGGGCAATTGGACTGGCATGCAGGAGCATGGTTAAGTTACCCAATGCATGGCTCTCCCTCTCCTACCACAGAACACAGATTTGTTGACTGAGTTTTCTGTCCTGCCCGGTTCCCACAGTCATTAAGTCCCAAAGAAATCACACAGGGGTCTACGTTAATCATAAACTGATAGGCCTAGTATCTTAGGCTTCTTATTAACTCTTATAACTTATATTAACCCATAATTCTTGTCTGTGTTAGCCACGTGGCTTGATCCTTTTTCAGCAAGGCAGTCACATCTTGCATCCTCTGCATCTGAGTCACGACTGCAGTCTGAGCTTTCCTCTCCCAGAATTCTCCTATTCTCCTTGCCCCGCCTCTACTTCCTGCCTGGCTACTGGCCAATCAGCATTTTATTAAAAATAATACAAGTGACAGGATAAAAGATCATTGTCCCACAGCACAGATTCAATTCCTGCAATGTGGCATTATCTCTCACACACTAAACTGATTCATATCAAATTCTGCCCCATTAAATTTGACCCAACATTTGATCCCACACAATAATTTTAAGATTGAATCCCAGCACTCTAGTGCCATCCCCACCATAATTCTTAGACTCATAATCTCCTGAATGAAAAGAACAAGTGCTGACATGGATACTGGATGGTCCAGGAAAAGCTTGGCTTGATGAGATCCTGGGGAACTGGACAGTAAGCAAACCAGGCACAGACATACTTGGTTTCTACACAAGACAGAGATTGTCTCAGTGGCACTAAGAAAAATCCATCCATTCTCCAGCTGTGGGAACTTGACCAGAAAGAACTGGAGTGTCTCTAGAGATCACATTGCCCATTGCCCAAGGGTCAAGACCTGTGGATAGGAATGGTTCAGTTTCTACTATCAAATTCCATTCATAAGTCTAGCTTGTTGAAATCTCTCAGAAACACACAATTGCTCTCTGGAAAAACTTTGTTCCCTCCTGCAACCTACCCCTAACCCTTCTGCCCTTCTGCTCATCACCACTTAAGCCTCCCCCCCCCCCCGAAGCTGTCACCAGCCTTTGTTAATGGCACGTCCATGTAGCCTGTTCCTGAGCTTTAAAAGGTGACGCCCTCCTCCCACTGTGAACGTGACTGTATTTGTGCATGTTAAGGACCTGCCAGGGGAGGCACCCTCAGATGATCTGCTGCTCCACCCCTGTAGAGCCCGTCTGGCAGGGGAGAAATGAGCACATGTGCACACGTGGAAACCCAGGTGTGTTCCTGTAAGCTCTAGCCACCCACACGTGTCCACTCTCCACGCATCTCGCATCCAGCCACTGCTGAGACAGCAAGTCAACACACTGTGGCGGGGGATGAGAGGACACCTGGCAGTTACGTTTGATAAGAAATGACCATTTTTCTGATATTTAGACATAAGAGCTTTGAGAGTAAGACACAAAACTTCTCAGCTGGCAGAATTTACTGGAAAGTTAACATGCTCAAGACTGTGATATGTGTTATGTGAGTCGTCATTTACTTTATACAATGTGAACATTTGCTTGTTTAATGATGAGCAGTACATTTTAAAATGTGTAACTGTGGCTCGCTTTGGGTAAGAGCACTCAGAAGTAAATGAAGGAATGTCAATTTGCTTCTTGTAAGAAAGAAATGGAAATGTGAGTTAAGTGCGTAATACAAAATCAGTATGAAGGGATTAGCCGAGGAGACGGCTCAGCCGGGAAACGGTTTGCTGCTGCATATGGGCCAGCGTTCACGTCCCCGGAACCTAAGGTAAAAACCCAGGCAGGGCGGCACTACAGACGGCACCTGTAGTCCTAGCACTAGGAATACAGAGAGGGACAGGAAAATCCCTAGAGCATGTGCCCAACCTACCTAGCTGAAGCAGTCAGCTCTGGGGCCAGTGAAGAAGCCTGTCTTCAGCAACAAGACAGATACCAGGGAGACGCCGTGTCAACCTGCAGCCTTAAACACAGGAACCCGCAGAGAGAACGGTCAGGTCAATAGATACATACACAAAAGAAGACTAAAGGCTTAATATAAAGGGAAAAAAAGACAATTCAAAAAGATAAACTGGCTTAGACATATGTAAACCTATATACACAGAAAGCTCTTAGCAGGGAAAGAAGGGAAAACATGGGAAAGCATTTGCTTACTTATGCAGTGCTCAACATCACAAGGACTTTTGGCTTTCCCTAAATTGATATATATCCCCAATAAAAATACCCATAGACTGGTTTGGAGCATTCAATGTTTAATTTTTAAAATTCAAAGGGTAGAAAAAGTTATGGGAGAAAATTTAAAAAAATAGCAGGGGGTACAAGAAACCTAAGCATTAAAGGTAGTAAAATACTCATAAAATTAAACTAAAATAAACCAGTATATTTAGATTAAAATATCTGTCTAATAAAATAAATTTTAGTATATTATGAAATGATATGAAAAATCATTGGGGCAAAGATGAAATATTCAATGAAGAAAGAGATAATTACACATTTGGAAAATTACTAATCAATTTTAGCTTTTCCTTTTATGTGTACAGGTATGCTTGCATGTATGTATGTGTGCACATATGTGCAGAAGAGGGCATCAGATCCACTGGAACTGGAGCTACGGTCAGTTGTGAGGAATCGTGAGTATTAGAAATCGAACCCTGGTCCTCTGGAAGAGGAGCCACTGCCCTTAACTTCTAATTCATGTCTCCAGACCCTTGACTTTACATTTAAATATTTTCAATAGAACATTAAGTATCTACAAGAAAAAAAATTTACATCTCTATAAACTTTGAAAAGATTATTGTTTTTCTATGACCTAAGCTCAGACACCATAAAAGATATCAATAATTTACTATACATAAATAGAAATATTTATGAAAAAAATATAAAAAACCAAAACCAACCGAGTTCAATATTTCCAAATAAGCCAATGATCAAGAGATAAAAATCCCCACTACACATATCTCCATGACAGCAACAGAAAAATGGGCAAAATGCTGGAACACATGGCTGACAGAAAACGAGACACACGTAGCTCCTAAGCGTGTGCAAGATGTGTTGTGCCACTCGGGAGAGAGATGCAAATGAAAGCGACGCTTTCCTACTATTTTTATGCATCAGACTGACAAAGTCTTAAAGTTATTTAACAATTCTGTTGACAAAACTACAGGAAAACAGGCACACTTACACACGCTGGCACAGCCATTTTGGAAAGGAGTTTTGCCGTGTCTATCAAAGTTACCAACGCAAAAAAACCTTTTACTCTGCAATTCCATTTTTAGAAGCTCATTCTATGGATGCTTTCAGGACTGCAAGCTAACTGACCTAATTGCAAGGTTATTCTATGTACCTCTATTTTTTTTTTTATATAGCTAAATATTGGATGGGATCTAAATGTTGTCATCAGAGAGGTGTTTTAAAAGATCAGGGCACAACCATGCAATCAAACATCTGCAGCTGATTAAAAGGATGGACGAACCCTTCATAAACTAATCTAGAACAATCTCTAAGCATGTTTCAGAGTGAAAAAGCAAAACACAAAATAAGTAGATGCTCTGTTAGTTTTACCAACTTCACACAAACCTAGACCTGGAGCGAGCCTCGGCTGAGAAACTGACTTGCGGGCATGTCTGTGAGTCATTTATTGATTAATGATTGATGGAGGAGGACCCAGTCCACTAAGGATAGTACTACCTCTAGGCAGGTGGTCCTGGGGTGTGTAAGAAAGCAGGCTGAGCAAGCCACGGGAAGCAAATCAGTAAGCATGTTTCCCACCTCCACTCCTGCCTGCATTCCTGCTCTGACTTCCCTGAATGAGGGACTGGGGGATCAGACATGCAAGTCAGGCAAACCCTCTCCTCCTCAAGCTGTTTTGGGCCACAGGGTTTTATTACTGTAATAGCCAACTAGGACAGTGAGATGCATAACATATCTCCTTTAGCATTGAAAGGTCAAAGAACATAAATTTACACCCATATGTTTATAAAAAAATATATAGGAATCCCAAAAATGAATAATTTGATAGATGCAAACCACATTAGAGCTTACAAACTGCCACACTTTGGCCTGCTGATTTCTGAACATATTAACTCATGATCATAAATTAAATGAACATGCTAAAAACAAATAAATGCTAATAGTACAAATCATAGAGATGGCAAAAAACAAAGAAATCTCTAGAATTACATGGGATGCAGAGAATATGGGGCAAAGAATAGTTGTAGCTTGGCGCTAAAACAAAAGGGAGGTGACAGATGCAGAGGACTGTGACTGTGAAGGAATGAAGTCTACAAGTATGTCCCAGAATGTGCTTTAACTATTCATATAAACCAATCAAACTCCTGTGTGCATACATCTATTCCATAATTCAAAATATTTTAATAGGCAATGAATGCCCTTCATACTAGAAATCTCTTATAAGGAAATCATTACGAATATATTCAAAGATTGAGGTGCATAGATGAACCCCAACATAAATGTTCAAAAATAAATGAGTAATTAAATAAATCATGGCCTTCCATACAATGCAATGCTAAACAGGCACCTAATTAAGGCTGTAAAATATTTAACAATATCAAAAAGATGTTTGCTGTGAGCTGCAAAGATACATGCCAACAGATTCACTACAGCTATCTCTAGTAGGGGTGTCATGAATGACTTTTATTCTTTTTGCATATGCATATTTTCTTATTTTCACAATGAATATGTATTACTTGTATAATAATAAAAAAGAAAAAGTGGAAAAGCAAAGTCCTGGTTGAGTTGAATGGTGTCTGGGAGAACTGCCCAGCTGGATATCTCCCTGTCTAACCTCTCCACTTTAATAATTTCCAAATCACAATGAGGATACCAAAGACTTTACCTCAGAGGGTGCTGAAAGCAAGGGCCATGGCAAAGAGGCTCAGAAGTTCTGTTACATGCCCTCCTACCAGTGTGCATGTGCACATGTATGCATATGCGTATGTGTATATGCACACACACATACACACACACACACACACACACACAAAGACAGACAGAGCCAAAGTGCCTCCACTTCGTTGTTTTGTACAAATAGACCTCCTGATTAAATTTAACCTTAGTAAAGGAGTGCATGAACCACAAGGAAACAAATCCACAACACAACCATGCCACAGATCTCTGTCTTTAGTCTATTTAGTCTAGACTCCGGAACTCACATAGTGATCATTACCACGACAGTGCTGAGGAACAAAGGTCTGTATCCTGTCAATTATATTTTAAATAAATGCTGATTGGCCAGTAGCCAGGCAGGAAGTATAAGCGGGTCAACCAGACAGGAAGGAGAGGCAGGTCAATGGGAACAGGAGAATTCTGTTAAGAAGGGAGCCCATTCCCACAGTCCTGACGCTGCCACAGAACAAGTAAGATGTAAATGCCTTGCTAAAAAAGGTACTGAGCCATTGGCTAACATAGATAAGAATAATGGGCTAATATAAGCTGTAAGAGTTAATAAGAAGCCTGAGATACTAGGCCAATCAGTTTATAGTTAATGTCAACCTCTGTGTGATTTCTTTAGGACATAATGATTGTGGGAACCAGGCAGGGCAGAAAACTCAGTCAACACGACAGCCACCTTCTTAGAACACAGAAAAGGAGCCTAAAAGACTATTGTCTAAGGCAGATGTGAGAACACTATTGGCCAACCAAAGGTGAGACACACCAGAAGTGATGAAAAGACAGGAAGGAGTTTCTGTCCCCTACAGAGGGTCTGCGGTTTGGGTCTGGGGCACCTCACAGGCAAGGACCAGATGGACAACCTAAGAAACAGAGATAGGAGCAAGAGCAAGGGGGCCCTCCTCTAGAGCCCAGCAGGGGCTGGTTTGTGACTATGCTTGGCCACGTCTCGTCAGAGTACTCGTACCTGGGAATGAACACTTGTACTGACCAAGACCCATTTTCTGTCTTAAGTAGGGGCCCTCATCAGCCCATTGCTTTTCTTATGAGTATGGAAGAGGAGTACTGTGGTCTGCAAAGGCTCAGGCCTGCTGTCTGCTGTTTCTCATCTTAACCCGGGCTCCTGAGTGACTGGTCCTGCGTCTAGTTCTGAAAACTCACTGATCTAACAATGGCATGATTGCACCTGTAACCGACCATGATTTTCCACTTCCCGTCCACTGTTATAACATAAGTAATCTTACCTAAGCACAGCAATAGGACTATGTAGAAAGACTCCCTACACAGTGGCTCAGCTTCTCCTCTCCCTCTAGTAGAAGCTCTCTGACAAGCAACTTTATGGCCCCTGCCATTAGGAGACGACAGCTAAATTTCACTCCTAAAACTGGGCAGATTCTTTAGACTTTCTTTGCTTGACAGGATGAGGCAGAAGTGATGATCTGTGTGCCAACTCCAAACCTATAGACATCAAGAGCGCTTGCACGTGCCCGCCTGCCATGCTAGTGTCATTGTGTACTTCCGTGAGAACTGGCTTGGGTTGGCCTGAGGTAGAATGAGGCCCGTGTGGCAAGGACAACTAGAGAAGACACCCTGCCAGGATCACCCAATCCAGGTAACCCTCCATACAACCACAGACATGAGTGGTGGGCCCCAAGATCAAACAAAACTAGACTAGCAAAGCAAAACCACTTGGTCAACTGGCAGGCTCACCGAAAACTATTCTGGGGTTATTTGTGCAAATTTGTGTGCAGACAGTTCGTCTCACTCTCTCCTCATAGTAATACCTTCACACAAGTGTGTTCTTTCTTATTGTCCACTCAGGTTGGAAGCAAGAGAAGCTCTCTAACTATAGAGTGAGTTTGCATTGCCCTGGACGTTCAATTATTCCAAAACAGGAACTTTGGGAGGTAATCAGCAGTAGAAGAGCCAAGAGGATAAGGTGCTCACGATGGGATTAGCACCTTTACGGGCCATAAAACTCCTCCTCTCCCTCTCTTTACCCCCCCCCCACTCTTCCTCCTGTGGATCAACCATCAAGAAGGCAGCAATCCATGAAGAGACCCTTCACAAGAAACCCATCTTGACACCCTGGGATCCAACTTCGAGTTTCCAAACCAGAGAAAATAAATTTCTACTGTTAAAGCTTCTTTGACCAGGAGTCTCTTTTTTGGCAACTTAGGTAAACTAAGTCAAGATTCCACTTCACTGCCAGTCAGTGACAGGGCAAATCCAAAGTGTGCACTTTTAAGTGACAGTCCCTGTGTCCTGTCCAGCCTTGGGGTGATGACTAGGAGTTCTGGTTTTATCAGTGATGGTATGAAAGACCAGATGAATCAAATGAATTAAAGATGGTCAGGCTGTGTGCTTAGACAAAGATGAACTCCTATGCATTGGAGAAAATGCTCATTTGGCTGCTTCCCTAGGTTTGTCTGGCCTTTTAGGAGTAGCAAAAGCAATAAGATATGTCTTTCAGAAATGTTCATTTTAGAACCAACCCAAGTGAGTCTCAGGTTTGAACCCCTACAGCCCTTACTATAAATTACTAGTCCCAGCTGCCCCAAGCCTCTCTACAAAGCAGACTGCTAAGAGACCACATAGTTAACATAAATGGACAGACAGTAGGACCTGGTTCCCATTGAACAGCCAAGGAAATGGGGCTATTCCAGCCCACCATCATGGTGAAGGCAGCAGCAGCCTGAATCCAAGTAGAAATGGTGCCCTAGGTCACCTGAGCTACTTATCCAAGGCCACGTGATGCCTCTTGCAGCAGACTGTAGCTCACTGAGGTTTTTTGATGCTATGCATATGGGAACCTGGCAGCTGTCTCTGAGGACTTTCAAGCCCCACTGCAATAAAGAGCCCCTAGGGCTCAAGGCCCATCTGCTCTGCGGAGGCAGAGCTTCAAAGGAGATGTCACGAAGCATTCCAAGATGCCGCATGCTTCCCTCAGAGCTGGAGCACTGCCCTCAGCCTTTAAGATGGGGTGGAACCATACAGAAGACAAAGTTCACGCAGCACCAGCCAGGAGGTTGTGGTTCTGCAGCTCTGAGGACACTAGATGAGTAGAGTATTGTCCTGGCCTTAGGAAGTCGACAATAAGGTAGTGAGGGTCCTACAGGGCTTTTTATAGAGCTGGCAAAGCTCAGAGAAGGTGGGTAATTCTGGTATGTTGATAAAGGAAGAAGGCAACCTTTAAAAAAAAAACTAAGCAGTAGGCTCCTAGGAGCATCCAAGATTCAAATAGGGAATATGAAGTTTAGGGCACTGCCTCCTCTAGCCCTCGCAGACTCAGCTCTAAGATTCTAAGATGTTCCAGGTTCTCCCATCCTGGGATCATCTCCTTCAATGACGAGCAAAAAGTCTGGGTTCCCAAGCTAATGTCATCACTCAGGTTGCCACCAAGCTGTGACTTTCCTTTCTTCTTAAATGATAACAGTTACCAATATAGTCTACAAGATCCAGCCACCTTGGCTTTCATCCACACCATTAGCCATGATCACCAGATACCTTGACTCTCTCAGCTTCTACTGGATGCTGAATAGATAAGGGTGGCAGGAGCTCTAGCCTAAGAGTTCTGTATGACGGCCCAACGCTTGCTCTCTTTCTGAAACTGGGTACCCTCAGAAGCACATTTAGAACCAAAAGTAGAGTATAAATCAATTTATTGAGGAAGTGAAATCAAGAAGAACTAAAAAAAGGAGAATTAAAAAAATTGGGAGTTAATAGAGGAGACTGCATAGATCCTGTGTCCCACTGTGCAGTAAGATGTCAAAGGGTCTTGCTTCTAAGGGGGCTGGTGGGCTAAAGCACCCTGGCTGGCCACTTCTTAAATGGAAAGGTACAGTGAGACATAGCAAAGGGGCGAAAACTGGACCACTATGAGCACCTCTCGTGCACCATAAAGAGCACCTACTATGTGCTGGGAACAATGCCAGGTGCAAGCACCCAGGAAAACATTAGATTTATTTATTTATTCAATTCAACCATTGCTACTCCCCCTGACCAAGCAGAGGCAAAGTAACATTCAAATCACCCTCTAAGGAAAGAGTAAGAGAATTTATACCCAAACTCCTGGTAAATTCTCTCTAATTGATATTCGGATCTCTCATTTACTTTATTTTAACAAACAAGGTACCATTTAGGTAGAAAGACATTGCCCTGAAACACCCTCAATCAATGCTACTCTTGCGTGTTTGTGAGATTGTCTGATAGAATCATTAAAGGAGAAGGCAAAGATATTTAACCTCGATTTAATAATTATTCGTGGATTTGGCCTTAGGATCACAAGCTGGGGATGTAGCTCTAAATAAGCCCTTTACAAATCACCTGGAAATGCAATACGTAAGTAGTTACATTGTGGGGATCACGAATGTGCACACCTAGGGAAGAATTGGAAAACCCTCTCCTGATGTTATGTAAATGAGGCTGGTGATTGAATAAAGACTCTAGGGACAGAGTTTTACAAAGATGCACAAAGTGCTGGCTCTCAAACCGCCACAGTGGAAATAGAGATTCTGAGTCCCCAGAAAACTGGGTTAGATGTGGCACAGAGTAACTCTGGTAATGACAAAGGCAAGGCTTTGACTGAAACTGCTCTATATACTGCAAAGAGGAGGAAGATGCAGTATTTTTAAATTAACATACTATTTTACATAACATATGAATTTCAATCTGTATGCAACTAAATTAATAAATCAGATGCTACAAATAGACATCTGACTCCCTCCTTTTCTTCTCTACAAGTTTCTATGTTCACCTCCAAGTGAACCCCCTACCCCTGTACGGGATCCTCCAACTGGAAAAGTTGCAGGATGCACTTCCTATTAGGAGCTGCTCCGGAGTCCACCATTCATGGGAATGAGCTGTGTAATGAAGTAGGAAACTCACCCAGGTCTACCCAGCAGGCAGACCTTGCCCCACCAACCAGACAATCTGATAAAGCTGCCTAAAGCTGAGGGGTAGACATAACCTTCCTATTAGTGAGGAATCTGCTCCAGAAATACTCGGAGGCTAAGCAGCTCAACCATATGGGCATAATGGGTACTATTACCAGAACAGAGCCCTATCTGCCTCGCACTTACGGCTGCGCCATTAACCCGTGTAGGTATCCCCATAAGTGGGTCCTATGCACAACCACATCATAGCCTGGTCTCAGCAACATGCCATCTCTTGAGCATACACACAGTACTCCTGAGCTCATGATGAGTGGCGCTCCAAGCTGTATCACACTCAGACCTTGTAGAGGACCCAGCACTGGCCCGGGTTTGAGGATCCCACTGCTCTAGGCTACGGGTCACTGCTTCCACAGACTGGAATGCGCACTGTCCCCTGGCAACTACTCCTGTGTCAAGGTTCTCTGAACAGCTATTTCCAAACAGAGCCAGGAGTTCACTGTGGCCACTAGCAGGCCAGCACTCCCTTCACAGGGGGACAGGGCGGATTAGCTGCCACTCTGCAAGGCTCTCCCTGCAGCATGAATCACCCTTCCGGCAAGCACCACAATCCTCTTTGACACACACAACATCAGCTTTTCCTGGTAACTTCACTCCCTTCCCTCTTCCCGCTTCTGCCTCCTAAATATGGGTTCTCATAGCTGCATTGAGCAGTCCATATCCTCAGCACTGGCCTCTTTGGCTGAAGAGCTCACACCATCCAATCTGAGTAGGAGCCCAAGAGAATTAAATGCCAATTCCTGACTCTCTTCTGCCAGATAGGCCTGGCTCTGCCAGGTCATGCAGTCAGTCACCCACAAGCAGGAGGCTTTGGCACTGTCTCTCTCCTTTCTTTCTGTCCCTACATCTCAGTCCAGGATTTCCTTTTCTGTCTAAAAGGAGCTACTTCATATTTGACATCAGCCTTTAAAATGGCAGCCATACCATCTGGCTCAGCCCCTGCAATCTGTCCTGCTTCCAGCTGCCAATGCCAAGTCTTCAATGTGTAACCACAGGTCCAGTGAGAGGATGCCATGGTACCGTCTGCCTAGCAAGAAGGGACAACACCGCTACTGTTCTTGCAGAGTTACTGGTCACCTGGGATTCATCACAGAGGACATACATGTCTCCTATGGTCCCACCTAGTCTCTTTCCATGAAAGAATTCAGAATGCTGTCATTGTCATTTTCAGGCTCCAACCACAGCTCCTATTCCAAGAATTTGTCCCTTTGAAGAACTGGTTCCTCAAAGACCGAATGCTCATCCAGCCTTCCCATGGCAGCACGGAGAGAACCCAACAGGCTGAGCCTCAAGCTTCTTCTTTGCCACATGCTACAGATGAGTTACTACAGTCTTCTGTGCCTCAATTACATCATGTGAGAAATGGTAACATTCTAGTAAGGGGAAGATTATGGTTTCTACTTCTATGCCCAGTACATACTGAGGACTGTTGCTCAGAAAAAGCATCCCTCTGACCACCGGTCTGGAAGGAAGGAAGGAAGGAAAGAAGGAAGGAAGGAAGGAAGGAAGGAAGGAAGGAAGGAAGGAAGGAAGGAAGGAAGGAAGGAGTAGTTGGGTACTCCCAGCCCTTGGGAGGCAGAGGTAGGCAGATCTCTGCGAGCTTAAAGGCAGCATGGTCTACAGAGTAAGTTCCAGGAGAGCCAAAAATACACAGAGAACCCCGTCTCAAAAAAAACAAAAATTAAAAATAAAAATAAAAGCAATAGAGTTTAAAATAAAGCCATGTAAATATGGAAAATACATTAAAAAATCTGGATACTGTATGTTGTTATGTTGTCTTTGAATGGTTTAATGGCTAAGGAAGGAACAGCAGCTGCTTAAAGACATTTGATCACAAATGCTGCTGGATTAATCCAACAGATATATTTTGAAAATGCTTTGACTTCAAAATTTAAGTCAAAAGATATGTTGCTTTGGAAAAGAGGTTTTGCTTTGTTTCCACAGGAAATGAGAGACTGTAGATTCATTCTGGGTTAAGAAAAATCAGGTTTGATCAAGAAAGATCCCTTGAAAAGAATCTCTGATAGGAGCAGATGGCCCAGATGATCTAACATTTTAGAGGATCTCTGTTGCAGTTTCCTCTGAGTTCTACATCCAGAATAGCCTCAAGACTGCTGGTTGAGATGTTCAAGGCTCACAGAATATTCCAGCCAGGACTTGACCATAGTGCTAAATTTTCTTTAGGTCCTCATAAGATTATTGGCAGCCCTCAACCAGCAGGAAGTAGCTTAGAAAACTATGGCCACATTCCCAAAAAATGGATTGTGGATGTCTGTCTTTGTTTAGAGTGCTGGTTACAAATTGTTATGGATGATGGTCAAGAAGAAAACTAAACAAAGGAGATTAGATTCAGAGTTTTTGTTTTGAAAATAAAAAAAAGAAGGGGAAATGCTATGGAACAATGGTCTTGTACCCTGTACAAGATTTGCCAGTTGTATTGGTTTAATAAAATGCTGATTGGCCAGTAGCCAGGCAGGAAGTATAGGGGTACCCAGAACAAGAGAATTCTGGAAAGAGGAAAGGCTCAGTCTGCAGTAGTCACCCAGACACAGAGGAAGCAAGATGAGAATGCTCCACTTATAAAAGGCACCAAGCCATTTGGCTAACACAGACAAGAATTATGTGTTACTGTCAGAATTAGTTAATAAAAAAAAAAGCCTGAGCGAATAGGCCAACCAGTTTATAATTAATGTAGGTCTCTGTATATTTCTTTGGGACTGAACAACTGCAGGACCTGGACAGGACAGAAACCTGTCAACACACTGGTAACTGAAGTATCTAGGCCTAGAAGGGCCCAAGGATGAGCTACATATGCACATACAGACACACAAGTGCATGGGGGGGCATACACACACACATGCACACACGCACGCGCGCACACACACACACTCTCCTAAGACCATAGCTGTGGGTTTGATGGTATGTATTATTATGCCTTGGGGGAAATCACATCCCAATGCACAACTGACCCTTGAGAAATCCCTAGAGGTCAGAGGCCATTCTAAGACTTTTCCTGAAGTCTCACTATTTCCATGTCTGCTTCCTCCCTGTTCATTGTTCTCCAACCTCTTCTGAATACTCCTTAAGAAATCATGTATTCCTGTATGTTAATTTCAAGGTCTGCTTCAGGAAACTCTACTCTCAGATAAATGCCCACCTTGCAGAGCTGTAATGAAAAGTCAGTCTTTATTTGCATGCAAAGTACCTGGCAAAGGGCCCGCCATGAGGATAGGCGAAAGCCACTCACTACACCACAGTTCTCAATCTCAGTTCACATTCTGTCATTTGTGTGCTTCAAGTCCCCTTCAGGACTAAAAGTAAAGAGGCCATGGCTTCCAGGTCCGTGTAAAAACCGTGTGTCCAGACACTGAGAATGAAACTGCAAACTCTGGTTTTGGTTCAGTGGATGTAACTAGCCACATAAGAGGCCTCTAGTGTCCAAAGATTTCTTTCCCAATGCTCCCTGGAAACAAACAGTATTACATAATTACTGTCTAATTTCTCATGATCCTGGAATGTCTTCAGGTGCAAAGAGGTTCTTCCCAGAACCTGTGAGGCTGGATGATATAAGGTTTAGTACAAGATGATGTCACAACCACAGCCCAGAAAAGAAAAAGGCTGGAGCCCTCTACCTCCCTCCAGAGAAAGCCTACCACCACCATCGCCATGGTTAAGGGAAATAATACCACCTGCTGTTTGCAGTATGTGCTGAGCAGGACCACTGAGAGAGCTGCCCTGGAACAGACTCTCCAAAAGCAAGGAAGACATGAAGACTGACATCTGCTTCCTTGTGCATATAGGGACATTGTAACTACACATTTAGCTGGTGTAGATAGGGACATTGTAACTACAAACTAAGCTGGTGTAGACAGGGACATTGTAACTACACACTAAGCTGGTGCACTGACAGGGACATTGTAACTACATACTAAGCTGGTACAGACAAGGACACTGTAACTACACACTAAGCTGATGCAGACAGAGACATTGTAACTACACACTAAGCTGGTGTAGACAGGGACACTGTAACTACACACTAAGCTGGTATAGACAGGGACACTGTAACTACACACTAAGCTGGTGCACTGACAGGTCTTAAAGAAACACACATCACTCACTGTAAAATAGAAAAGGTTTGGCTGTGAGCTGCCCGTTGGGAAGGAGGCTGATGTAAAACTCAGACTCGGCGTCTAAAAGACAGACCCAGAGGACGGTGAGTGCCACTTGAACACCTGCAGTGCCCAGAGTCTATAGAGATTTTTGAACTGGTCGGTATGAAAAGGTTTAATACAAATCTTATCCTTGAGTCGTGTTTTAATAAGAACAAACTTGAAAAGCATCCAACAGCACAAGACTGTCCAAATAAAGAATGAGTGGTACCACATGTACTTCACCAATCTACTATTGTAAGGAATACTTTGCAGCCCTCAGAAAAAAAAATGTAAATTAACATATGTGTATAGGAAAGGCGTTGATGGAGTATTATTATGTGAAAAATCAAATTATAGAAAAATACAAATACTTTCATATATACGCATAAAATTTACAGGAAGAATAAAATTTACAGCAAACTAAAGCTACAGGGCCTAGTTTATGAATGGAGTTTTATTATTCTATATCCATGCTTTGTCATTTATTAACTGTATATGGCTACTGTAGAGTTCAGTGATTATGACAGAAATTGTACGCAGACGACAAACAGTACTTGATCATTTAAGAAATTTAAGAAAGAGTTTGTCAATCCTTAATCTAGAAAAGCAGATGACAAATGTTCATTACATATATTTGAAAGTAGCAGAGAGTTAGATCATTTTATTTAGCGGAGGATTTTTGGTTTGGGGTTTTTGGTTTTTTGTTTTGACAGTGCTAGAGACTAAACCCTGGCTCTCACATATACAAGGAAAGTACTCTACTAATGAGCTATATTCCAAAGTCCATTTTTTAAACTTATGGCTATCCATACTTACATTTTCTCTGCTGTGATTATGTGCAGTCTTGTAAAAACATAGTTTTGAAAATAATCTATTTGCATATTTATAGTAAAAATAATTTCACAAATATGTATGAAAGATGCCAAGCTAACATCCATTAGTTTGTAACATAAATTAATTAAGTAATAATAATCTCATTCGTATTCATGAAAGCTTTCTCCATTTTTATAGCTGAGAACAGAGTTTTAGAAAGTCAGCAACTTTCTCAGTGTTCGTATTAAACCCCAGCTTGGTCGGTATGATCCAGAGATTTTCTCAAGACAAATGTGATTCTGACCATCACGTTGGTGATGGGTGGAAGGACACCATCTCCTTTCCTGAATACGCAGGACAAGGAGCCCTCCCGAGAAGCATCATCATAAACCCACAGGATCCCTTCAGGAAAGCAGTCCTTCTGGAATGCAAACCCCAGAGGTGAGAGGCATCAGACAGTGCGTGGCTCCTGGGTCCACAGTGCCTAGGCTCAGATGTTACTTAAGCCAGCTGGAATGAACTGCTTCTCTTCCCCCTCCAGAGAACTGAGGAACTGAGGTCAACAGGCTAAGCCAGCCACGCTGGAGTCATCAGTTAAACCTGAATGCTCCCCAGACTCCTGCCGCAGGCCCTTTACTGCCTCCCCACACTGCCTGCTGCTCTTCCCTCTTGGATCCCAGATGCCCCTGCCAATCAAAGGGCTTCCATCTCCCCAGCCAGGCTATTTCCTGCTTCTACACATTTACAATCACACTCCGCTCTGCACAAAACGTCCATTCTCACCCAGGCCACCTGGCATTCCCACTTATTCTTGGAAAGAAAGGTCACCAACTAAAAATGCATCCACTAGCCAAATGAAGGGATTGTGAAGATAAGGACATTCTACATTTAGAAAAATTTAGATTTTAATCCTTCCAGACCATGCAGAAGATCTAGTAACACTCATCCCACGTCCCCATGTGGCAATCACAGGCTATGGCTGAGGAGCAGCTGCTCTCTTTGATGTGTGTTTCCCAGTCGGTCATGGGCACAAACACCATCACCTAGCTTTCCCCGCAGGCTGCTGGAGATCTAACTAGGATTGCTACCTTTGCCTTAAAGTTTTGACCTTAGGTGTACTCCTTGGCCCAGCAAAAGCATCTGAAAATGGGTTAGACCTGACTCCTACACCTGGTCCCTGACCTACTATCACTCTCTCCAGAGCATTCTGGGTAGTCTGTGCCCTCAGCTGGTCTTCTGCCCACCTACCCTCATCCCGTCCCAGCAAAGCTCAGCTCTATGAAGCTCATGATCACGTGTTGCCCTCGTGCTGTATGCCCTGTGGACTGTCTTCCTATCTGGTGAGATCGTCCTGGGCTGGGCTAGTTCTGATTCTGCCCTTGCCGGTGCCTAGCACAGGAGCCCTCAGGGGTCGAGGGCTCCTGCCAACCTAAACTGACTTCTTTGATGACGATCTATGCTTCTTTATAGAGAAAAATAACCTCAAAGCAGCCTCAGTCCTCCATGGACGCCAGAATGGCAAGACCAAATGCTTGCAACTCCACAAGTAAAAGCATTTGTGCAGAAGATGAAGTCATTCCTGCTCACAGCATCTGCTAATCGCTCAAGATTCTTGTAGATGTGCGGGGCTATAGCATGAAGGGTGTTATTAGCGAAACCGTACGGACTGGGAGGCAGTCCTGAACAGCGGCCCTCCTTCTCAACAATGCCTTCTCTCGAAGGCTAATCTCCTGCCATTATTTTTAAATTCTTCGCGTGCTAGAGAAGTCACGTAGGTTGTTTTCCCAAATAGTCACTCAGCTGACAAGCATTTTCTAATGACAGAACATTCTGAAAAGGAAGATTAAAGGAGGGGGGGGGCTGAATTAAGATGGTGCAATTGCCCACACACAGCAGGAGGCTAAACTGACTGAAATGTAAGATACTGAAGAGAAGTTATTCACTGTGGCTCGAGCCCTGTAGCCCCTTTCTTGAGAGAATTCAAAGAAGTTTCACTATAGGTAGGTAGCTCCCATCTGGATGGACGGCTCTCCTCCCACAGCCTCAAGATCAAACTGAAGACTGAAAGACAGTAACAAAAGGTTACTAACAGTTGAGCTGCTAAAATGTGTCTGAAACATCACAATAGATCGTGTGCCAAGGGATTCATGCTTATCTATTGGGGACTGTCCCCATTTTCCAGGTGAAAATACAGAAAGGCACCCAAGTTCACACTCCCTATAATGATAGGGCAAGTAAGGGACTTGTAAGGTCAAGTACACGTTCTCCTAACTTAGCAAGTTCTGTGTGCTCTTTCCTAGCCTCAAGCCACCTCCTCCCCTTTAAGGAAATCTGTCTTGGAGGGACCGCAGAGTGGCTTAAACCAAGAGGTCCCTAAGCCACAGGGCACAGTCCTCCAGAAAGAAGCCTCAGCACAAATGTCACCTGGCTGTCCGGTGGGCCACTGCCACACCTGCCCTGATGCCCTTGGAGCTGAAAGCCCTCCAGGTGAGACTTGATGATCAATCAATCAACCCTCCTTTAGTACCACAGAGAGCTGGTGGACCCCCCCCCCAACGGCCCTCAAACCGCATGCGCTTTGAACAGCTAATGAGGCATGCTGGGTGGCTGCGCTGCCTAATGTTTTCAGATTTCCTGGGGTGAGATAATGCCACTGACGATGAAGTGTACACCAAGCCATCCCGAGCACTGATAAGGTGTTAATAAACCTTAGCAAATGCTGATTGGAGCTGGCTCTGGCAGCCTAGAGCCACGCTCTTTTCCTCACAAGCGGGAGGCTGGCCAATTAAACTCGGGAACTTCTCACTTTGGAGGTGATCCCAGGATGGCAGCAGAGTAAATGCATCTCTAGTACCTACAGGGTGCATACGGGACATACTAAACCAGGGCGTCAAGCTGCAGCTTAGCACCAAGGACAGTGTGAGCATAAAGCACCTAACCCAGAGAGGCCAAAGACTTCCAACACCTCCCATGCCCTAGATGATCTGTAGACATTGAGTTTCCTTTAATGTTACTATGCGTATGTTTATAGCTGATATAAAAACTCTTAGAATAAAAAGTTTCAAAATAGATGGGGGGGCAACAGCAGATGTCGGGTGTCCCCAGCCAGTGTATCTGCCACTCAGCTGTTTGGGTATGGATCCCAGAGCCCTGAGTTGAGGTTTTGCCTCATCTAGAAGTATAAGGAGCCTATGCCCTTCTCCAAAGATGGCTCACAGTTTATAAATGCCCGCCCTGGAACACAAGCCCTCAGCCGGTTGCTTCAAGTTAGCTGACTACCATTCCTATTCCGGGTTTCCCACTAGGACCAGGCAAAGTCAGAGCTCAGCTATGGCCCTATAACCTCGGTGATCTCACTGGAGCTTCTCCCTGGATACAGCAGGCTCTGCCAGGCTCTGCATCTGAAGGACGCAACACTGAGCAGAGAAAAAGGAGAGGGGATGGTAGAAAGCACTTCTGAACACCATTCTACTTCAGGTGCCATCTTACAAGTTTCCAAATACCTAATCTAGAAACTTCCCTATGGAAGTCCTTGTGTCACCTTTCACACGTAAGGAAACCAAGGTTCTGGGGCAGGAAATGACTTGTCTAAGGTCACCTGGTCCCTCCATAGCAAAGGTTAAACTCCACCCGCATATGGTTGACAGTGAAGTCAAAGCGAGTATGTTCCTAAAGCACACTGTGACCGTGCTTATCAGGAGCAATGCAAAGCCAAAGAGAGAATGGGGTTGAATAAGATACAGACCTGAAAAGAGAATATGAGGCTGGAAGCTGATGGGCCAGCTGGAAGCGTGGTAAGCTTCCATCTCTGTCAAATACGCCGTTCTGTGTACTGCTGTCTCGGGGGGGGGGGGGGGGCTATACATATTCCCTAGCAAGGAACACACCACTTGAGACCACTCTGATTCCCAATTATAAGACAAACCTTATATTTTAATTTCAAATGTCTATTTCACTGGACAACAGATTGAGGCAAATATTTCCACATGGGGCCCCTGCCTAAGGGAGCTAGCAGTTTTGATAGAGGTGAAGAATCTCCCGCTGGGGACAGTGGCCGCTGATGCTGTCACATGCCCTCTCGCTTAATTAAAATGAGCTGTGTGTGATGAACATCTCAGGGAGGTGGCTTGCCCCAACGGTGTCACCTGAGGACACTGCCATTCCTAAGAAGGTAGGCACTCTAACCCAGTCTAAACGAACCAACAGAGAAGTATGCTACCATTGCCGGGCAAGCATTAGTTTTCGGTTGGTGCCCTGAGGCTGAAAGGCAGAGGCTGTGTGAGCAGGACTCGGGGTGGGAAGCTCCCTCCCTCACATGCTCACCCATCTGTATCTACTGTTCCCCTGCCCAGGGTTCAGCTGTCTAGCCTCCCACGGCTACAGTCAGACGTGTCTATCTGCTCTCCAGGCCCTTCCCCAGCTCGATGTGGCCTGACAATTTCCTAAAGATACCACAAGGAGGAGCAATGTATGTGGCCAGCTGGAGAAGGCAGGGCTGTGGAAGACAGGGACAGAAACATGAAGGATGGAGTGTGGGAAGCGTTTACATCCCCTAGTGAGAATTGCAGTTGGGAACAAGGATCCCCTCAGCTGAGCCAGGTCCACAGAACACCTGCTCTCCCACCACAGACTGCCCAGGGGAGCACAGGGAACCAGGGTCAGCAGAATTGTAAGAAGCCCTGAGCTTGGGGGACTGGGAAGGGCAAATACAGGGAGACAGTCAAGAATGCTTCTATTCCCAAGAAGTGGTCAGTCAGGAAGCTTCATTAGAAAGTTCGTGCTGAATCTTTTCTCCTGGGGAAAAACAGTTGGTTATTAGACAAAAGAATCCAAGCAGCATCTGTGGTCCAGAGGGTTCTTTTCTACATACACTGAGGCCCCATGGAGAGAAAAGGTCATCCATGGTGCATATGACCCAGGAAGTCCATCAGAGATAGCAGGCACAGAAGAGGGGTGTGGCCACCTGATCCTGATTGTGGTGAAGTAGGGATACCCATAAGGAACCCCTTGGCCAGGGTGTGTTCTGAGCCTAGGAAAAGAACTAAGCTTATAGAAGAAAGACAGAAGTCCAGGGAAAGAACTGTGGTCGTGGAATCACCTCCCAACAGGCACGTAGACTGGGAAGGCTTTTGAGTCAGTGTTGTTTATTTATTCTTCCTGCACACCTAGCTTACTTCCTTCATCTGTCTGGCTCAGAAACATGTTTGGAAGGTCTGTGCTTCTCCAAGACAGGCTAGTCAGAGAAGCAGCAGGCATGGGGCTGGAAAGACGGCACTATATGTTGGTAGAGCATATACCAGAAGCAGAAATCAAAGCAGTCACTATACTGGGAGCATAGAGAGACTGTGTGGGCCACACCATGTACCAAAGAGTCTCCTCCAAAGACCAACTCTTCCCCAAGGGACACTATTTCCTGGGGGTATACGGGCTTAAGTTAAGGAAATAATCTCAAACATTGGACGGTCTATAAGGAGCACAGATTCCAGGCTTTTTTCTAGCATCATCCATTTTCCCTGATACCAGAGTCCCCTTCCATAGGGACCTCACCTCCATTACTGCACAGGAATGATATGAAACGGTGTTCAAGCAAACATCTTTCAGCAGATGTGGGCGCATTCGCCCAACTGCCCAGAACCCTAGAGCCTGCAAAGCAAGAATTTCAACCACACACCATGACAGAGAAAGTGCCCCCGGCTCCTTGCTCATTGCTGACAGCCTGCCTTTCTCATCCACTCACACATGTGTGTGTAAGTCAACTTTCAACAAACATCCACAGGCAGGGCAAGGCCAAGAACTCAACCCTGTGCAAACAAATCCACAAGAATCCCTCATTTTCACCTTGACCCTGGGAGACCTCAACAGCTAATGCAGGGGAAACAGCTGAAACTGTGAACCAGTGTCCACAAAGAGTCTCAGCATGTGGGAGCCTTCCCTAAAGCACACTGCTATGTATCCCTGGGACCCATTTCTAGACCTTACTCTGCCTTCACGCTGGCATAAGGCAAGTGAATTCAAAAATTTGAGGTAGATGTCTTCTAGGAGGGAAACCCCTGGATTCTTCGCTTCATTTAACTTGTGTGAACATATTAAAGTATTGTGAATGATTTAAAAAATGCAAGAAAAATTGCTGAGGACTCAACTCAAATACAGAACACACACACACACACACCCTACACACATGCACACAGACCTGTTAAGAAGAATCAGAAGACCTCTAGTGTGGCCAAGCATGTCAGTGTTGCATAAATGCCCAGAGTTCAAGTGCAACAGTTGGTGACACATGGAAGTGACCTAGTTCTACCAGAAATGCTGCAGAAGCTCAGCAACATCCTTAACTTCTCTGAGCCTCAGTTCCCACATGAGTCTGGATGCACTACACCCTCTCAGGTATACTGCAATGGAGCAAAGGATGCTCAAAAACTGCCCATTCAAATAAATGGCCACCCAAAGCAGCCCTTGTCTTTAAATCCAAGCAATTTCTTCATTCTATCCCAAGCCTTGTTGCACTAAACCCATAAGCCTCCCTTTTGATTGAATCAAGATTGACACTTTCTGCCAGGCGGTGGTGGCGCACGCCTTTAATCCCAGCACTTGGGAGGCAGAGGCAGGCGGATCTCTGTGAGTTTGAGACCAGCCTGGTCTACAAGAGCTAGTTCCAGGACAGGCTCCAAAACCACAGAGAAACCCTGTCTCGAAAAAGAAAAAGAAAAAGAAAAAGAAAAAGAAAAAGAAAAAGAAAAAGAAAAAAAAGATTGACACTTTCTTATTGCTGGGGACAAATGACATTTTCAGAGCATCCTACTAGTGAACGCGGGGTGGACTATCAGAGTGCCTAGAATAGTGAGGGGAGCCAAACGATGACCTGTGAGAAGCTCACAAATGCTGGGAAAGATAAAAATTTAAGGTGGAAGCTGGCCATGGAGTACCAAGTCCCGACAGCCAACCAGGGAGCTCCCTAGCCTGTAAAGAGGTGGTCAGAAATGAACTTCTAGAGGATGGGTCAACACCTGAGGGAATGCTGAAGGAGAGAAAGGAATGGTAAGGTGGAAGGGGCCAGAAAATGGAGACATCTATAGGAAGAGAGGCCAAGGAATAGGTTAAGCGTAGGACCTTGGATCATTTGTGAAGCTGATGGAAGGGGAGAAGGTGAAAGGGCTGAGGAGTGATGGGGAGAGTGCAGCCTGCATTTCGAAGAGCTGCAAAGGAAGAGCAGCTCCAGGGCGGCTGGGAACCATGAGAGAGTTTATGCAGAGAAATGACAAGGTAAGTTTTATATTTTGGACATCTAAGTTTATGACAGTGTCTAGCCATGATCCATACCTCAACCACCCTCCCTCTAGAAAATCTATGATGACTTGGACAAAGATGAAAATGGTAAACTAAGATTTATCGCTACCCAAGGAACGGGTGTGAGGAGAAACTTGAACGATTTGTAACACCTACGGACTAAAAGAAGACTCATGGGAAAGACACTGCCTTCCCATTTTTTTAGCTTACCACATTTCTTTTCTCAGACAATAACAAGTTTTTCCTCATTTTAGCCAGAGGAGTCAATAGCTACTCTGTCAATTTGTTTTTATTCTGTTGAGTATGAACTGTAGGCATGTTTGGGGAAATATAAATAGGTCTTAAGTAGTGGAAGAAATTAAAGACAACACTATATGTATAAACCAACACAAATCCATTCCAAAGTAACAGGGAAAATAATGACCTATAGTTATGTTAAATATAAAACCAAAATAAACAGCAAGAAAGCAAAAATGTAAGAGAAAATGTTGGAAGTAGTAGCAAATATATCCCTAGGATGCTATGCATAACTAAATAAGTCTCCAAGCTAAGTCACAGACAGAAGCCAGACAAGACACATAGCTACCTGTGGAGCCACACCTGAAAGAATGTGGTTACAGAGCACTCCCTCGTCTCTATGAGCTTGCGTTTTTTGCTGTTGTCATCAGTGCTTTCTGGGACATCAGTTGGCCACAAGGAGTCACGAGAGCCCCTCTGCTGGTGTCTGAAAACAAGTGGCTCACCTGTCTTTGCTCCCCCCACAACTGCAGTCTGGGGAAAATGCACGCCAGCAGCTATGCAACACATGGGGGGAAACCAAAGCCTTCAAATTCTGTTGCATTGTTTATATAAACCAAAACCACGCCATTTGAAAGCATCAGGAAAACTGTTAAAACTTCCCAATAACTTCCATCCAGGGGGCAGCTTTGAGGCGTCAGAATGAGGACTAAATAGAGAACAGCAACTTTCATTCACAGTTCTAGTTTGTAAGGTCTTGGTAATTGAAAAAGAGATCTTTGCTTGTTGAAGGGCATTAGAAGGTGACGTTTACAGCCCTAGATATTTCAATGAGTGAAATAAAGTCTCATTGAAATATTAGCCAAATAGAGACCATAAACAGACTGAGACACACGCTCACTCTCAGCACAAGGCTGACAATGGATCGGATTCATTCTGCACTCAAACTCTAGCTCCACAGAGCATAAAAACCCCTGCTGATTCTCAACTGCACATTGCTAAGGGTGAAGTGAGACACTGTATCCTGGGAAAATGGCATTCAGACAGGAGCCAATGCCTTCTTCACAGAACTACTGCCTCTGGCTGTCTACCCCAGAGAGAGCATTGTCTAGTAGGTACCTTAGGGGCATGGCAAACAGAGATCTTCTCTTCTTGCCTCTGCCAGAACAATCCTGGAGGATAAAGGAAACTGATGCCTGCCCAGCTCTGAGCACAATAAGGGCCCTCAGGCCTACTCTGAGCTCTAGGTCACAATGTGGCTTGTGGTGGTTTAAAAGAAAATGGTCCCCATAGGCTCACAGGAAGTGGCATTATTAGGAGATGTAGCCCTGCTGGAGTAGGTGTGGCTTTATTGGAGGAAGTCTGTCACCTGGGATGGGGGGCTTTGAGGTCTCAGATGCTCAAGTCAGGCCAGTGACTCACTGTCTCTTTCTCCCACCTTCAGATCCAGATGTAGAAGCCTCAGCTCCTTCTCCAGCACCATGTCTGCCTGTACGCCACCATACTTCCTACCGTGATGATAATGGATGTCTGAACTATTAGCCAGTCTCAACTAAATGTTTTACTTTATGTGGAGGCCCAAAAATATGAGCCTATTTCCACATTGACCAAAGGTGAGAGAGTTGGTACTTCTAGTTCCTTTAAGGTTATTATGCTTCTACCTCAAACAAGGGTTCCAACTAGATTGGGTCAGAGAGTTCTGTTCTCTCAAGGTTATTGTCAACAGGTGTAGCTAATATCCAGACCTTGTATTTCAGAGAAGTAGATAATGTTTCTACCTCAAACAAAAGTCTAGGATCCAACTAAGTTCCAGTTCTCTTATGGTGATAACTTTGGATTCCACCCAGGGAGGGGTTTGCCTACAAAATGTTTTAGTCTAGGTTGTGTGTGTGACTAGTTTTGCTCTAGCAACAGAATGTTTAACTATGGACGTGGCCCACAACCTTCAACTGGTATGTTCATTTCCTTGTATCATATTAATGCAGTTTTTTTTTATCTTACTCCTACCTTTTGGGGTCAGGGGCATTTTAAGCAGTTGGAAATTAAATGTGGGCGAATTTCAGTACTCACTGGAATTCCCTCCTGATACTGTCCTATATGCTCTGTTTTATTATTGTCATTCGCGTCTTCATATTCTTTACTATATTTCTAAATCCCCAGGCCTCTACCTTGGCAAGTGGTATTTTTGTCGAGGCTGTTTCCCAACAACTTAATAAGAATTTCTGTGGTCATAGTGTCTCTTTATAGCATAGGAACTCTTAGACAGAAGTTGGTACCAGTGACTGGGGTATTGCTGTGATAGGCCTGACCATTCTTTGGTTTGGAGGAATGTGGACTTTAGGACTTTGGAGTAGAAAAGCAGTAAGTGGGGCTTCATGGGCCATCTTAGTAGGAACATGGAAGACAGTGGTGCTGAGGGTAATTTAAACTATAAGGGTTTGGATCAAGAGGTTTCAGAGGAGAAGAATGTTAGTTTGTGACCTAGAGACTATTCTTGTGTTATTTTGGTGAAGAATGTGGTTGCTTTCTACCCTTATCCAAAAAAATCTGCCTAAGACTAAATTGAACAGTTTTAAATTAATTGTATCTGCACAGGAGATTTCAAAACAGCCTGGTTTGGGCTGTATGGTGTGATTATTGGTGGCCAAACATATGCGCATATCTGTAATGCAAAGGAGCAGGAAAATTCCAAAATGTACAATTTAAGGAGAAAAGGGACACCAGGAAGTAGAATGCAGCTAAGTCCTGAGTTCAAGGAGATAAACAGATTAAAGAAAATCCTGATGTTAAATGGAATAAAGGGAGTAGTGACTTCAGAGAAAGATCCCACCCAGGTGAGGTTCCAACTTGTAAACAGGAATTAAATAAAAGCTTAAAGCCAGGTGTGGTAGTTTATGACTTTAACCCTAGCACTCAGTAGGCAGAGGCAGGTAGATCTTGGAGTCTGAGGCCATCCTGGTCTACAGATCCAGTTTCAGGCCAGGCAAGTTTAGGCAGTGAAATAAGCCATCGAAAAGAGAAAGCTGGCGAGGATGTATTTAAAGGAGAAGAACATGTGCAGCCCCAGCACGCCGCAAAACTCGGCAATTTCAGTCATGTGGTTCTGGCTTTCAAATCAAGGACAGAAGAAAGAAGTTATGGGTTGGAACCTCCCTCTGAGACTAAAGAAAGATACTAAGACCAGGTTAGTGTCAGGGTATCCCTAGATATGGAGACCTAGAAAAGTCATTGTATGAAGCTGTGAACATAAAGCCTAGATTGCCTTGGAGACCCCAAGATGTTGGAGATGCCAAAACCGTGCTGAGGAAAGCTGCTAACAGGGAGTAGAACTAGGCCAAGAGAAAGAAGTGTGTTATAGTCAACAAAGCTAAAAGAAGTTGGAGATGTGAAGAGATTTTTTTTTTTTACATCATACGTGGAAATGCAGAGTTTGGAGTTTGTCCTGCTTGGTTTTGGTCTTGCTTTGGTCCAGTATTTCTGCACTATGCTCCCTTTACTCCCTATTAAAATGGTAATTTAAATCCTGTGCCATCACATGAAGGAAGTATGTGATCTGTTTTTAAGAGGGATATTTTAAGAGATTGACACGAGTCTCAGAGGAGACACTGGACTTTGGACTTTATAGAATACAGAGACTTTTAAAGCTGAAAGTCATGCATTCCTGCATTATCATATGGCTAAAAAGCCTCTGGGGGCTAGGGAGTAGAATGTGGTGGTTAGAAAGAAAATGCCCCCCACTGGTTCACAAGTATAGCATTATTAGGGGGTGTGGCCCTGGCAGAGTGGGTGTAGCTTTACTGGAGTGTGTCATGGGGGGGGGGGGGGACCTTTGAGGTCTCAGATGTCGAAGTCAGGCCAGTGGCTCACTGTCTCTTCCTGCTGCCTACAGATCCAGATATAGAACTCTCAGCTCCTTCTCCATCACTAGGTCTGCCTGCCTGCCACCATGATTCCCGCCGTGGCAATAATGGACTAAAGCTCCGAACTGTAAGCCAGCTCCAATTAAATGCTTCATAGTGTCTCTTCACAGCACAGAAACCCTTAGGCAAGGCACTACCCAAAGTCAGCTTGAGCTGAGCCCAGCACCAAAAAAGCAGTATCTCTCAAGACCTGGACAAAGGAGCATAGACTCTGGCCAGGCTGAGAGCGTGAGAGCCTTACTCAAGGAGGTATGGACAGTCAGGTCAGCAGCACAAGGTGCTGGACCAGATAAGTGCACACAGCTCCAACCTCTCACCCAGACAGCAAGGAGGAAGGCAGAGGACATGCCTATTCTTCTTCTGTGCAGAAGTGCCCAAGAAGAAGTCAAGTGTTCTGCCAGCCTATACATCCATTCCTTGCCAAACCATTATTTTCCTTCAGTCCCAGAAAAAAAATGACACCACTTCAGACAAACGTAGAAGCCATCGCAGCTTCATTGTGAAGATGCTGAAAGCTTTGTGCACACTGAAGAGCACTGAGAGCAGAGTGGGACGGGGGTATTAAAGTCTGATCTCCTCTCCTGGAGCAAAGACGGATGCGGCTCTGCCTGTCTTTGTGTGGATGAAATAGAGCAGATGTGTGATGCTGGAAGAAGGAGGGGGGGAGTACTAATACGTGATTGAATGAATGAATGAGTGGATGAAGTGCATAAATATGTGAATGACGGAATCACCCTGGGAATGAGGAACGGGTGAACAATAAGATTACAGTCACACGAAGTGAATGTCCAAATGCATAAAATGAACATGTGAGCTTTGGCCTCTGCCTAACTAACTCCTGCACCGGAAGACACGGGTACAGAACACTGGCTCATCTCACCACCCTGCGCACCATAAATGTTTTCTATCACATTCCCACTCCATCTAGCCACGCAGACCCGGAAGCAGCAATTGCAAACTGTCATCGACTGTATTAAGCCACACACTCCCAAGTATTCATACGTGGGAATCTAACCGCTGGGGTCTGAGATGATAGAATCTAATCAAAATCTTCTCCTTTTGACATACTTTCCCACTTTTTAAAATTGTAATAGCAAATGAAGCTTCAGTGCGGCATGTTCCCATAACCACGTCATATCTTTGACCATACTCTCCTATTACCCTTCTGTATCTCTCAGCCTACTACTAGCTTCCTTCCTCTTCCCACAGCGTAGTCTCATTTTTCCCTCATCTGAGAAAGAATGGAAGATATTTGTCTTTGTGATCAGCTAGGTCAGGTCACCTGATCTAGATGATCTCCAGTTCCACCCATTTTTCTGCAAAGTCGTCATTTTGTCATTCTTTTGGAAAAGCCACCACCCACTCTATATCCACACTACTTCTTCTCCGTTCATCTGTGGGATGACTATCCGGCTGATTCCACGACTGGAGCAAAGTAAAAGAGCTGTAGGAAACACATCTCTGTGGGACATTAGCTTAGACTCCCTCACACGGATTCTCAGGAGTGGTGTGTGCAGGTCACGTGGTACTCTGTTTTTAGTTTCTTGAGGAATGGATGTAGGAACTTAACAGAAATGATCAAAGTGAAGTGATGTCATCGAGGTGGAACTTAACTTATTTTGGTGATGTCTTTCACAATGGAACGGGCTAGAAACACACAGGGAGAATGCTGGGGAGAGGCAAAGGGTGGGGTGATTTTTCAAAAGTGTAAGTTAAGTACTAGATGCCAGTGATGGCTGGGACACGTGCTTTTCACATGTGGCTTTGTATAGAATCAATGCTGCAGCACCCCAATACTGGACTCCCAGCCTCCATAGCAGACATTAAATTTGTGTTGTACAAAGCATCTCGTTTGTGGGGTCTAACACGACCCCTAGGAAAAGACCACAGACTACTCTGAGGATACCCTACACATGACCAGACATAGCTAATAACATTGCATTCCCCCAAAATGCAGACAACTAGTTTGGAAGCCGATCCCCAAGGCAGAGACAGATACCTGCAAGTTCCTCAGGGAAAGTACAGTGGACTTGAGGCTTGCTAGAACAACTTAAAGTCTGAACTGTTTCTCTTCAGAAATTCAAAGGAGTCATCCACCATGGCGAGAAGGATGTATACAATCCTATCGTGGCGGAAAAGGAATGAACAAGCCTAGCATTGTGGGAAGGATGTATACAAGCAATGTTGCAAATCACAAGAGCTAGGAAGCAGGGAAATGGTGGTAGGGAAAGGAACAGGATGAGATGCAGCTCCAAGGAAAGTACTGAATGGCCTACTTCCTTCAAGTAGCCCCAACCCTTTCATGGTCACCATGTCCCAATGATGCCATCGGGCTACAAATCCATCAACAAGAGATGACTCCATCGGTTACTTCAGAGTCTTCATGATCTTAGCAACTCTGGAAACACCCTCCCAGACAGCAGAGGGGCACTTCACTAATCACTAAGTAGATGTTTCCCAAGCCGAATAAGCTAACAATCAAGAGCCATCATCACATCGTGTATGTGGGAGAATGTCAAAGGAACCAGAAGGCAAAGGATACCATGGAGCATCATGGATGTTCCAGCCTTCCCATAGGTCATAACTTCTGGTGTCTTCCTCTTCCCTAGAGAACTAAGACTCCTGTGTGTATTCCTAGGTCCTTCCCAAGGCCTGACAACTAGTGTGTGTTTAATAAGCCAATGGATGAGGGAGGGAAGCAAGAAGGAGATACTCGTGAAAAATAAAAGTATAATGCCAGGGGAAGGCTCGGCTTCTATTCTCGCCTTCTAAACAGGCACTGCAAGCTGGATCATGGATCACACTGGGTACTGTACAGATAGACATGTTTAATTGTTTTGTATTGTTTTTAATTAATTTTAACTGGGAAAATACTCGCTGCCAGGGTATCCAATCCATGATTTCATGGAAATTGTTACTGGGGAGGAGGTTTATATAAAGAGAGAAATTTCCCAGGTCTATTGGCACACACTAAAGTCCCACTACTTAGAGAGTGAGAGCAAGAGGATCAAGAGTTTCAAGGCCAGTGTCAGCTATGCAGTTCAGTATAAGCCTGGAATACATGAGACTTCCTGCAGACCATCTTAACGAAAACACTGGGTGTTTGTGACCAGGGATTCGCTGCTGTTGAAGGAAGGTGTCCTCGCCTCCATGTTGTTTTCTGAGGATACATACTTAGAGTGCAAGGGTAGCAGACAACTCAGGAGTGAGACAAAAGCAACCAACAAGGAGCCTGGCCTCATAAAAGTTCAAAGGTTCTCTATCTGAGGACCTAGCTGGAATCCAGCAATATGCTTAAAGGAGTTTTCAAAAGATGACAACTCTCTCCAGCCTGGCTTGGCCCTAAGCAACCACAGCCATCACCAAGGAAATGCCTAGGGGTTTATCTCCAAGTTCACATAGAAAAAGGGTTATGATCACACAGCACATACTTCTCACAGGCTAAGAGGCAGTGACAACTCTAACGACACGGTTGGCAAAGCACTGGGAGAGTTTCAATGGGCAGCACAACGGATCTGTTCTCTTTCTATTCTCCTGCTAAAATACACAACTGCTTCTCCACTGCAAAGATGCCAAAGTGTAAAACAGATAAATAGGAAATGTCCTCCTATAGAGAGTCAGCAGCTGGCTACCTGGGCACAGACATGGGGAACATAAATATTTATGCCCACACCCGCTTCTGCACATGTTGCTCCCTTGCTCAGCACCCCAACCATGTCTCCGTTCTGTCCTGTAAGTCAGGGGGTCGTACTTTTTCCCTTAAAAGCCATCATGTCCTTTAAATGCTCATGCCATGCCCTCTGTCTCCCCTGAATGAGGATAAGACATGGGATTGGCTTAGAAGCACTGAATACAGTCCTCAACAGTGTCCCATGACTGTTCACCAAGCCTCAGATACAATTCAAGACCCAGGGCAAACTGGGGTACACGAGAAAGCATAAAGGTTTGAGGGAGACAGGGCTGTATTCAATCTCTGCCTTCCCCCAACAGAGCTGGGCACCTTGGCCTTGCAGTTTAAACCCCAGGGTCTGTATGTACTTTAAGTAGCAGTGAGGGAAGCTGCAAAGCAACTCTTACTTATGAAAGCATGATTGGTAGCATCCTTGGACTTATCCCTGTGCCCAGACATATAGCAACTCAGTTGAGGAAGCAAGCTCAACAGATGCAGAGAAGCATCTAGAATGTAGCTGTCCCAGACAACACAGCCCCACCAGGAAGCGGGTGTCAAGCTAGTGAATCAATTGATCTCACAGCAGGAAGGGATTCCTCCCTGGCATTCGGCTCCTCTGGTTCAGATTTTGGAACTGTGACTGGGGATTCCCCCTGAAACTTCTTGGCCACCCCATCTTCACCCTCAACCATGTGAGGCAGAGTCACTTGCTGAAGTACTTGGTGCTATGTTAGCAGATGGTCTGCGGGGACTGATTACCCTTGAACACAATTCTAGGAAGAAAATCCTCAAGTTGGCTTTGTCATTTCCAATAAGCTCAGGAACACTCCTGGCCATGAAGGCAAAATCTACCTGCAAAGCCGGGCGGTGGTGGCGCACGCCTTTAATCCCAGCACTCGGGAGGCAGAGGCAGGTAGATCTCTGGGAGTTCGAGGCCAGCCTGGTCTACAAGAGCTAGTTCCGGGACAGGCACCAAAGCTACAGAGAAACTCTGTCTCGAAAAACCAAAAAAAAAAAAAAATCTACCTGCAAGCTTCTGGAGCTCAGTACCGTCTTCTCTTTTCCTCTACGACATCAGGGCTCCATCAGATTTAAGGGCATGGGGCACTGACCTAGAGGGAGTATTGCATCCATCAAAACAGAAAGAAATCAAGATGCCAGGACCTACTTTGAAGCTAGATATCTCAAGCAAAACTCCATAAAGTGGGGAGAACGAGACAGCCCAGGGGCAGCATCCTGGTGCCAACCACAGATGGCCTTGACCAAGTCACTCCACCTCTCTGAGCCTGTGTCTCCCTCTGAACTATTAAAAAAAAAAGCACCTTCGCCATGGAACAGCTGTTTGAAGCTGCTAAAGCTAAGAGGTATAAAGTACCCAGCACTTGTCAGGCTCTGGACAAATGTGTCACCTCCCCTTGACCTAACAGCAATGGTGAATTAACCCCATCTTTTTGAAGTGTGCCCCCCCCCTCCTTTGTGTAACCTGGATGATCTCCCTGGCAGTGGGTACCGTGGCCAGGACAATGAGAGGCAGCCAGCAAAGGCATTTGAAAGGACCAGCAGCAGAATATGAGGAAAGCCAAGGGGAGCAGAATCCCAACATCCAGGTGAGAAGACACAACCAGCGAGGGCAAAGGCTGAAGGATGGCAGGAGAAATGCACAGAGAATGACTGATGGGCTGAGCAGAACTGTTCCAGCACCATGGTTGGCAGGGCGTATACATAGCTGACTGAAGGGTTCTGAGCCGAGGTCCCCAGAAGCAAACCCTGAAACTCAGGTACAGGATCCATTTGTGGGACACATATACAGTTGGTAGGGAGTAGGCAGGTGATCCGGGGAAGGGAAGAAGGTGATGGGTGCCATTAGGAAACACACAGAGGTGACGGCAGTTTCCTTCAGTGGAAAAATGACAATTATGACACACGGGCAGCCAGGGACTAGGGATGGTTCATCTATTACCTACCCACAGTCTTTGAGTGGCGGCCGTTCCCATGCTAATTTTCTGACACTTTAGCCTGCTGAAGAACTGAGGATCCATCAGGAACATTGACAGGGGTGAATGTGAGGACCAGGCACTGCCACTGTCTGCACCAGCAACATTGACAGAAAGAACGGAAAGGGATGGCACCTTATTTCCTTTACCTGGTGCCATATAAAACCCTCTGACGGGAGCAACTCAAGGGAGAAAGGATTCATCTGGCTCACAGTTTCAGGTCTATCACTGTAGGAAGTCACAGTGGCAATGGCCTGAAATGGATGATCACATTCTATCTGTAACCAAGCAACAGAAATACATGTGTGCTGGCGCTCAACTCCTTCTCCCCATTATTATACTCTCTAGGTCAGCTGCCTGGGGAATGGTACCACCCCTAAATTGATAAGTCTTCCCACCTCATCTCCCACAAACGTGCCAAGAGGCCCATCTCCAGGGTGATGCTCTCTTTGGTCAAGGTAACAGCTAATACTAGCCAGAGATGAAGCTGAGATAGCAGGTGTGGATAACTCTTTCAGAGTTCTGCTTAAAGGAAACACCAGAAATGGGATTCAAGAAACGGCTAACCGAGCCTGAAGAGTTCAATTCCTGGAACCAATACAATAGGAGAAAACCGAATCCAACAAGTTGTCCTTTGACCTCCGCACTCATGCTGTGGCACAAGCATGTACACACATACACACACACACACACACACACACAACACAAATTCATTCACTCACTCGTTCATTCAATTATTTAACAGACTATTGGACAATCCAGAGCCACAGGAAGCAGACAGGGTATTATCCTGCTGTAGCCCTGTCTGCTCTACTTAGACAGTTATGGGAAGCTCGGAGCAGAACACAGCAAGCTTCTCTGTGAAGGGCTCAGAGGACACACGGAGAAAGAAAGAAAGAAAGAAAGAAAGAAAGAAAGAAAGAAAGAAAGAAAGAAAGAAAGAAAGAAAGAAAGAGAAGGAAAGAAGGAAAGAAAGAAAGAAAGAAAGAAAGAAAGAAAGAAAGAGAGAGAGAGAGAGAGAGAGAGAAAGAAAGAAGGAAAGAAAGAAAGAAAGAAAGAAAGAAAGAAAGAAAGAAAGAAAGCCAAGAGAGCAAGCGAGTCCAAAGATCAGAGCATGCCAAGAGTTGCGCAAAAATACAAAGAATGAGAGCATATTCCGGATCCGCTTAAGAGTTCCTCTCCGGCAGTAGGAGACAGGGACTAGTCTCAGCATCCTTTGGGGGTAGCACAACGGTGTTCATGCAGAAAACTGGGGCATATGGGAGACTAGTGACAGAAGCCAGTGAGTGTGACAATGGAGACAAAAATCAGCTGTCCTCATTGTTCCCATTCCCATGGCTAATTAAAAGGTCAAGCAGCGTCAATCAAAACCACCAGAACTTGGAAGCTGGCCAAAAGTCCTTCAACAGGTGAACAGATAAACTGTGGTACATCCAGACAACGGAATATTATTCAGTACTAAAAGAAATGAGCTATCAAGCCACAAAATGGCACAGAGGGATATAAAATGCTTCGGCTGAGCAAAAGAAGCCAGTTCTGACAAGGACATATGATCACTGATAAATGGCAATCTAGAAAACACAAAATTAGGCAGACACTCTAAAACCATGGCTGCCCTGGGTTTAGGGAAACAGAGAGATGACTAGAAAAATGTGGAGCATTCTTAAGACAGTAAAACAATGCTGGTGATAACTGTACTGGAGACGCATGGTGATATACACTTATTCAGCCTATAGAACAGACACACAAGATTGACCCCCATGTAAACCATACCCTCAGTGGCTAACAGTGCATCAATACAGGCCATCAAATGTGCCTCAGTGATGTGAGACATTAATAACAGGAGAAACCAGAAAAGACAAATGGAAGGGGTAGGTGGATCTCTCTGTGTTCTCTGCTTCTCTTTTCTGTAAACCTGAAACTCCAAAAGCAACGTCTACTTGATTCTAAAGAAATATTTTTTAAAAAGGAAAGCACAAAACATTACGTAGAGAACCGTCATGGAGACCGGAGTGGAGGGCAGGCACAGTATGAAGTGCCCAGGCAGATACAATAGGATTGTCCAGGGGCAGCACTAAGGACACTTACGGTGATCAGGCAGGGAGTCAGATGAACCCAGGGGCCAACTTCAGCCCAGCTATGCACTGGATGCTCCTCCAGGCACTTTCCAGTAACAAGTGTAGCTGCAGGCATGGAGGAGTCAAGGAGGTGGACTCGGCCAGGCTCCAGGCTCCCTAATCAATCACGCTTCCTCACAGGCCTGTTTGCTTCATCCACACCATCTCACCTGGGGCACTGTGACAGCTTCTAACTGGTCCCCAGTGGCTAACCCATTGCTAGCGTTTCTGCCAAGGAGAGCTTCAAAGGACTCTCACCCAAGGCCTCTGGCCTGGTCACCATCTCTTCTGACGCCAACGCCTGTAGGATAAAATGCGGCACCTACATACGACACAAAAGATCCCATTCGCCACCTGGCAACCCAGTCACATCTCCCGGACTCTACCCCACCCCCGACGTCCCACCACACAGCGCTCCCCTATGCAGGGCCCTGGGCCCTGGTGCACATTGTTGCCTTTGCTCACATTTCCGGCCTTCTCTGCTGAAACCCAGTGCTAACGCACCCCACCCTGTTGCAGGGCAGATAAAACGCAAACAATCCAGGTCTCACAGGTCTGGGCTCCTGCCTCTGTTCCTGCATTAACAACTGGACGCAGGGAGGACTCGCCTGCCTCTCTGACTCACTAACCCCAAGTGCAGAGAAAAGGAGACGCCGGGCTGTTGTCCCCTCACCACACCAAGCGCCAAGCCAGATACACAGTAGGCACTCAGCAGCATTCGTGAAGTGACTGAGCTAAAGGGCAAATGTAAGTGGATTCAAATGTCACCTCACCCAGCTGCCAGCTGAACTTGAAATTGGAAATTGAAATTTTCCTCTTCCCTTTAACACTATATTTTCATGCAGTCATTTCTAACGTATCTCTTGTTGGGAGCTGCTCTCTCTGAGAACAGCACAGGGGGCTGCCACAGGGAGTGGGAGACAACAGGGGAAATGCCTCTGCGTGTGCTTAGACTGCCCCGTCAGGGCTATATGGCCACTTCTCTGAGGAGGTGGCACAGACAGGTGTTTCATGGCTTTGAGGTGCTGTGTCCTGGGGTCAGGTGGTACGCACGGGTGTTTTGCAACATTGAGGCGCCGTGCCCTGTGGTTGTGTGGTACACACAGGTATTTTGCAGTATTGAGGCGCTGTGTCCTGTGTTCGAATGGTACACACAGGGTTTTGCAGGATTGAGGCGCTGTGTCCCGTGGTCTGGTGGAACACACAGGGGTCCTGCAGTATTGAGGCGCTGTGTCCTGTGTTCGAATGGTACACACAGGTGTTTTGCAGTACTGAGGCACTGTGTCCTGTGTTTGTATGGTACACACAGGGTTTTGCAGTATTGAGGTACAGTAAGAGACCTGTGCAGTGATGAGGCACAGTGGATGGTTTGCACAGTGCTGAGGCATATTTGGGTGTTTTTGCATAGTGCTGATGCATAGTAGGCGGTTTGCACAGTGCAGAGTCTCAGTAACAGTCTGTACAGTGCTGGGGCTTAGTAGGTGCTCAACTTCTGCCTATTCACTTCTTCCTGATGAATGAGACCCTTCCTATCAAGAGTGTGTTCCTTAAATCTTTCTTCTGAAGCAGACATTGCCCAAGACGATTAGGACAGCTACCGCTTATATTGCTTTTTCAAGAGCTAGCAAAAGGCCATCCTCCCTCCATAGTCAGTCCCTTGGCTATTCTGAGAAATGAAGGAGCTGTCACTAAATCACAGGGAATGTAAGTTATGTCATTATCTTCGCCCCTGGGAAGAGGATGATAAATCTGTCACCATTAGCTTCAGGATCCCAGTCACCTTGGGCAGCACCACTGACGACCTCCTGTGAACAAGCACCTGGTGGACAGCTGTCTACCTGAGTCCGCCCCAGCACCGACTGCACTGTGGGTTAGCCTCTAATAATGTGCTTCTGCATTGCCTACACCGTACCAGTACCACAGAATCCCTATGTGTGCCTGAGCAGCAAAGCCAGGGATGGCCAAGTTGCTCATCCCTGAATCTGAAGCCCTGTTGTTCAATGGCTTTGGTAACCCCTGAAATCAGGCCTGGCATGGCCAAAAAGATAAGTACTGAGTATTTATAATGCGAACAACTGAACATGCAGAACTATGAGGGGTGTGCACAACTGGACATGGAGAACTATGAGGGGTGTGCACAACTGGACAAACAGAACTATGAGGGGTGTGCACAACTGGACAAACAGAACTATGAGGGGTGTGCACAACTGAACATGCAGAACTACGAGGGGTGTGCACAACTGGACAAGCAGAACTATGAGGGATGTGCACAATTGGACAAGCAGAATGATGAGGGATGCGTACAACTGGACAAGCAGAACTATGAGAGGGTGTGTACAGATCATGTAATCAAGCCCAGGAGTCTAAGAAAGCACAAAGGACGTACCTGAGCATCCACAGGTGCACCAGGCATGTAGGTAGGGGACATCAGGCCCCAAGACATCTACTAATCACACATTCTGGGGTATAAGGCAGATTAATCTTGCAGAACCTAGACTCTCTCCTGCCTCCATCAAGGCCTCCATGGTGGGCCACGTGCAGCACCCTAGCTTTTCCTCCGCCCACCTCCTCCACAGCCCTCCACACCTAAGCCCTACTGAACCTCCCTCTAACTCTCAAAACTCACCAATGTCTTGGGTTACTCAAAGCCTCTGTGTTTTCTATCCCCTCCATGAAGAGTATGTGCCCCGATTTCCACAGAACCGGCTTGTGCTCACACTACAAACCTTAGGTCAGCCATTGCCATCTCCGAGACATTCTCCTGGGTCCTTCTGTCGCTCTCCAATGCACCCTATGGTCACTGTCTGCACAGAATCAGACCTCTCCAGAGGTGCACTGCTCTTTTTCCACTTGTTTCTTATCTCTCCTTCTACCAATATAAAGTTCCACTAATCTTGTCTTCCATCTTTGGTCCAGATCTCAAATTCCATACTAGCCACATAGGAGCCAAAGTGTGGGAAAGAGAATTCTTATTGACTGTTGGTAGGTATGTAGACTGATACCGCCACTATGGAAATCAATATAGAGGTTCCCCAAAAAGCTAGAAATAGAACTGCCACATGACCCATGTACACCGCTGTTGAACACATGGCCTTAGAAGACGCTCCCACTAAAGATACATTTGTATGTCCATGTTCGTTTCTGCTCACATTAGCCAGAAAATGGAACCAGCTTAGACGTCCATCACCCGATGAAAGGATAAACAAAATGTGGTATTTACACATCATAGGGTGTTGCTCAGCTGAGAAGAAAATTAAGTTGTAAAATTTGCCAGAAAAATTAACAGAACTGGAAAACATTGCAAAGTAGGGTAACCTGGACCCAGAAAAAAAATTGCTATGCTGTTCTCTCTCATCTACAGATCTTAGTTATGAGTTATTACAATATTGCAATGAACTTGAAGTGCATGTAAAATCTGGGAAGATAGAAAGGGGTCTTGAAAGGGAAGGACGGGATGGGAGAAAGACCTTGAGTAATAATAGTATAATATAATATATTAATATATATTATAAATATGCAATGGCATATATGTTATATTTATATATAATAAATAGTCTATGCAATATAATATAATAGTATAATGGAAATGATATTACAGTGGAAATGAGAACAATAGGGCATAAAGGGTTAGTAGGAATGATATCAGACACTAGGACACAGGAGTAGCTGAATGAAAAGGCCATACGGAAACCTTAAGTTTTAAGCTTATTAAAATGAACTATGAATGGCAGTACCTTACATATTGGGACAATGTTCCTCCCAGGAGACAGAGCATTAAACAAATATTCCAGTGTCCGACATAGTTTATCTCCCTACAAGTTGTTGATCAGGGAGTGTAAGAGGCCCCCAAGTAATACAGGCTACTGTTCTTGGTTACCCACAACAGACTGATGGTAATAGCCTATTGCTGAAGAGAGCACCCATTTTGGTCACAAAACATGAAGAAACTCAATCTGGATTGGAAATGGTAGTTTCCTCCCCTATTGCTAGATTTCATAGTGCAGGAAGGTGCTAGTAAGAGCGCTAGAGGAGAAAGGTCATCAACCTTATCCAGATAGGAACCCTATGAGCTACAAAAACAACCAGTGTGGCAAGATATACCCATTAGTGAGATAACGGCATTAACCTTATGGGGCTAACCAACCGCTGTCTGGTTGTATTGGAGGCCCACTCCATAGACAGTTACTATAAACGTGGTTAAGAGCTGGTGGCTGGAGCAATCATAGACCCTAGGATGGAAGCCATTCCTATTTATTGTTTTCCTAAATGGGCATGCTCTCAGCTGCCTTGTTCTTGTGAACATGAGAACATGCTCTAAATACTGACGTTTACAACCACACATTAGCACCCCTCCTACCGTTTATCAGAAAAGCTTCTTATTTAAACATGTGGTAGCTAACGCAGAGACTCAAAACTTATCAAAGTGCTGAGAACAGGGATGGTGGAGTTCTCAGCCCTAACGACTCATCTATACCACTCCCTGCAAGGCCCAGGGAACATCACGGAAGGGAAGATAGAAAGACAGACAAGCCAAGCGGGGTTTGTTGAAGAGGACATCTGAGCGTGGCATAGCCATCGCATACCTGAACTCACTGAAGATATGGATACATGCACAAGGTGGGCCCCTCAACATTTTGTCATGGGACAGAAAGAGTCTATGACGCCTCACCATTCCCCAAGGCATTACTGACAGTTAATGGTGGCTTGGGCAAGGGGCGTCATTTTTCTCCGTGCTGTAGCTGCTGCTAAATTACCCATGCCCCAGGAAACAGCCTCTTGCCACACTCGTGTAAGCACTCCTAATTAAACTCCGTGAGTAACGCATTTTAAAAAAAAAAAAAAAGACATGCAAGTAGGAAAATCTGAAAAAATAAAGAGTTTCGACAGAAAAAGGAAGTATGAAAGAAGGCAATCAGGGGTAAAAATAACAAAAATGCATTATGTACATATATGAAACTGTCAAAGAATAAGCAAATAATGTTGTTGACATATTTGCAGATGGGTAAACATGTGAAGGCCATCTGCCAAGCCGTTTTGCCTCTGTTGGATCACTGAAGGTACAAGCAAACAGATTTGAAATTACAAGTCCTATCTCTGTCTTTAGAGATAAAGAAAGTGAGAGAGCAATCAAGAAAAACCTAAGCAAGGGGTGGGGGATGAAGTCCTAGCTGAGGAGCTATTGGCACTTGGTAGATACTAGAAGAGAAAGAGGCCGGTTTCCATAAGGACAGGCCCCACGCCCTAGAGTATGTGGGCAACACGAATTACATCTGATGTGGGGGAATGAGGAGACAAAGACAGAAGGACAAGAGACAGGGAGAAGATGAAGCTGGGTAGGTAAGAAGGAGGTGTGTGGTCTAGGAGATGGGGTAAATATGATCAAGACACAATACATGAAATTCTCAAAATAATAAAAAATATTATTTTTTTAAAAAAAAAAGGAAAGTGAGACAGGGAAACAGTACCAGAGTCCAAAATGAAGCCAAGGGCAGGAGTACACAACCATGGCCATCTGAGGGTTCTGCAGAATCCACAGGTAGTCACAAATCCGGTTGGACAGAGGTGTGTAACTATGTGTGTGTGTGTGTGTGTGTGTGTGTGTGTGTGTGTGTGTGTGTGTATGTATTTCTTATCTGTATCCCCAGACTATGAAATACTGTAAGGAGACATAAATCCTGTTAGGTTGGCTCTCTATCTTCTTTTACTGGCTACTTCCTGGGTATCTCAAATGGACAAATAATTTTTACATTGGTACCAGGGAAGCTCAGTGCTCACTGTCCCAGGCTTCCTATCCATAGGCCCTCCCAGCTGAGACAGTACAGGGAGACAGTTCCCACTTGCCCCCAACACCTTCACCTACCCCTACCCCTGCCCCTTGACCATCTGGACAACTGACACCATGTGAAAAAGCAGCTCTACTCCTCACATTCTAGGCCTGCGACCAGGCCTGCAGGCCCTGGTCAGGCCTGTGGAGACAAGCCTTCCCCACCCCCACCATCCTTCGATTCATGCAGAGCACGTACTGCGGGGAACACAGAAGGAGCAACTGTCTGCCAAGGCCCTGACACTGACTGCCTCTGTCCTCACCAACAACCATGGACTGTTCCAGCCCCACCAACACTTCCGCAGCCTTGTCTCCGTTTAAAGGCACAATCTTGCTCCATCAATTAACGAAGCACCTTCTCTCCCACAATTCCTAAATTTCCCCAGAGCCAAACGTAAAGTGTATACAATTGCACAGTGCGCAGTTTGATAAAAAGAAGGCTTACATCTTTAATAATTCTCAATGAAAGAACATCCTGGGAAGGAATTGCTTAATTAAAAGACAACAATGGGAGAGAAAGCAAATAATACGGAAAAGACGGAGGACGAGATCACAAGTGCTAATGCAGAACTAAATAAATAGCCTCCACTTGAGATTCCTTAAACACTTTCTAAGAAGCCAGATTTACTTGTTCGGCATTCAAATGAATTCTATCTTTAAACCTGCCTGAGAAATTAGCAACTGTTGACTAATTTTATATCTCTGCACTTAAAGAATGAAGGATGTGGCCAAGAGAGTGCGGGGATCACAGTTCTAGATCAGGAGTTGCCTTGCTGGAGGGATGCTATCTCGGAGAAGCGCTTGTCCTAGGACGAGGAGAAGAATCTGCTTCTGGAGAAACAGTCTTTTTCCTAGTAGTACCACGAAGCACAAGCACAAGCCCCAAAGGCATAAAGAACTGACAGTGGAGAAAAGAAGGCAGAGCAGCTGGAAACCACAGGGCCTAACGAATGACATCATGATGGAGGCAATGACGTCATGAGTTTTCTTTCTGTATGAGGTATTTCACACTGGAAGACCCTGAATGCCAGAAGCATCAGAAGTTCAAAGCGTGAGGGCAAGCGCCAGATAAAGCCTGCTCTCTCCGGCCCCAGCTCCAGGAAAGGCAGCCAAAAGAACAGAGTTGTGCACAATGACCACTTTGCTCTGGTGTCTGGCCAGACACTGCAGGGCAGTGTGGGTTCAGCCTCACTCAAACTCACAAAGCCCAAGTCAAAACTCTGGGATTTCCACTTTCACCAGGCTGAAATAGGGTCCTCATTGCTCATGCTGGGCAGTGTCTGAAAAGTCCTCATGAAAACATTCATCTCTACCCTGAAATAAAGGGACCACATGGACATACACACGCTTCACACCACAGCCCTGTGGGAAGTATCAGTGGTAGCTGATAAGTTCTCAATCCCTGGTGACTGGATAGCCACCACTGCTGATGTACTAAGCCAGTCAAATTGAATTAATAATCCAGGCTTAATGAACAGAGCAAAGCAATTCTGGGTGACCCTCAGGAGGGCAGGAGAGGAATCATAAGGCCAATATGACAGCCAGGTCGTAAGTAGCCTATAAGTGTGGTCTTGAGCAGCCCTAGAAAGGGGCTAACTGTTGGCAGGCTGTCTGAGTGGAGGGGAAGGGTCTGGGGAGGGAGGAAGAGGTGGGGTTTCCACCTAATCATCCCAGACTCTCTGGGTACATGGATGCCAAGGGCTCAGGTGGAGCTTCTACCAGAACAGCAGTATCAATGGAAAGGTGGAACTCCCAAACATGCCCAGCGAAAACAAGGAGCCCCACCCCCAGTTCCAAACTTCAACAGAAATCCTGGGAACAGCCTACTTATCTACCCTGATTTGATAACTATGAGAAAGCAACCTGATTTCCAAGACGGCACTGGAAGAATTAGGGAAAATAGAAGCTATAAATAAGTAAGATTCAGAACTTGAAATCTCCCCAAGATGTTCCAGTTTGAGACAATGATCATTATTCACACTAAGAATCAGCAGAAAGTCAAGCTGAGTAGGGGAAAGATACCAATAGTTTAAAACAATGAAGCGATGGCTATGTCCGCACTATGACAGTCTTGATAAGCAGGCATCATAAACTATGGATATGCTCACACTCTGACAACCTTGATAAACAGGCATCATAAAAAATACTTCAACAAGCATATGCCAAAAGCATATGAGGCAAAACACAACAAAAACTTCAAAAAAAGTTTGAAAATCAAATGGAAAATTTTGGACTGAAAAATAAAGCAATAGAAAACTTAGTGGACGGGGTGGGGAGTGAGGCGTGGAGGAAAGAGCCAGTGAACGCAAAGACCTAAGAGAGGAAGTTACCCAATCTGAAGACCAACAGGAAAAACTTGACATCTTTAAATGAACTACAGAGCTACTTTAGGAATCTAACACTTAGACATCAGAATCCTAGACAGAGAGGAAAGAATGTGGGGCTGAAAAAGTATTTGAAGAAGTAATGACCCAAACTAGTTAGCTTTCCAAAAGATGGAAGCTACAGATTTGGGGAGTTTGAGTGGATAAAAAAAAGTCAAAAGATATCTACACCAAGAAATATAAAGGCAGGTGTTTGATAAAACAAAGACAGAGAAAACTCGTTTAAAAAACACCAAGAGATTGCTTACAAGGAAAAATAACAATTGGAATGGCAAAATATTTCTCAGCAGAACCACTGGGGTCATAAGCAGGTGATGTGCTTTTTTCCTTGAGGAAGTGACATGACATTTTCCATTGGAATGACATAACATTTTTCACCACAAAAAAAAAAAAGATCTGCTATCTAGAATCTTATATTCACTTGAAAATATCCTATTAAAGTGATGGAAGAATAAAGACATTCACACATGAATAAACTCAGAGAATTTGTTGTCAAGAGGCTTAACCCAAAGAGAGGTTTCAGGAAGTGCTCAAAACAGAAAGGAAATTGGTGAGTAAGATATCTTGAGACAGCAGAAAGGAGGAAAGAACGTGGTGAGAAAAATAAGGGCAAGGATGACACTTTTTCTCCTCTTAAGAAAAATATAACACTGTCTGCTATGGTTCTATATATAAGAGCAATAAATACGTAAGACAATGATGCATAGGAAAGAGGATAGACCAAAGTAAGGGAAGTAAGAGAAGGTTTATGCACATCTCTTCAACTGGTAAATTGGCAATACCAACAGGCAGTAATGAGACTGTGTGTTGTGTGCACATCTGTATGTGTGTTTGTGTGTATGTATTCAAACTGAGGAAAACAACTTCAAAGGCTAGCCAAAGACGTATACTAAGCAACATTATAGATAAATCAAAATGGAATTCTAGATAATGTTCAAGTAACTGAAGAAAAAGTCAAGAAAAATGAAAGAACACATAACACAGAAATCAAACTGAAACCAATAAATAAAATGGAAGGTTACAGGCTGGACAGACGAATCAGTTAGCAAAGTACTTGCTGAGTTCAATTCCCCAAAACCCACACTTAAAGAAGCTAGGCATGATAGCACATACTTGTAATCCCAGTGTTGAGGAAGAAAGACAGGAGGGTCCCCGGGGCTCACTAACCAGCCAGCCTAGCCTATTCAGAAAAGTGCAGGACAGTGAAATACCCTGTCTTAAAATTTATTTTAAAAAGGGGGGGGTAGGGGGCAAGAGAGAAAGAGAGAGACAGAGAGAAAGACAGAAGGAAGGGAAGGGAAAGGGAAACGGAAAGGGAAAGGGAAAGGGAAAGGGAAGGGAAGAGAAGACAAGGGAAGACAAGAGAAGAATGGTAAACAACACAGGAGGAGTACCACCCCAGATTGCCTGGCATCCACAAGCACATGCACACACACAGACACACACACACACACAGACACACACAGACACACACACATACACCAAAAACATGGCACATATAAGCTTGAGCATGTCAACAAGGACAAATATACGTAGATACACAAAGTGGCCAACTATAGTGCTGCTATGCTACATACAAAAAAAAAAAACCCCTCCACTTGTAGGAGTAGGAATATTGTTCTGATGAGCAATGAAGAAGGTGAAAGTAAAATCATGGGGAGACACAGACTGGAATCACAGAAATCAAGACTTGCTCATTAATATCAGGTAAAGTATACTTGAGAGCAAAGGAAATTGCCAGACACAGAAGGAGCATAACGGAAAATCATCAGGAACATAAGAATACCTGTCAACGCCATTAACCGCCAGCATCTAATACACATCTGTGACTATTTCACTCAAAAAGCAGCAAAACGCACATTCTGCCCAAGCACAGGATCCCATTTGAAATCTGAACCTTTACAGACTGTGTCCTCTCATCACAGCGGCATCAAACTAGAAATCAGGGACTTCCAAACAATAATAAAAATCTCTAGGCAGCGTGCTATAAAAAAGCATAAGGATTAAAACGGGAGTCTCAAAAACAAGCCAGGAATCTTCATGGAAATCAACTGAAAACCCAATATATCAAACTGTGTCGAATATAGCTAAGGCAGCATTAAGCAGGGAGTCTGTAGCACTAAAAGCATGCATTTTAAAAAGTCACTAGCAACAAATTAAGCTTCAATACTAAGAACCTAGAAGAAAATGAGAGAAAAGTTAGGTCCAAAACAAGCAGAAGGAATAGCAAAATAAACCCTGAAACTAGGGGGAACTAAAACAGGTAAATGCAAACAGAGTTAGATGCCTGAGCAGCTCAATAAAGTCTACAATGCTGATAAAGAACTAAGATAAATATCAACTTCCAGTATCAGCAATAAAACAGCAATGTAACTCTGAAAATATCCGAACGATAGGGGACTGCCACAAGCAAGTCTTTTCATCTTAGTTTGACAAATTATTTGAAATGGACTGGTTTTCTCAAAAACAAAAAAAAAAAGCCATCACAGTTTGCCTAATCTAAAATAGATAATCTGAATAGTCCCCTACTAATAAGGGGACTTATTTGTTTTAAAATTCCTCAAACAGAAATAGCCAGGTATAGATGGTATAACTGGAGAATTGTAATAGGCAAATAATAACAATTCTATACAATATCTCACAAAATAGAAGAGGGTGAAAACAAAATAAAAAGAAAATTAAATCTTAACAAATACAGATGAATAAATTCTTAGCAAAATATTATCAATTGAAACTCAATAATATACAAAAAGACCCAATACCACATGGTAATGCCACCCTTAAGCTGGGGATGCAAAGATGGCTCCATTTGTAAAATCAAGTACTGTGCTCCTCCATATTAAGAAGCTAAAGAAGAAAACAAGTTGGGGCTGGAAAGTTGGCTCAGTGGTTAAGAGGACTCGCTGCTCTTCCAGAGGTCCAACAACCATATGGTGGCTCACATGAGATCTGATGCCCTCTTCTGGCCTGCATGTCTACCTGCAGGCAGAACACTGTATACATAATAAATAAATAAAATCTTGAAGAAAGAAGGAGGAGGAAGAGGAGGAGGAGGAAGAGGAGGAGGAGGAAGAAGAAGAAGAAGAGGAAGAGGAAGAGGAAGAGGAAGAAGAAGAAGAAGAAGAAGAAGAAGAAGAAGAAGAAGAAGAAGAAGAAGAAGAAGAAGATCTGATAAAATGGAGCAAAGGGGACTTTATCAACTTGTGAAATGGTGCCTCTACTTGTCATGAAGCTACTGCTCACATCACACCATGATGAAGTAAAACTGAATGTGTCCTTCATTCATTTGTTTGTAAGCTGAGACTGCTCATTTTCCTGACCACCCAGACCTAAATAATCACACAAAAACTATATTAATTATAACACTGTTTGGCCATTGGCTCAGGCTTATTTCTAGCTAGCTCTTACATCTTAAATTAACCCATTTCTATTAATCTGTGTATGACCATGAGGCTGTGACTTACCAGTAAGATTCTGGCATATTTCTCCTTCAGCAGCTACATGGTGTCTCTGGCTCTGCCTTCTTCCTCCCTGTATTCAGCTTAGTTTTCCCACCTAGCTAGCTCTGTTCTGCCCTGACATAGGCCAAAGCAGATTCTTTATTAACCAATGGTATTTATAGCATACATAATTCCCACATCATTTGTTCTTCATTCAGTAGAAAACAATATAAGAATATATATTCTAGCCACTCATTTGTGGCTAAAATTATTTTGCTATTTATTTATTAAGCTAAAAAAATTTTGAAATGAAAATTATGCAGTTTGATTGGAAGAAAAAGTATAACTGTTCCGATTTATGAAGGGGATGACTGTGGAGAAAAACACAAGAAAATTTGAAAGAAATTTTAAAAGGCCACTTGGTATTAGATGTATATGTAAAAATCACTTGTGTTTTTATATGAACTAGTGACCCTCCCTTCTTATAGTTCCACTTTGTATGGTCTTAACTGACTACTAGCCTCAACCATAATCCAAGACTACTATGTGAAGTATACCATCAACTAACAATTTATGAGTTGCAAATTATGCACCATTTGGGGTTTTGAACAAGCAGTTAAATCTCACACCAGCCATCTCCACTCCTCTTGGGATGTGAATCATACCTCTGTCCAACAGAACCCACCATTAGTTACCTAGTAGCCATCAGACCAGCTGTCACGGTATGTGTGTTCAAGTCACCTTTGTCTTACTTAAGAATGGCTCCAAACACATGATCACCTATTTGGATGTTTGGGCTCAGTCAGAGAGATGCTTCAAAGGATGTCCCTTATGTGAGTAGAAGGTTCTCAATTTAATAAGGAAGANAGGAAGAGGAGGAGGAGAAGGAGGAGGAGGAGGAGGAGGAGGGAGAGAGAGAGAGAGATATAGAGAGAGAGAGAGAGAGAGAGAGAGAGAGAGAGAGAGAGAGCGCTCATCAGGTCAGATGCTCAAAACCTCCTGTAGAAATCTACCTAGGCAAGACCCTCTAAGGCAGCCAGCTGATGCTCCCCAGAGAGAGCCCCAGGAGGGCTAGAGCAGAACATCTCCTCAGGGGTGCCTTCCAAGTAAAGGAACAGGTACAACAGATGGGGATGACATCATCATCAAATTAGGCACATGTGACATTCAGCAAATGCCCACTGGGAGGTTGAGGAGTGAGGCTGGGGATGAAGCTTTCCCTCCGGCAGGGCTTCCCACTTTCCAACCTCTCTCCTGCTGCAGGCCCTTTTGTACTGGAGAATTAACAAAGTACCTCTGCTGGAAGTGGCTTGCCTTCTGGCTGTTTTCAGCAGTGATGATTTTTACTGTTGGGCTGTTTTGCTGTTCTCTCTTTCCTGCCAGAAATAGGGGAGCCAATTCATCCCCAGGCAAACACAGGTGGACACTTTGAGACAAGCATGCCTATGTCTGAAATGGGACTGGGTAGCCTCACTTCCAGAGTCAGTGGCTTGAATAGGACAAGATAATTTACTAATACAATGCTCAGTACAGCATACCTGCTTCAAGCAATGGAAAATGCTTGAAGTCACTACATATGCAGTTAAAAAGGAAGGAACAGGGACTGAACCGGCAACCAGAGAGCCTGCACGCGACCAACTTAGGCTCTCTGCATGTGTTATAGTTGCGTAACTTAGTCTTCCTGTAGAACTCCTGGAAGTTAGAGCAGGGGGCATCTCTGACTCTGTTGCCTGATTTTGGGACCCATTCCTCCTGCAGGATTGCCTCATCCAACCTTGGTGGAGGAAGGGATGCCTACTCTCACTGTACCTTAATATATCACGGGTAGCCAGTATCCATGGGATGCCTGCCTGTATCTGAATAGAAACCGTGGAGAAAGAGTGTCTGGTGGGGGTAGGAGAGGGATGAAGGGGAAGCTTTGGCTAGTATATAAAAACAAGAAAATAAATTTTTAAAAATTATAATTAAAAAAGAAAAAATAAACCAAATAAAAAGTAGCAATTAAAAAAAGGAAGGAACAGGAAACATTATAACTTGTAAATTAACTTGATCATGAGTATGTTTTAGAAGGAAAAACATAGTCTATGTGCCTGCAATTTCAGGCATCCACCGGGGGTCTTAAAATATACCTCCTTTGATGACTGAATTGCCATCTGCAATTGAGGGATGGAGGAAGGAAAGGGAAAGCGGGAAGGTGGGGGGAAGGAAGACTAGTAATGTACAGGACTGACTTGTATACTGGGTGGTACGTGATGCTGATAAAAGAAATTAAAGGAGATTTAAACAAATAGAAAGGATAGCTTAATGTTTGTAGATGGAAGATTCAATATATTAAACTGTAAATTCTATCCAAATTGACACAGAGGTTTAAGACAGTGCCTACCAAAACCTCAACAAGATTATGATTCCCAGATACAAACAAGATTAATATAAATTGTGTTCAGAAACATGAAAGAGCTAGAAGAGCTAAAAAAAAATATTTTGAAAACAAAATAGACCTACTGGGTTTCAAAGCATGCACATCTTGTCCTGGGGTGGCTAACCCCAGCAGGTGGGAGGCTACGGTGGATAGACCGCCATGAGTTCAAAGCCAGGCTGAACTATGCAATGAGGTCTGGACAAATTTTGGCTACAGAGTAAAATACACACTAAACAAAAAGACCTGCACAGATCCAATAAGTAAGACTGTGTGATGTCAGTAAAGAGAAAAAAGCACATTGTTGACAGAATGAGAAAGATCAGACTTACACAAACATGGAGCAATTCATGAAAGGGGCCTTTGTAGAAAACGGTTCTGGAGCAATTGAACAGTCATAAGGCAAAAAAAAAGAATAGGAGAAAAAACCTTAAAATGGGCCCCAGGCCTGTATAACAATCAACTCAAAGTAAATCATAGACTCATATGCAAATTCTAAAACTAAGAAAGTTCTAGTAAGAAACAGGAGTATGTCTTTAAAATAAATAAAAAGATTCTTAAAACTTAAAAATGATCAACTAGACACACACACACACACACACACACACACACACAAATAATTCTCATCAAGTCTCCATCAAAAGGATGGAAGGAGGACAACAGGAAGAGATGTCTGCAGAGATGCATCTGACAAAGGCCTGGGACCTGGGTCACGAAAAATACTCAATATCAACAATAAGAAAAACAAAGGAGCCAATTAGAGAACAGGCAAGGACATCACACTTGGAGAGACGCAGAGAGTGCATGAAAAGGTGTTTTGTATCATCAGCCAACAGGGAATGCAAAATAAAGCCAGAAGGAGCTGCCGGCATACGCCTATCAGAACAGCTACGACAAAAAAATCCTGACACCCCCAAACACTCTGGAGAAACCAGATTACTCATTTGTCGCTGATTCTTGATGAGAACAACAATATAAGGCCACTTCAGGAAACTGCTTGACAGTTTATTCTTTTAAAGGGAAAGGCAATGTGCGAACGCCATATGACCCAGCGATTACACTCCTGAACATCTGTTCCAGGGAAACAAGGACGTGTTCACATGGAAACCTTTACATAAATGCACCGACATTATTTACAGCAGCCACTGCCTGGGGGGAAAATGGACAGCTTTTAAGTGACTAGTCTACCTGTATTACATCATGCCATAAAATACTAGTCAGCAATAAAAATGAATGCACTATGGATCCACACCACTACCTGAATGAACCCCAGGGAACTTTGCTGAGTGAGAAGAGCAGTCAGCCCAGATGCTGCACTGCTGTGTACCAGCAGGTCTCAGCCTGTGGGTCACATCCCCTTTGGGGGATCACATATCAGATATCCTGCATATTGACATTACAGATACTTAGGTTACTATTCATTAAAATTGCAGTTAAGATATAGCAACAAAAATAACTTGAGTTTGGAGGTCACCACAACATGAGAAGCCGTATTAAAGGGTCGCGGCATTAGGAAAGGTGAGAACCACTGCTGTAGGCCATTCCTAGAACCATTCTAAAAATGGGGAAAGAATTAGGGGTTGGCAGAGTTCAAGAGAGGGTATGGTTGGAAAGGAAATGGGTGTCGCTCCAAATGGGCGGCAGCAGGGACCCCGGTGGTGTTGGCAATCTGCATCTTGATTTCATAAACAATCATCTCAAGGTCAAGATATCGCACTCTAGCTCAGCAAGGACGATCGTTAGGGGAACGTGAGCAAAGTGGGTTTTGGCTTTCATTAGATTATACCTTCCAACTGCATGAGAACTTATAGCTGTACATTTTAAGCTTTTTTTTTTTTTAAGTTGAGACCAGAAGAAATTCTAGCTTCCAGGATGTCAACCATTAAGCTAGAAGGTCAAATGCATGAGCCCTCAGGAATGACAGAAGCAAGCATCCTGGTTTCTAAGCGATACTAAGTGACTCAGGGGTCTAGAATGGATAGACCCCTTCTCCAAGGTGTCCAGACTAGACAAGAGAGGCGCTCCATGGAAGGCTATGTGTGTGCTGCCCATCCCAGAGTCCTCTCCCGAGGGAGACCACAGTGGTACCACAGTGTGCTGAGGGCACAGCATTGCCTCATGAACACAGCAGCAGGGTGAGGCTGGGCCACTCCACAGGGTACTCCACCCACAAGCTACAAACTCCTTTTTTATTTTTATGCTAAATTGGTTCATAATATTTATGTATCTATTCATATGGATTACCTAAAGATAATTTGGTGCAAACACACACATCCCATTTCTTCAATCGTTTATCATTTCTATGTGACAGAGATCATCAGATTCTACTTATTTTGAGATCTGTCAAGAATTACAACCAACGCTTTCCCTTCTGTACTATAGGACATGAGAATTAATTTTCCAATCAACCTGCACTGTGAGACCCTCTAGCTTCTCTCCAGCCTCTACCAACCCTTCCTAGTCCCTAATGATCACTGTCCTACCTTCTTATTCTACGCAACTGACCTTTTAGACCTCCACTAATGAATGGGAACGTGTAGTATTTGTATCCCTATGTGTAACTTCATTCACTTAATATAATGTTCTCCCATTATATGTTGCCACAAGTGACAGATGTTTTATTCTTTTTATGGCTACATAATATTCATATACATCACATTTTATTTACTTATCTATTGATGGACAGCTCAGTTGATTTGCTGTCTTGGCATTGTGCCTGGGCCACAACAGTCCTTTGTACTTCCTTGGATATGTACTCAGTAACAGGATTGCTGAACTGGATGGTAAGTGTCCTTTTAGCACCTTGAAGAACCTATCTACAGTTTTCTGTAATTGTATTAATTTACACCCCACCAGTGATGTATAAGAGCTTCCATATTCTCCATCATGACCAGCGATGGATAAGAGCTTCCATATTCCGCACCATGATCAGTGATGTATAACTACTTCTATATTCTGCATGATGACCAGTGATGTATAAGAGCTTCCATCTTCTGCATCATGACCAGTGATAGTTAAGAGCTTCCATATTCTACATCATGACCAGCAATATGTAACTACTTCCATATTCTGAATCATGACCAGCGATGTATAACTACTTCCATATTCTCCATCATGACCAGCAATGTATAAGAGCTTCCTTCCGCATTCTGTACCATGACCAGCAATGTATCAGAGCTTCCATATTCTGCATCATGACCAGCAATGGTTAAGAGCTTCCATATTCTGCATCATGACCAGCGATGGTTAAGAGCTTCTTTTCGCATTCCATACTATGACCAGACATGTATCAGAGCTTCCATATTCTGCATGATGACCAGCATTTTGTTTTTACCTCTTGAATAACAGCCATTCAACTGGGGTGAGATGAAACTCATTGCATTTTTATTAGTATTTTTCTAATATTTGATGATGCTGAGCATATTTTAAAAAAATAAATTGGCAATTTACATATTGTCTCTTAAGAAATGCTCATTTTTCAAACAGATTGGGTGTTGTTGTTGTCACTGCTGTTGTTGTTTGAAGGTCCATATAGTCTTCGTCTTAATTCCTAAATGAGCAGTTGGTAAATACTTTAACCCATGTTGCAGGCTGTCTGTACACTGTGTTCTTTGCTCTACAGACACTTCTTAGTGAGCTATATTAGACTCTCCTTTGCCTATTTTTCCTCTTGGTGTCTAGGCTTTGTGGGCCATGCTAAGAAACCTTTGCTCCAAGTGCCTTGAGATGTGTCATCTATTTTCATTTACAGCACTTTTATAGCTTTAGGCCCTTTACTGTCTGGAGTTGATTTTTTTATATAGTGAGATGGTAGGATTCATCTTATTCTATATAAGTACATCTGGTTTTCCCCTCCTCCTTTGCAATAAATTATCTAGGGAATAAATTTAACCAAGGAAGTGGATTATCTCTACAATGAAAATTATAACACATTAATGAAAGGAATTGAAGAGGGAGACAGAGAGCAAGAAAGGGAGAGGGATGGCAGGCGGGGGGAGGAGGGAGGGAAGAGAGAGGGAGGAGGAGTCTCGTGGGAAGAATGAATATTAAAAAATCCTTCCTACTTTAGGCAATCTATAAATTTAATGTATCTCCTTCATGAAGTTATAATGAAAGTTTCCACAGAGACAGAAAATAAATAAATAAAACTTTTCTAGAATCATAATCAAAGAAACTCTAAGCCCCAAATCAAGCTGGAGACAGCCCAGTACTTGTCTTCAATACATGCAGTAAAGCCAGTGTACAAAGAACAACACATAGACTAAATGACCAGAGTAGAGAGTTCAGAAATTAAGAAATTAAGTATGTGCAGCCAACTGACATTTGCCTGAGTTTGTAGAATGGCACTAGAGACAGGAGATTATCTTCAATAATGGTCCTAAGAAGGCTGAATAGTCACCTTCCATTTAGATGACAAGAAGCACTCTTTGAAAATTTTCAATATAGGGGTGCTGGAGACGCGGTTCAGTGGTTAAGAGCACTTGGTGTTCTTGTAGAAGACCTGGGTTCAGTTTCCTGCAGCCACATGCTGGCTCACATCCATCCATAATGCCAGTTTCAGAGGATCCAATAGACACATATATGGCACATATACATGCATGCAGGCAAAACATACATATGTATAAAGTAAAATAAAGAAATCTAAAACAAGATGAGTTTTGAGAACAACAATTATAATACATTCCTAACGTCTATCAGATTTAAGAGATCCAAAAGAATTCGTACCAATCCCTAGTTGGATATGTGCAGTGGTAAAGAGATCACCACCCTGCCAAACAGCTCCTCTACCAATGCACACAAGAATTGGACATAACTTAAAGACCAAAGGCCTATACCCAAATTTGGCTAGGCTAAAGAACCAAAGTAGGGTCTTAAGATGTACAACTCTTACATCTATTTCTTCAGATGTATTTGGAGCCTGCAGTGAGTACCAAGATTGACTAATGACAATAGTAATGATTGCTCCTACTTTTATCAATTGTTGACTATGGAAACAGTATTGTGGTATTCTGCTCAGAGATCTAACACTAAGGGAAGCTAGTTAGCATTGCTGTGGCACAAGAGAGGAGTTAGAGGCTCAGAGGTGGGGAGGAACTTGCCCAGGATTATCACAGGACCTGGTAAGTAATGAGCTATGATTTGACTGCAGTCCTACCTGAATGGTACCTGTTCTTAAGTAAAGCAATTTAAGACTGCTTGATAGCCAGGCTATCCCTTCTCAACTCTAACTTCCAGTTCTAACTGAAAGTACAGCGTCTGAATTCAAGTGTTAACCTTGAACATGTCCTGGTCACCCAGTGTCACTAAGGGTCCCATCAACCCATGATGTCTCACACAATGAGCTCCCAGGCAGCTTCCATATCTGCCCCACAGGATGTGTAGGACATGAGAGCCACACATCTCTTAATTTCTCATAAACCAAAAGGTCAGCTTGGGCTACAACTCCTACTGTCAAGTGAACACGGAGATAGCTCTTTATAGGGTTGTTTCTGATGGAATGGTAAGAATTTTTTAAATCATAATAGATATTGTTATACCAAAATATACCAGTTTACATTCCCACCAGTAATACATGAAAATAAACATTATTCTAAGGATTCTATATAACATTCGCAAACATGTCTACCACATATTTCAGATGAAAAAGAGAGAAAGGAAGCGTATGTTTTTACCCAACCTCTGCTTTTTATAAAAAGGATAAGCAATAATTAAGGGATACCATGGATGTGGGAAACAGGGGCAGAGAGGAAACGAGCTCTTAGTAGTCTTTATCCCTAAACATGGGAGAGAATCGACCATGGTCACAATTTTTATAAGACTTCCTCTGACGTTTGTGAGCAGAAGGAAAGATGTTCAGCTTTCTTCTTAGGAAAAATAAAATAGATGGTGATAAGTAACTAACTGTGAAACAAAGCGTCAGCTTTGCGTACAGAAGGCATGCAATGCAGAGGCTGTTTGCCAGGGCGGCTTACCAGTCACAGTCCAGAAGAAAGCACTTCTCAAGCAGCCGGGAACACACTTTGCTAGGCGTTCACCCCTGATTCTGAAGTACCCAGGACCTCGCGAATTCTCAGGTCACTGTGGTCACTACGCTATCATCCCAATGCAAAAAGATTACACATTTCCTAAAACGACAGTGTTTAAGCTGCCACTTTCCTTCTGAAAACACACAACCTTGTTGGTGCTTTTGGTTTTTGTCATTTCTAAATTTAGTTCTATACAAATGTCCCCATAGAACTTCTCCTGAGGTAACAAAATGACAGGTGCAGTATTTTTCATCTTTTTATTCCCTGATACGCTCTATGTTCATCTGACGCCAAGTGTACTCCATGTCCAAGATAGGACAGCTTCATGCTACTGTTTCCCTAGCCACATATTATATGTGGCTCTCCAAATCACCTTTTCTTTTCAAACTGTTTTGAACAGTTTTATATAGGAAATTTTTATGGTTTGAGGAATTTCTTAAGAGATATTCCAAGAAATAGAATTTCAAAGTCAAAGGGAACAAATTTTCTCTACGGCGCATATCCTAGTACATTGAAGTCCCTCCCCTGGGATGCCTCTACAGGGTACAGAACAGTCAATGCTTCACTCTGCCAACGTCTAGTGGTGCTGGGGGGGTTCTTTAACTGAGTGGTGAGAAATGCCACCCTGCTTTAATTTGCATTGCTTTGATTACAAGTGAAGTTTTAGTGGTTTTCCATATGTTTGCTAACAGGCGGCACTTCTTCCCATGGTTTGTTTTATCATGTTCTTTACACATTTGTGCACTGGAAATGATCAGTATATTTAATTCTCTCTAAACTCTATTGTCTCTAAACTTGTCTATTACGAGTCCCCTTCCTTGCTGACTGACATTAGCTCCGTGTAAAGCAATATTACCAGTGACATCTTGGCTCCACATAATGCTCACACACACGCACACACACAGGGTGTTTACAACTGTTCTGTTCAGCAAACCAATAAAACTTGTGGTTCCCACTTCACAGAACAGAAAGGAAAGACCCAAAGCAGAGAGAATTTCAGAGCCAAATACCACTAAGTAGTAAAGAGAGGACCAGAATGTGCCCTTCGGTTCCAGGAGGGCGGAAACCCAGCTGTTAGGAGTCCAGGCCTATAATCCAGCTCTCCTCCCCAGTGGGTAAGAACTCTACAGGGAAGGAGAAAGGGTCCAACAAACTAAAGGAGATAGGAAGCCATGTTTAGGGCCTGGCCTATAGCAGCTTCACTATAAATTCTTTACTTTCCAAATATTTGCTGATACTGCCAGGGCAGAACACCCTGCTGTGCCCTGGGGATGCACAGAGGAGCCAGAATTCAGAGTCTGGAATAGGAGACCAACAGATACCCAGCAAATTCTCAGGTAGAGGGATAGAGCAAAAACATGCACTAGGCAGTGAGCTCAGCTCGGGCCTTTTGTTTTGACCAGGCCAGAATCTGCCACTCAAGGTCAAATTCATCTTTTTCAAGTTCCACATTTGACACCATCCAGCTCCTCCAACCCAATGTCATTCATGAGGGGGTCACCGACCAAATGCGATGACTCTCACAAATCATCCCACGTCCCATCCAACATGCCCTTTCCTGTGCCTCTCTTCTCAGCAGGAGGAGCCACGCAGCTTCTCAGTGTGTGTCTGATCTTTTCTGTCCGCAAGCTCAGCCATCCATCCCCAAGATCTGATTGCTTCCAGGGGGCAGAAAGATGCCCCCTGATGTCTCCATGCTCAGGAGCTACTGGTGTTGGGCACAGCAAGAGGCAACCTTTGGTATTTCAGAGGTCCTGCACTGCATCTGGCTTCCGAGCAACCTTAGTGGGTGTTTGGGGTTAAACTTAAGTCCTCTCCCTGCCAAAGAGCTGGGCTTGCGATGCCATCAGTTCTTCCAACTTGGCAGATCACTGGTATAGGGTAAGAAATTTGTACCCAATCCCTGGCATGAAGGAGCTGGAGAAAACATGCGTGCTGTAGGTCAGAGCAAACTCAGACAGCTTCTGACTCCAGGCAAGCGATGGCCTCCCCAAGGACCTTAAGGCCTTATCTCTGAGACCATAACTAAAGATTTACCATATAAGAGTCACCTTCAGACACACAGCTGAATCACTGGCTCTGCCAAGAGCATTCACTCCAGAGTAATAACAGCCACCAATTACTGCGCACTCCCCATGTACAGGACTGTACTTGAAAACACGGCTCACAGATCACCACAATAAATTCTTAGCATGGTCCTATTCAATCACTTAGCCAAATATTTATTGAGTTTTTTCTAGGCAGTAGAGATACAGGAATGAACAGAACAGATGGGATGTCACTGCTCGGGCGAAACTTTCACTCCAGCAAAGAAAACAGAAAGTAAACAGGATTAATAAATGAAATGTACGATAAGCGGTTAAAGTCACACATGTTGAGGGAAAGAAGCAGAGGGGAGGGTTAGGAAACAATAGACTAGGCAATAAGGACTTGGCAATATGATCAGGGAAGGGCTTACTGGGGCTATCAGGGGCCCTTTTTATATTCACTGTGTAACCCCATGGGGGAGTTATACTATAGCCTGACCTGCTGTAGTCAATAGTATGCTATCTGATGTGATACAAGCAAAGGCTTGACACAATAGTGCAAGGACTTGTCATCTTGTACTCTTGCCAAGACCAAAAGTATAGCCCTTAGGTAACTGCTGCTCCTTCGGTCTACATAGGCAACCAAGATGCAGAGGCCATGGATTCCACCCTGAAAGAGACACACAGCCAACCTAAAGCGGTCTAGAAGATGTTCATGCAAGCAAGTCCTGGGGCTCATTTGCTCATCAGCAACAGACAGAGACTTCGGAGCAAAGACTCTGCCGAAGTAAGGGGAACAGGAAGCGGCTCCAAGTAGAGGAGGACACATGTGCATAGTCATATTCACGGACAATTGTCACACGCTCAAGAAACAGCGAGGAAAGCTTGGCAGCTGGAGCGTAGGGAGGAAGGAAGGTAACAGCAGAAGAGGAGGTCAAAGAGAGGATAAATGGCTGGGTCGTGCGAGAGGGTAGAGGTTGATGGAGCAGATAACTCATCCTCCAAACCAGCACACATTTTTTTAAACTGAAGCATAATTTTCACAAAGGAAAATGCATTTCTTTCCCATGTACAGTTCTTTGAATCTGACAAATTTAGACAGTGATGTAACCAACACCATAATCAAGTTACAAAACAGTGTCATCACTCACAAAATTTCCCTCGTGGCTCTGGGTACTTGATTCATGTAGCCTCAGCCTTGGAAACATTGGGCAGTTGGTTGCCCCTATGGTGTGCTGGTTCCAGATTATCATACAATTAGAATATAAGTCTAAGGCTCTTTTTAATGAGCCTGGCTCTTTTCACTCAGCATATGTGCCATGTGTACCCATGTGCCATGTGCACCCAATGTTTGCTCCCTTTCAATAATGATATTCCATTGTAAATATGTACTATTGTTTAAAATCCATTTGCTAATAGAAGGACATCAGGGTTTCCTAGTTGTGTATTATTTTGATATACTTACATGTGTAGTGGTTTGAAAGAAAATGGTCCCCAATAGGCTCATTGAGAGTGAAACTATTAGGAGATTTGGCCTTGTTGGAATAGGTATGACCTTGTTGGAGGACGTATGTCACTGGGGTGAGCTTTCACTTCCTACTGCCTGCAGATCAAGATGCAGAATTCTTAGCTCCTTCTCCAGCACCATGTCGGTCTACATGCCACCATGCTTCCCACCATAAAGATAATGGATTAAACCTCTGAACTGAAAGTTAGCCCCAGTGAAGTGTTTTCCTTAATAAGAGTTGCCATAGTCATGGTATCTCCTCACAGCAATAGAAACCCTAACTAAGACAGCATGCATATTCACCTATAGAAAACCAGAACACAAGTAATTAATAGCTCGGTTAGGAAAGCATTTGCCTTGTAAACATGAGGACTAGATTTTGATCCTCCAGAACCCATGTTTAAAAAGTTGAGAATGGTATTGCACAATTGTAACCCCAGTTTGGGGGACAGAGATCAACAGAGCCCCGAGGCTTGCTGCCCACCCAGCCAAGCCTAGCCTATTCTGTGTGCTTCAGGTTGATGAGAGACCCTGTCTCAAGAAAACAAGGAAGACGCCATCTGAAGAATGGCTTTTTGGGTTGACCTCTGGCCCCTATAAATATACACACACATACATACATACATACATACATACATACATAATACACAGACACACTTGCACCCACACACACATACATAAACACTTACATACATGCATACATACTAAATAAATAAATGTTTTAAAATTGAAAACCAGTACATTCTGAAAGTAAAAATTCATCCTTGGATGAGGTATAGATGTGGAACATCCTGTGCGGTTCAGGAAGTATGTTCGCCCCTTGTGGCTTGGAGTAGAGAATCCAGCTGTTGCCCTGGTGAGACAGAAGAATGAATTGCAGAGCAAATACATGGTTGGCTGGGATGTAAGGAGAATCTCTTTGGCTGCCTCAGAACACCAAGCTCTAGAGATCAAGGAGAGAAGCAGGGGGTTGTTATGTAAGCAGCGAAGAAGGATGGTGATTTAGAGCAGAGGAGGGACCACTGGATGGTAAAGAGTCATCTGATTCTAGAGCTGGCAGAACTGATGAAAAGCTGAGGCTTTGATAAGGATACCCCAGGACTTGGAGAACTAATGTGGGCGATGGCCCACGTCACAAAGAAGGCATAGGTTCATGCAGGGCAGGTCTGGAGTGACATTCTAGAGTCCATGCTCACCAGCCCATACTACTCATTTTACATTACAGAAAGAACATTGTTCTCCTGTCGAGAAATAATTCACACATGATTCCAACAGCATAGATGTGCCCAGTCCTAGAAGGGCTCCGCCTGGGCCCAGCTGAAGCAAGAAGCCCAAACAGAGAGAACTGAACCTTCCCATGGGGCAATTAAAGTCAGTCATGAGGTCAGGGGAAGAAGAAAAGAGCGGTAGCACCAGGTGAATGAAGGCCAACAGGAAGGTCACAGACCTCTGCATCTTGTATGCTGCACAAAGGACAGTGCCGGGAAGAGGGTACAGCTAGAGTCGAACACCACTCTGCCTCCTGAGGCTGCCCTGAGGCCGGGGACCAGGGGCCCTCGGTAGATCCATATAAAGTTGAGTGAAGGCCATAGCCTTTCGGTCCCTGAGCCTTCCTCGGTTCAATAGTTGGGGCTAGGCACTCCATGTATCACTGAGGGAGGCTCTACTGAAGGGCTCAATGCTCAGAGTCCCAGATCCCAAGAAATAATATCAGGAATAGGAGCTACAGCCTCGGTGGAGAAACACTGACACTGCAGACAATCCAGAAGGTAATTTTCTACAGCTGGTTCATGCAACACCTTCCTGGAAGATAGGGACAGATTCCTGCTTCATTTAACATCATCTCACACCATGCTCGGCCATTATATAAAATGTTTACAATAGCGGGGAGCCCTTGCAGAGCGCACATATACTATACCCCCAAGGAGAGTAAGGACAAAGGCAACACCCCCCAGGCATATTGATCACTTCCCTCTCCCCCAGTCACGACATGAAGGAAGCAGAAAGTCATTACTAAGCAAGCTGGGCCAAGTCTTGCACACCAGAAATAAATTAGTCATCTGGTGACAGCGCTGGGCACACACTGCAGGGTGTTCCTGGCTCTCTGTAGACACTCATTCATCACCTATCCTGGGCCCCAGAAGAACAGCTCCTTCCACTGGACATTCTTCATACATGTGGCCCATGTATGAAGAGTGACCCAGGAATCTTTTCAAACCATACACACACACACATACATATGCACACATGTTCTGTTCTAACATGGAAGTAGACATGATCTCTTCCTCAAACGCTTCTCTCAGTTTCTTAACTTCCCAGAATTAGCAAGAACAGGCTTAGGGAAATAGAGGACAGGGCTTGTATCAGTCAGAGTCCTCTAGAGAAACAGAACTGATAGAATGACCAAATGCATTGATCTAGGAAGGGGGGTTATTAGAGAGGTTCACAGGCTGTGGTCCAGCTAGTCCAACAATGGCCAGCTAACAGCAGAAAATTGAAGAATCCAATAGTTTGTCAGTCTGTGAGGCTGAAGATACCAGCTGGTCTTCAATACATCCTTGAATCCCAGAGAAGCAGGCTCTAATGCCACTGAAGGAATGGATTTGCCAGGAACAACAAGCAGGCAAAGATCAAAAGCTTCCTTCTTCCATGTCCTTTATGTATGCTTCCAGCAGATGCTGTGGCCCAGATTAAAGGTGGATCTTCCCACCTCAAAAGATCCTGGTTATAGAAGGGTCTTCCCATTTCAAATGACTTAATTGAGAAAAATCCCTCACAGGTGTGCCCAGCTGCTTGAATTTTCGTTAATTCCAGATAGTAGTCAGTAGGCAACCGAGAATATCCGCCACAGGGTTCAACTCTAAACCACGCAGAAAGGAGACGCTCACTCCTTCTGCAAAGTTGCCAGCCAGCCCAGGGTGCACCTGGGCCCCTATCCCCCCTACACTCTTGCTCTGCAAGTTACCATGCCTCTAGGAACAAGGGCTCAGCAGGTTTGTGGGTACCAAGCTCCTAATGAGAAGGCCCAACACTGTCTCTCACACCTGTATCCCCCAATACATCAGGAATACAACTCAGACTCATCTGGGTAGCTGAGTCCTATTTTCCCTCCCAAAGTACAGACTCCTCCTTCAAGGATGAGGCAGGCAGGCAGATTGCTACCAGGCTCAGTCAACCTAAAGGCCAGCCCCAGCTGGCATCAGACAGGTAACGTGTCGCAGGAGGAGCACGGGCTACTTGGGAGCCATACGTCAGAAGCAATCCTCAGCCAACTGAATGTAAAGAAGCATGCCTTCTTCGGTGACCTGGACAAACCCTACCCCCAGGTCTTGAGGAGAATGGAGCATCTGTCCCTGCAATTGTGCCTACACTAGAGCATGTGCCACACTCAGGAGTCACTGAAACCAGACTGGCATTGTAATGCATAATCTCCTGGGACCTAAGGCAGAGCACCGAACCTGTCCGCGTGGCCTACAACTGGACAGCTGGAGGGCAGGTGCCTGGGATGTGAGGCGAGGACAGGAAGGAAAAGGATATAGCACACAAACACTGGAAGCAAGCAAGGCCTCCAGCAAGTGACAGGGCTCTGACAGGTCCCCTGCCTCCACATGCCTGCACTTGGCTGCTGAGCTTAATCTACCTGACAGATCAATCCTACCCACTTCTTACTTCATTATTTATTCACATAATTAAAACCACATTTGGAGGATTTTTTTTAAAAGAGTCATTTCCAGTTGCTCTGAACATCTGGATTAAGTTCTTGGCTCCTTCCCCCCGCCCCAGTAAGTTGAAAGAGTGCTTTTCAGTTGAATGGGATGTGTTTTCATAAGAAATAGTACCCCCAAATACCTAAGAGAAAGGCAAAGATGTGAGGCGCAGGGTAAGTTTAACATACCCAAAAAGACAAAGGGATAAAGGAGGATAACTCTATCACAAAGACTGAAGAACATGGCGCACACCAAGCACAAACGTGAGGAAATTGAGACCCAGAGAATGGACGCTCTGCCCATGGTCCCAGTCAGCAGAGTTAAGTTTCTAAGAAGCAATCCCTCTGTTAGAGATGCACCCACTCTCCCTGGAACACTGTTAATACGTTTGCCATTCTTGCCTCCTGTTCTTCGCACAAAACTCTGTTTTGAGTCCCGGACCTCTGAGGTACGGTTCTTAGCGGTGGAAAGAGAATATTGTTCAGGGAAAGCCAAGCTGTAAGCAAGCAGCAGCTGCCGCCATTTGCACTGCTGTTGTGGGCATGTGGAGGCTGTGGTTCCCATTCTTATTGCACTTAGGAAGCCCATTCTGCATGCCGAGCGCTGGGAAGAGGCAGCAATACTCCCTCTCTGGCAAAGATAAGAATCTCGTGGGCGGGACTGACACTAGTCAAATAAGAATATGATGGATGGATCAGCGCAGTAAGACACACGAGCTCAAAGGGAAATCGTGGGTACCAACATCAAGCTGTCTAAGAAAGGCTGGCCTGAGCAACCATGGGACATGAAGATGACAACAGAGGTAGCACTGTGTGGTAGGTGCAGCGGGACTCCAGACTGACACAGGGTCAGAAGTCCTTGTGAGAAAGGGATTCCTGAAAGTTTTAGGTTCCAGGCTAAAAGTGACGGCCCCCATCCCATTGTGGAGCCAAGAACACGAAGGTACAGTCAGTAAGGTGGTAGTCACCAAACACAGTTCCCCCTCTGCCCTGCTCCAGAAAACCTTCTGTCAGTGAATATTCAAAGACTATTTCAAGAACGGACTCCAAGAGAACAATAAAACACTACTCGTGCAGGTTTTCACCACCGTCCAAAACAATTGACTCAAGACCGGGATGGCCATCATGTCCAATAACAGGAAACAACAGGTAAGCTACAGAACATCAATTCTTCATCTAGATGCAACCATCAAAACAACTTTTACAAAGGCTTTGAGACCACACAGGAAACATGCATGGCAGGGAGTTTGGTTAGGAAAACAGAGCACAGCATTGTATCTAGATTACAAGTCTTTATGTATAAAATTGGAGCACATGGGGTCAGAGAAGAACAGGGAAAATATGAGTGTCAGGCACTAGGCAGTTCTTCCTGACTTTGATATGATATGTTGACAGTGGGGGAGGCACGTACACTGGGAAGTGCAGATGGGAAGAGGGACACTTGAGTTCAGGTCTACGCTCTGTTCTGGAGCTGCAAGCTTGACCAAGCCTCTCTGGTGTCGTTGGTCAGGGGAGGACAAAGGGCTCTGACTGAACTCAAATGGCCTGTGTAAGGAAGCCATATGAGTCAGATGGAACTACTGAGTGGTGGCTAACGGCGGGGAGGGCCTAGGGGTTGAAGTCTGGGTACAGACAGTTAGAATTAAAGGGTACAATGAAATGGAGCATGGGAGAGAAAAGTGAAGGAGCTCAGAAATAGTGAGGAAAATGAACTGACAGGTCAGCTGAGTCCTAGAACATAAGGATTTAAGGTTAAGAACTGTAGGCTAAAGAATGTGTCATACCTGCCTTTGGAAACCCCCGCAGTGAACATAAACACAATACAGTACTATATTACTGGGACAAGGAACGCCCCCACACAGACCCTACAGGAATGCCTAGGCCTGAAGCCCAGGTGCAAGGCCTAGCGACAGCTCACTGAGCATCAGTTTTGCTGTCCTAGGTGACACACAGTTTGTCAATGACAAATCTTGTCTTGGGGTTGCCAGGACACCAAACTTAAGAGACAGTCCCAATTACTTCCAAGTTCTCTGACTGACATTCCCAGAGGCAGAGAGTCAAACAGCTATAGCTCTGCATGGATGGCTTTCTAGTGGTATCTAGGGGTGTGTAATGAAAGCAAGAGGTTCCCCTGGAATTACCTGGTAACTTGGAGAAGAATCCAGAAAGTTATATTGAGACATTAGAAATACTTTGTTGTAGCATTAAAAGTTTTCTATCATGGGTTATATTAGAATGGCTATGGCTACAGCAAAACAACAAAAGAGCAAAACTCTCATAGACATTGAGTAAGCCTTGTTTGGGCCATTAGAGGAAGAAATAGCCACAATACCGCTTCACAATGTCTCACGTGCAACTGTCCAGTGGGTGGATTCAAGTGTGTGTGTATGTGTGTTGTGTATGTATGTTGTATCTGTCTGTCTGTCTATGTCTCTCTGTGTTGTGTGTCTGTCTGTCTGTGTCTTTCTGTGCTGTGCGTGTGTCTGTGTATTGTGTATGTCTGTCTGTGTATGTGTCACTTTCTGTTGTGTGTGCTGTGTATGTCTGTCTGTCTGTTTATGTCTCTCTCTCTGTTGTATGTGCGTGTATGTGTGTTGTTTGTGTCCATCTGTATATGTCTGTGTGTGTTGTGTGTGTCTGTCTATGTATATCTCTCTGGTGTGTGTGTGTGTGTGTGTGTGTGTGTGTGTGTGTATGTGTGTGTGTCTTGAAGAGGCAGTTCCATAAACTACATAAGAGGCCTGGGGAGCTGGCATACCCCGCATCTGCCCAGGACATACACTGTATACTGGCAGTTCTGGTCAGGAATCTGGACTGAGTGGACATGAGTCCAACAATCCCACCCAGCCCAAACAGCTAGAAGTGTGTCCTGACAACTATCCGGATATAGTGGCCATATTCCGCACTATGTTCCTTAATTTGTACAACATACAAGCTTTGTAAGTGTTAATAGGAAGCCCTTCAGGACCACCCCAAGACAAATTATGGCCAAACAAAATCTATACCCAATGCATGTTTCTTTGTACCCCCCTTTCTCAAAAAAAAAAAAAAGTTTAAATCAAGGGATTTAAAAAACTGCCTTATAGAATTTAGAGGACTCAACAAGGCAAGGCACAAAAGTTGTGGCCTGTGGCAAACCTCAATGAGTGCTAACTGTCATGGCTACCTGCTTGGAACGGAGCTTCTGTCAGCAAAGGTTCTGTGGTTCTCCTCTGGGACTGGACACTTCTACTCAAGGAGGTGCTGACACATGTCTGAATATACTCTTGGACATGTACACAAACATGCACACGCTGTAAGCCTGAGAGTCTTCAGCTGTGAAAAGATTAATAGAAGGATTCCTCACAGGTGAGGCAGAGAATGCATACACGGAGCCTGCCACAGAGTAAGTGCCTCGGCACTTAGTGGTACTGCACTTCGTTCACGTGGGTGATTCCACCCGTGGAACTCTACAGCCAGCTCACAGCGTGGCGTCTGCACCACGTACAGAGCACAACCCCACCTGTGTACACAATGTTCTGGTTCCCAACTCCATCTCTGCAGAGAAGCAGCACCCCAATCTATGGATAGACTGGTGGCAGGCTCCAGCCCTCTTACCTGCCACCCGCGCCAAGCTATACCCGCCTTTCTCCATCAGGGCTGTGGACTCCCTATCTGTTGCCTCAGTTCTAGTCTTTCTGACCCCCTTGATCCCTCTGCTTTGCTGGCCCACACTCAATAAAAGAAGTCTCTGAATACGGGAAACTTCCATCAACACCTTTAGGGAAAGGAGCCCACATCAGAAGCCACGGTGGGCATCTGTTAAGTGCTGAGTCTTGATCACTTGTTTACACCAACTTGTTTCTGAGCAACACCTGCTGCAATGGTTTTGCCATGGCTACTCTAGCCAGCTCTCCTCCAGGAACCCTGGATCACCCTATGCTATCGCCAGCATATGAAGCCTTATCTAGGTTCTTGCCTCTGCACAGCCGAAATGCCTCCCAAATAGAACAAATCTCTGGATGGATCGGTTTCACTTTCTCTTCAAACTCCCTGGCTTTACTCTTCTAAACATCCCTCTTCTAAGCAAGCACTCCTCCAGTGTGGTTGTAGAGTGCATATTTACATAGCATATAGTTGCCTCCCTATGTATCACACTTTAAGATGGTTTCCTTCCTCTATAAGTCAAAACAATCATTTTCTTAACTCCAATGAGGGCCTCCCATGGAGGCCAGTTGGAATGGTGGACAAAGACAGAAAGGCACACAGACAGCGTGCAAAGAAAATGAGACTCGGTACGGTTAGCGAGCATCACGCTCACCCACACTCCGTCTCATGTGAGTCGGGGCTACCGGGCTCTCAGCACAGGAATTCCGTCTCTGACACAAGAGGCCTCATTAACTGCTTCCTTGAGATCACAGGCTCAAGCAAGGGCAAGCCCCCTCCTGCCCATGCTGGCTCCCTCTCACAGTGCAGCTCCCCAGGACAATCCCTGCCCCACTGGGGATGGCAGGGGACTCAGGCCATGAGAGGCTCCCTCTCAGACTGCCTGGGAAGATTTTTCACTAGCAGGTTTTGGTGTTTGGGGATTGGTTTTGTTTTGTTGGTTCTTTGGATTAAATTTAGAGCCCCCGAATGCAATGTGTTTTGCCTCCTGCCATGCCAGCAGTCCACAAGACAGATCCCATTTGACTGGTTTGCAGTATCGGGCCTGACCCTGTGCCCTCTGGAAGCTCTACGGGTTATGCTCATGTGTAGCATAACATGAGACCACTGGGCAGTCCCAAGATAGACCTCTGGAGTCAGATTGCCACGCTCCAAACTCTTATTTCTGCAAACAAACTCTATCAAATGACCCAGTATTGTGAGGCCTCAGAGGCCTCAACTATGAGAGAGAGAGGGGGCCGAGAAAGGGGGGAGGAGAGAGAGAGGGAGAGAGAGAGAGAGAGAGAGAGAGAGAGAGAGAGAGAGAGAGAGAGAGCGCCTCCAGGAGCATTTTTCACACACACACACAAAAAGAGCCCAGGGCTAGCATTTCTTACCATGCTCATCCCTTTCTTAGCCCCAACTCACCTTCCCCACCTGACCTCTACAAACAGCCTTTCAAAGAGAGCTAGGCCATCCTTCCCAGAAAAAGGTTGAGGAAAATGCCTGTCACAAGCCCTTCGTAAGGTTCTTAACCCCAAGGCAGCAACCACCTTCTAGAAAGGAAGAAACAGGAATATCCCGGTGACCTTCTGGCCTACACAGAGCCTGGGCTATGTATTGTCTTCTTCTGCCTAGCATTGGGATAGCCATCCCATAGCCATGCTTGGGTTCCATGCCTTGACTTGCCACCTATTGTCCGTTCTCCCTTTCCTCAGCTATGTCACTGCAGACGACGATTAGCCTCACAATTTTCATCCTAACGAAACCCAAAAACAAGGCAAGTAGGTGGAGAGGAACCTCTGCTTACAGCCAGCACACCTCAGGCTCAAGACAGAGGCTTCATACTCGAATCTGTGTTTTCTCGCTCAGTAAAATATTCTTTCTTGTGTGCCAAACACACTTGATTAGAGGTAAGGAGCACAGACACAAATATGGCCCAGTGTATCCGTTAGTTATTGCCAAAATAATGCTGCATTACAAATTTCCCAAAACACAGTGGTTGAAACAAGCTTCATGTTGCCTCAAAGCTACGTGGATCAGTTGAGCAGGGTCAGCTTCTCTCAGTAGGTATGTGGGTCAGCTAGGTGGCTCTGATCTTCCTGCATGTTTCTCATTCTCCTTGGATCAATCATTTTTCAAAGGCTTGTTCTTCCTCTTCAGAAAGATGAAACTCTTAGAAACTCAAGAGGGATGCACAGAAACAGACAGTATCTCCTACGGCTCGTGCTCAGAACTAGCACATTGTCATCTCTGTGTGCACACCATAGGCAAGTCACATGGCCAATCCCAATGCCAAAGGGACAAGAACTATATTCCACCTACTGGGAGGCTACAACCAGCATCTGGAAAAAGGGTAACATGAACAAGTGGGGGTACTAATTCAGTGGACCACAACCCCTGTCTGCCCTTGAAGGCTACATCCAGGCATGGACAAGGGAGAAACGTTTCCGAAACTTCTGCAGTCCATGCAGATTGGTCCCAATCTCTGAGCTTCTCTGGACCCAGACCGTCCCTCAGCCTCCCTATAAACATGTCTAGTAGATTAGATGGGGGTCTCACTCATTGGACAGGAACCAAAGAGGAGACTTAAGGAATAAAAAGAATTATCAAAAGTATATTTGCTCTCTTGTTCATTTGCTTGTACTGAAAGGTCTTCTGATCTGCACTTGTTGAAACTGCTCATAGGAAAAGGGAGTGTATCTGGTGTCCATGGCTTCCTGGCATAGCAGACGCCAGAGTCTTCCTAGCAATCCAGTCATGCTATTTTAAACAGTCAAAAAATTGGGGTTAGAAAGGCATTACAGTAGAAGAAGGCATTTGTTGTCAAGCCTGACAACCTGAGATCCGTTCCCAGGATTCACGTGATAAAAAGAGAAAACCAACTCCCACAAGCTTTCCTCTGACCCTGCTCATATGGGTACACATAGACACACACACACACACACACACACACACACACACACAGAGTTACGCACGCACATGCACAAAGAAGCAAATGCAATAAAAAATAAACAAACTAGTCAAACACTGATAATAAGACATAGCTCAGACCACAAAAAGATAGCAATAATGTATTGTGGAAAGAAAAAGGAACCACCGAAAACACTCCCAGTCCTGGGCATGTACAAACACAGCCTTATCCAAGCTTTCCATAAAAGGTGCTGAGAGGTGCTACCTCTATCCAGTAAATAAAGGGCTAAAGAAACCACTCAGAGGGTCAGATTCTTGTCCTGAAAGCATGAGGGCCTGACTTAATCCCCAGCACCCACATAAACAGCTAGGCATTGTGGCACTCACCTAGAACCATAACACAGTGGTGGTGGGATCTCAGGGACTTGGCAGCTAGCCAGACAATCTAGCTCAAACCACTCCCCCTAGTTTAGCACAGGATCAGTGAGAGATCCTATCTCCAAAAAAGTAGAAAACAACAAAGACATGCAACCATGTCTACCCACCACACATGCATATCCAGGGCTTCACACCTGCACATGTACACACACACACACACACACACACACACACACACACACACACACATTAAGAGAGAACATAGGCATTGCTTGGAGCCCTACAGCTGAGAAGTGTCAGAAATGAGGGGGCAGTTGGGCACTCTCTATTACAAAACCTTTGCTGCCACTAAGTGCTTTGGCTGAACCATCACAGGAACCATTCATGTCAGTCCAGTTAAGGACAGAGCATCCAATTAGATGCCTGTCAAGGGCTTAGGGAAGAATCTCAGGGTCTGGACCAGGCCAGGTGAGCCAGGGCCAGATGGACTCCTGGACAGAGAATCCTCATGCTGGGTCTGCAGGCTGAGGGCTGGCCAATCCTGGAATTGATCTCATTGGCCAGTCACAGGGATATGTATTCTCTTCCCAGCTCCTCAAGTGAACATCTGTTTTTCTCAAAGCTGTGAATGTCACGTCAAGATTTTCCAATTACCTTCGCCTTGGTTTTATTTAGCATCAGTGTATTGGAGGCATAATTAGTCTGAGATGAAAACCTGTATTGTTCCCTTCTCCTCAGCAATGAAATAGGTTTCCAAATGTGCTAACAGAGAGGATCCTTCTCCACAAATGACAAACAGCAAGTGAAGGATGAAAGCAGGAGGGAAATACTGATTAATGACAGCCACAGGCAAAGGAGGCACAGGGAGGGGAGAGGATGGGGGCATGTGCCACAGGCCTCCTGCTTCAAACTCAGCTTTTCCTTGCTCCTAATGACGACAGGCCTTTGACACAGCGTAACGTGATGCTGATGAAGATGAAAGATCAGCATCCAGGCATGTGTTTTCTCATAATACTCCACACACACTGAGATGCCTGGGTAGAGGGCTTCTCGGTGATGTGGTACGATGTAGCACTCTCCTCCCTGACCAGTTAGGCCACAGCCCTTGTCCAAGACCAGATCACTACTAGCTTCTGGTCTGCCCGATACTTGTTAAGACATAGCCTCCCCATCTCCTGCATGGAGAACATATAATAAAGTTGGTCCTGGTTCACTGCTTAGACTCTTAACACACAAACCAGCCAGAGGGGTCACTAAACAGAAAAATGGGTCATGTCATCACACTATAAAAGCTCTCAAGTGACTTCCAATCACACTTGAAATAAAGACATCCCCCCCACACACAATCCTCACCTGGGCTGCAGAACCCTGAGTAGCCTTCCCTCTCCGGCTTACTCCGCCAATGCTCTCTTTCTGCTCCCACAAAATGACAATGGCAAAGGTCTCCTTCAGAAAAGCATTGCCTCCACAGGTTTGACTCTACCAACCAGGAATTATATAATGGGCCGGACAGGCCACCAATCAACCAAGAGTTGCTTCAGTTGGTCCAGGACACATTGCTGGTTTGGGTTTCTCATGGGACTCTTTGCCATTTGGTAGAACATTGTGTCTCTGCTTCTCTCTCATCTAAAATGTAAGTCCATGGTTTGGACACCTCACTTCTTTTGTTTCCCACCGGACCCAAGCACTTCCTCGAGACCAGTATAGGAAAGAGTGGAGTCTGGCATACCAAGTGCATATATTTCATCTTCAAGTAAGTGGGAGGATGATGTGGGGAAGAAGAAACCAAATTTTTGTGAGGCCACAGAATGTTGGCTCATCATTCAAAGCTACAGGACACACTTGACCAACATAAGCAGAGCTTTCCCAGCATTGAACCATTCAACAAAAGAATGGTTCCTTAATCAAATGGTGAGCCCCGCACCTCCACAGGTCTGCCAGCAGCAGCCACTGCTGGACCACAGAGCAGATGGAGGAACATCCTCCTAAGTTCCCAAGTCCATAACACTCATGTTGGCTTCTTCTTTACCTTGGAGCTATGTCATAACCTTCTGAAGAGGGGCAGAGACTCCTACTGTGGCCAGAGGCACCTCACATGGAGGTGTGCTAGGGTGTTGGGTGGAATACACATACCCAGGAGGCATAAGATAGACATATGAACCACAATCCTCCTCAAGTAACCTGGAGGCTCCAATTAGGACAATCTCTTTGGGGCCCCATGTAGAGGCAGGTACCTGTCAGATAGGGTTGAGTTTACAACCTGAGTCTCCATCCAGGGACACAGCAGGGAAGGAGGTAAGGGCATGGCATGTCGATACCCTAATGTGTACTCACGTGGCTGATCTCAGTCCTTCCCACAGCCCTGCAAGGGAAGAGTATGACCTCTGTCCCACAGACAAAGAACCCAATGCCCAGTGCTCAGGAAGATACAGCTGCTAGTCCAAGTCCCACAGTGAGTCTGAGATGACACTGCATTCTTGTCACCTCCACCTGTGAGGGTTGTCTGCTGATTCCAGACCTGTCTACTTAGAAATAGTCCTAATACTTCCTACCTTTTCTTCTTCCATTGTTTCAGAAAACAGAGACCCTTAACCATCTGAGGTAAAAGTCTACTGAGAGCCCTGCTGTATCATCTCACCTATTGCCCATGCAGAGGGAAGCTGGTTCTCACAATCCCTACTCCCAACTTGTGCAGAGAGAGGGCTCCTAGGCTACGGTGGCGCCATAATAAAACCGCATTCACCTCACGCAGGACAAATGTTTCTATGCAAAAAGAACAGATGTTTCTATGCAAACCGCTAAATCCAAGGCTTTACCAAATGACCTGTGAGCAAGAGAAAAGCAGGTCTGAGTACTACACCCTCCCCACCATGGGGACATGCATGTCTTCCTGGGCTTTTACAGAGGGTAAAAAGCAGGCACAGAAAGAGGAAGGAGGAAGAGAAGCCAAAACATGTTGGCTGTGAAATGTGGCATATCCGGGGAGTTCAGGGAGAAAGCAGCTTGTGGGTGTCAAAGGGGCAGAGAGACGAGACAAAAGTATTCTAAAAAAGTGTCGCTTTGCTATGAAAAGGATCCTCTCAACATTCTTCAGAGAATAATGGTAAAGAATACGATGCCATTGCCTTTTTTTTTTCTTTCTCCTAATGTGACTCTACACAGACACTGGGACATGAGGTATCACTATGTATATTTGAATTAGCGATGAATGAAACAATAGATGAATGAATGAAAGAAAACTTTAAATCCACCACTGAGTGTCCAAAGTCCTAACACTCTTCTGCCTGTGCTGGGAATGATAACAGCTAACGCTACCCCGGTGAAGGCTTCACACCATGCTATGTCCTAATAATGCCAAACACAGGTTAAAAACAACATGAGTGAGAAGTGCACTTACAACACCCAACCTACTGCCCATTCAGGCTGTCTCTCCCCCTGGGTATATGGCCAGCTGGGAGCTGAGGCTTCATGATGCCACCAGCATGACAAGTGTACCCTACCATGCCACACTAACCCAAGAAGAGGTCAGCATGATCATGCTAAGAACGATTGCTACTGAATGCATATTGCTATCCTGAGTCAAATCAACGTGAGTTGGGGTTCAATTACTAACTTCTTTAATCTGCCTCTACCCCACAATGTGCCATACACAGTCAAATGGCAATGCTGCTGCTCTCTGGCCTGTCCCCCAAGCCGCAAAGATACTCAGAGAAGAGTCTGTCTATGAGGAGCTGTTCGTCTCAAGTATCCAAAGAGGCATGCTGGAAATTTGGTCAGATTTAGAGGGATGCCAGGGACCTAGAGACCACTTATAAGAAGGAGGTGGTCACCCACATGTGGTATGTAGGAAGAGAAAGCTGCTTCTTGGTTCTCAGCAGCCCGGCCACTCATCCCCAAAACAATCACACAGAACCATATTATTTAAATCATCGCCTGGCCCATTAGCTCTAGCTTTCTATTGGATAAGTCTTATATATTAATTTAACCCATCTCCCATTAATCTGTGTAGCGCCACGTGGCAGTGGCTTACAAGCAAAGTTTCAGCATGTCTGACTCTGGCAGAGACTTCATGGCGTCTCCCTAACTCTGCCCTTCTTCCTCCCAGCATTCAGCCTATTTTTCCCTGCCTACCTAAGTTCTGTCTTGCTACAGGTCCAAAGCAGTTTTCTTTATTGATTAGTGGTAATCACAGCACACAGAGGGAACTCCCACATCAGTGGTACATTCCTCAAGGGCTAGGAAAGGTCTGACTTGTCTACTCCCAGAGGTCAGTTCTAGGCTAGTTACACATGCAAAATGCTTTTGAGTTCTATATAAGTTGAATTAAGTTAAACCCAGGGTCCTGCTCTTCTTTATGAAGGTAGGAGCAGGCCTGAAGTCTCAAGATAGGCCTCACAAGCAAGGGTAAGGCCTCACCAGCAGAGACTGAGATTACTCGATGAGAGCCAAAAATAATGCCAAAGTCTTTAATTCCAGTTCCAGAGTACCTGACACCCTCACACAGACATACATGTAGGCAAAATATCAATGTATATAAAATAAAAAGGATTTAAAAAACCCTGTCCACTATTACTAACATCATCACTGTCACAAATGTCATCATCACCATCATGACCTTACCACTCTGACCTCTCACACCATTACTGTAACTGGCATAACATTGTTGTCATAGATACTACCATTATCACCAAAACTGACATCACCACCATCAAAATTGCCACCACCACCAAAACCACTATTACCATTACTATAATCTACATTATATCACAACCATCACTACAGTTGCCATCGCTATCACCATTATCATCACAACCACAGTTGCCGCCACCATCTTGATAATCACTTCTCTTAAAATGTCATTACATCTGCAAATAATGAAAGTTTAACTTCTTCCATTCCAGTTCGAATCCCCTTGATCCCCTTATGTTGTCTTATTGCTATTGCTAAAACTTCAAGCACTATATTGAAGAGGTATGGAGAGAGTGGACAGCCTTGTCGTGTTCCTGATTTTAGTGGGATGGCTTTGAGTTTCTCTCCGTTTAGTTTGATGTTAGCTGTC
>NW_026067919.1:9300318-9302376 GCF_014885135.2 Alexandromys fortis
GATTGCTCTTTGGGCTGACGAGGGAGAGGGACTTGATTGGGGGAGGGGGAGGGAAAGGGGAGGTGGCGGTGGGGAAGAGACAGAAATCTTTAATAAATAAATAAAGTAAAAAAAAAACATCCTAATCCCAGGTACACAATAAAGATTAAAGTCTGACTCAAAAAAAAAAAAAAAGTACAGTATGGAAAAGAAGAAACTACAGGGACCTTAAACTATACTGATGAGACAATCAGGTCCAGCATCGGAAGTGACAAGCCACACTGACAGTATGTACAGATCTATTAGATGATATCATGAGAAAGGCACTAGTCTACCCATGTGGCCTTTCCTCTCAAAGTCCATACCCCAAATCTAATCATGTGAAAAACATCACATAAACTCTAACAAGGAAAATTATACACTAGAAATAAAAGCATCCAAAAATTTTTAAAAACTTTAGGTTCAAAACTAAGGCAATGTCAATGAAGTATGAAGGTTAATTAATGATGTATAAATGTCTTCGTTATGACAACTATACTAATACAAAATGCTAACAATGAGGAAAGCTGGGTGTGGAGTAGAACAGCACCATCTTAGCTCATTTTCCTGTTACAACTAAAATATTTCTGAAATTAGAATTTTGTTCAAAAATGAAATAGAGTCTCACCTTAAGTTCTACAAAATGCACTTCTGAAGAGTTACCTCGCCTTAGCTCAGTGCTATGTCAGTGCTCATCAACATATCGATACCACCTTTAATCCCTGCCCAGATGCCCCATGCAACCTACCCCACTTCCTAAGGCCACCCAGAGCTTTCAGAAGCACTGGGAAGATCCCCACCCATGCTGTGATGGCTCCCATCGCCTAAAGGGTTAATTCCAGGCTTTCACAAGGGAAGGTCTTTTCCAGGTTCCTCCTCCTTCTCCACATGTCTCTTTTGATGTTGCCATATTAGAAAATCTATTGCTCATGCTCTCACCTTCTACAGAACCCCGCTACATCCCTGGTGAGTTTCTTCTTGTTGTTGATCTTTCTTGTGGGCCCCTCCCTGCCCTTTAACACTCAGTGCAGACACTGGTTTTTATAGAGAGCTCCCTGTCAGGTAGGCGAACCATGGAGAAAACCCTCATCGCCCAACACTTGGGCCTGTCCTATGCTGTTTCTACTTGCTTGGTCTCTGAGAGGAGAGGCAAGAGCTCTCAAGCACCACACTTCAACAAATGTTGACTCGGCAATGAATAAATGAATGGGAAGAAAAGGGAAACTGAAAAACCATTGCCTGCAATGAAGGGTCTTTGTCCTGGGCTTTAGATTTTGAATCCTATTCTTCAGGACTCCATTAACCTCACTGGAGTCCTATATAACTACATCCCATTATATGGCAATGTAATGGATTACTAGATTTAATTATAACAGGATAATTAATGTCTGGGTATTACTAGTTTAGACATAAAACTTATATATTCCCTTCAGTGTAACTACTCTCTCTAACTTCATGATTACCCAACTAAGAAATATTGTTTTTGATAAGAAGTGCCTTTGTTATGGAGTACGTGATGCCAAGCAGAACATCTGGTCTGCAGCCCGCTACTGTCCTTCCGGCTGAGTCTACCACAGCTATATCATTCTAGAGCCACAGTGTAAATCCCATACCTTGCTCTCTGGGTTTCCCAAGGCATCTTCCCAAGTCTCCTGGGAGACAGCTGAACAATACCCTTTCTTGACTTCAATTTTCTTCCCATACATCAAGTAAAGGCAAACCATGAGAAACAAGGGACCCTCATCAGCTTTGACAAAGGGAAGACAGTATAGTCAAGTCAGAGAAAAGATGAGGAACTCAACCTTACCCTGAGTCTCCACCTCTCTACCACATATTCTCCAACTTTCTCACAGCTCTTGCTTTGGGCATTGCTCCAAAGATTGTCATTCCATGTGAGGTATCATTGTACACATCTGCAGTCAAGCGCTCAAGAGGTTGGTGTGGGAGGATGATGAGTGTGTGGCTACCATTGGCTATATAGTAAGACCCTGGAAAGAAAGAAAGAAAGAAAGAAAGAAAGAAAGAAAGAAAGAAAGGAGG
>NW_026067919.1:9302480-9381614 GCF_014885135.2 Alexandromys fortis
AGGGAGGGAGGGAGGGAGGGAGGGAGGGAGAAGGAGAGGAGAGAAGGAAGGAAGGAGGAGGAGGAGGAAGAGGGGAGGGAGAGAGGGAGGGAGGAAGGGATGGGTGGGGAGGGGGGGAGGAAGGGAGGAAACTTTGCTTCCTATCAGTGACTTTCAGATTGCTCTCAAATGGCGACACCATGAACACTCATACCACAGATCCCAAACGCATGGCACAGTGCCCCACTCTGACCCATCCTCTCACTTATCCTTACAGAACCCAGTGATGGGCAAGCCTGAGCTTCCCTTTAGCTTGATAGATCGCCTATATTTGAACTCTGATCAGCCACATGATAGAAAAAAATATATTGTCCCCAGGTCACAGTGCTTTAAGGACACCCAAACCATCATATTATAAGGGTCAAGTGAAGATGACTGCTCAGCTGCCGGCTTCTCCAGCTTCTCTTTCTTGCAGAATGTAACCGTGGCCACATGACAGTCTCTAGCACAGAGCTGTCCAGCTGATCCCTTAATTAATTTTGACCCAAGTAAAGCATGAAAGTTAAGAAAGTGATTATTTTATTAACTGAGCTTCAGGATAGTTTATCACATGACAATAGACAACAAGAACAAATGTCCTCCACTTCCTGCATGGCACTGCTCCACTATGAGGCAGACAGGACGCTTTCCCCTCCCTCCTCATGCCGATGTTCCTTGTTCCAATTTCTCCAGGCAATTTTCATTCAGACCCCACAAGCACAGATCTGGGATATCCCGGCGTCTCTTGAAGGCAGGCATCATTGCCTCAGTTACTGTTGTTTACTGCCTGATCCCCACTCCATTAATACAGTAAACTTACCCCACTTGCTCCCTCCACGACTTGGTATTCTTGTCTAGGGGCCTGCACAGAAGATCTACGGGTGCTATTGCGCCCAGTGTCATTGCAAAAGGTGATTTTACTCATTCTCAAAATTCTTTAGCTTGCTTCAAAGTCTCCCATCTGGAGCACTACCCAAGGAAAGTTCACATGGACGCCTGCACTGGAGCCCTTGTCCACAATGGTACAGAGAAGGGCAGTGACGCACAGCCTTCCCAATACGGTGATAGGTGGAAGGTCACTGACAACCGGGTGCTCACAGCTGGGTGCCAATTTCCAGGCTCACTGGTCTATTTAAGTGTGGGTTTCTTCTCTCTGGTTCAGCGTGACGGCTCTTTAAGACCATAGACCATGCCTGTCCCCTAAAGGATCCAGACATGAAGCCCACTGTGTCTTAGTAGTAGCCCAACCACTGACAGGCTGCTGTGGGATTCCTTCACAGCTGAAAAGTCACTCTGGAGGTAGAAAGCACCTATGGCCATCTCCCTTCCATGTGCCTATTAACCAGAAATCCTGATGTGCCACCAAACCGCTATCACTAGTGGCATGGGCCAGTGATAGCTCAGATGGGACATCAAACAGGGCTTGAGATGTTCTGCCCTGTTTCAGGACATAATCTACAATGACCAGGCAACATCTGGAGTCTGAGGGTCACTGAGTTCCCCCTCCCTTTAAGTTCCCCAGGACTCCAGTGCTCTCCTCTGAGAACACTCTGAAGGGTTTTCTGATAGTTTAGTCTTCAATCCCAACTAGAGTGGCCAAAAACCAGAAATGATCTGTCTGTTTTTGCTGGCCCCTTTCCTCATTGCTGGGAGTCACAAGCACATCTGGTCTTCCTTATTTGGTTCCAGAAGTCATGCTTCTTGACAGAGGGTGAATGAAGAGGCAGAATATGTCCAGGTTCTCCTCTGAGCCACTGACACATTCACCTTGACTCCAGCAGCCCCATGCTGATTCATTCCACCATTGTAACCAATAGCCATCCCAGGACACAATAACCAGGACTGTACCACTGTGAGTTTCAGCCTGAGCACCTAAAGAGGCATCACATGGCCATCTGAGCATCCAGAAACCTCAGATGGCTTTGGTGAAGACGAGAATAGGTCATGTGGATGAGAAGAAAGAAGGGAGGGAGAGGGGTTTTTTTAGTCTTCTGCCCGCTGTCATTGTTTAACCTATAGTATTTCCCTTCCTGCACTGCCCATGTGGTTGGAAACCACTCCCTGCCTACATGCCCCCAGTGTTCCAGAGCTTTTTAGATGGGGACATGTATGTGTTTCTCCTGGCAAACACTTCCATGTTCCGCTGTCATGTTTTGTTTCTCTCATAGTTGTGCTTGTCTTGTATAACCAGCAACTCCTTTGCCCCAAGATCCATGACTCCAGCCATGGACCATAATGCCTTTTGTTTGCCGGCACCCTGCCCTAACATCATGGCACATGGGAACAATGCTGAAGATGTGGAGTATAATGAACTGGGGACAGAGAGATGCTGAGCTACCCCAGCCATAGGTGGAGAATACAAAGTAGATATACCTGTTATGATAGCCCCCCCCCCTCAAAAAATACCTCACCTCTCTCCAGGTCCACCATCTCAGTGGTAAGTCACAATCACAGCCTTGATGACAAGCACTAGCACACACAGATCTGTAGAGCTGTTTTTGCTCAGTGATGCCAGGATGTTTCCCCATGCCCCTGGTGCGCCATCACTTTGCATGTTCTGAAACTCTCGCTCTCCATTCATACAATAGTGCCTGGTACCTCCTCGATGCCTAGAACCATGGCAGACTCTGAGGAGAAGGAAGGGGGCAGACCTGCACTTCTTGAAAAACTGCTGATTCTTAGAATAAACTAATGAGTCAAAGGTAGTAATCTCACTGCGCATTTAAATGGGAAGCCAAGGCTATGGGGAGTCACAGAGTTAGACAGTGAGACAGGCATAGGGCAGGTCTGCCTAGAACCATGTCTCCTCCCATAAGCACTGAATTCTAAAGCTGCCAGGACAAACTGTAGGAAATGCCCTTCCTCAAGCTCTTGCTGGTAAGAAGGTCTGAGGGAAAGCAACAAAACTCCAGTTCACTGCACTTTCGTTGAAAAGTACCAGGGCTTTGAAATCCATAAACAGTGAGATATAATTAAATGCAAATGTGGGGCCTTGTTTCAAAATTAATCTTTTATAATTAATTAGTAATTTAAAATATCTTGGTAAATGATACTTAAATGGCATGGAATTATGCTAGCTCTGAGTGATAAAGTCGTCTGCTAGAGATTTGCCGTTTGGGGGCGAGAGATATTTGCACATACCACGTGGGACAACAGAACACTGTGCCTCCTTAATTTACCTTTTCAACAACCAGGATAAAGAGCAGATTCTTTATATTCAGATTGTGGGGGCCTCACTCACTGCAGCAGAACCAGAAAGGAAATTGCTTGGAGTCAACCCACTTCCATTAAGGATTAAATTGGCCTCCGGCCATGCTGTCATCCTGGGAGGCCAAGCTGGGAAAGGATGTTGATGAGGGGGACCCTGTCCACCTTTGTCACCCTCCGTATTCCACCCAGCCTGTGCAAAAGGACCAATAGGAGCAATGAGAAGCTGTCCCTACAGCCATTTCCCCCAGTCTTTCTCCTATCCTTCCACTACAGAAGAGTCTGTCAGTGCCTAACCACAAAGGTAAATGCCACCTGTAGCCATTGTCACTTCGTCACTGCCTTTCCTTTCTCAACATTGCAAAGATCACCTTGGACCACTCTGCCGCCAGAAGGTCACCACTCTGGTTGATATAGGGGCACACTGCAACATGGGTTTTCTCTAGGGGTGTCTGTCTGTGTCTGTTCTGGTGCCTGACAGACTGTGCCAGTTTGAGGGGATGGTGTTACAGCTTATATCCTTGATATGTTGGGGAGTGGAAAAGTGGAGACAGTATTGTGTGTGTCTGTCTGTCTGTCTCTGTGTATACATACATACACAGATAAATACATATTGTGAACTACTCTCCCACACCTGCTTACATCAATGTTTACTTCCACTCCAGCCCCATATATTCATCTCTGTGCCTTGTGCTGGCTCCCCCACATGGCACATCTGGGTGAGGACCACTCCACCTATAGGAGAAGTCCAGGCTATTTGCTGACCTCTGCTGACCTAGAATAGGATTCTAAGGCAATTAACTATAAATCTTCCCAACAGCAGAACGTTTAAGACCAAAGTCCTGGATTAATAAACCACCTAGGACTTGCTGAGCAGCCAAAGATGCAGCCAAAACACAAACGAGATAACCTCAGCTATAAGCCTTTCTACAGGAAACAAGAACTATAAGAAACACCCACTTATTCCCCCGAAAGATGGCCAGGTTTGGGGGCTCTCAAATGAGAAAAGAGGGAAAGTTACATAGCCCCAACCCATGGTTTTCCATCCCAGTAGAATGGAAAGAAAGCCCGATTTTCATGGGACAGTGGGGGAGGGAACGCAGCACCTGCCACTGTGAACGAGGAGCAATCAGCTGTCCTTTACAGAGCGTTTGGCTAGGCTCTCATTTCTAACTAGACATCGCAGATGGAAAGAAAAGAGAAGAAAATACAGAAGAAGCAAAGGAGATAGGGGACTGTGGAAAGCTAGAAGCAGGCTCCCAACAAGGACAAGGTGAAAAAGTAAATCTGAGAGCTCATACACAGCCAGCAGAAGCCTCAGTGGGAGGGAGCCCTGGGTCACCCCCTCTCCACTAGCTTCTGAGGATGCTCTGTAGTACGTGGTCCAGTTGGCCTCAGAGAGAAGGCTAGTTCCTGTATCCTGGTATTTAATATGGTCCTTGATCCACAGGAACCACCAGACAGTACTGGTTGGGTCCACAGGTGATTGGCTAGATGTAGGGATTAGGTGACAGACAGACAGTGACAAATGGGACACATACATCCAGTGAAGAGCCAACTGTCAGTGGACAGCTGGTCTCCCCCATCAAACACTACCTGGAGAGGGATGAAGACAGGAAGACTGTGGACCATTAGCCTCTAAGACCTGTAACTGCAACCCCACCCGCACCAACTGATCCTGCCTAAAGCTGATTCCCTGATCTGACTCAGGAGTCTTTCCTACCATCAGCTTAGCCTCAGTGTCAGCCATTTCTGGTCACTTGCCTCTCTGTATCCATTCAGTTAGTGCCAGCTCATTCTTCTAGGCCTAGCCTTGTTATTGTTACACTCAGGAAGCCTCCCGGACACTGTCATTATCTGTCTCCCTGGCCACAAGGTACTGCTCCATCCCTTCTGCCACTATGGATAACAGGACTTTTTCATATCTCCATCTTCGCTGACCAAGCTGGAAGCCCCATGGAAGCAGGAAGCCAGCCACAGTGCTGGGGCTCATTAAACCTGCAAACGCGCCAGATGGAATGTGTGAGAAGACAGCTAGAGAAGCTGCCGCTGAGCAGGCTCTCCAGAGCAAGGCCCTGATCTTAGCCCTCCTCTGCAGTTTCAGACTTCATTGCTTGAGTTCCCAAGGCTCTGGAGTGAAGTAGAAAGACCCATGCCCACCTCCCCATCTGGTGAGCCAGCTGACAGGCTTGAGTGACGATGACATCACAGACAAACTCACAGCCCGCTAAAGTCATCCGCCAGCCAGTGCCAAAACCAAACTGGAGAGACAGTGAGCCCAGCCCACTTCCAGGTAAGGTGACTGCAAGGAGTCTCCCTGCCTCCCTCTTCCTTCCCTCCCTCTGAGGCCAAGAACAAAACAGAGCACGTCCTGCCAGAGGGAGAAACTATTCAGCAAGCCACAAGGACATCTGTGTGGCGATCACAGACCTGGGACCAGAATACCAGGAATGTAATCCCTCCAAGCTCAGCTGTTCCAGGCAGCATGAGGGTGGGAGATTCTCCTCCAAGCTCAGATACTCCAGGGGTGCTTCTGGCCACCCTACTTTGCTGTTGTTTCTGTTTTATTATGATGTCAGGGGAAACCTAAATCTTTGTACATGCTAGCCAACTGTCCTATACGGAGCCATAAACCCAGCCCTCTCGCTACCTTTTAAAGATACTGTGTCAACATCGTGAAGAAAATGTGAAATTCAGAATGAGTCATGCAGTTGTGTAGCTTGGTCTCTTAGTAAGGCTTCTCACTATTAAGTGAGAGCAGGACCTCTCCCTGGCACTTAGCTGGGTGTGGGTAACCTCTTCCCTCGTGCTGGATTACCTGGCCCCGCCTCGATGTAAGGGGAGGATCTTGGTCCTGCCTCAACTTGACGTGCCCTGCTTTGTGCAAACCCATAGGAGGCCTGTCCCTTTCTGAATGGAGATGGAGAAGGAGTGGATGGGGAGTGGGTAGAAAGTGGAGGGGACAGGAGGTGAGGAGGGAGGGGAAACTGGTTGGTATGTAAAGCAAAGGAAAAAAATGTTATTTAAATAGAAAAAATTAAAATAAAATAAAAAAGACTGAGTCGTGGACAGCAGTGGGACCATGAGTCCACAGGGACCCAGGCAAGCACCAAGAGGGCGGTCTCCTACAACCCACCCTCCCACAAATCACCAAGACCAGAGTTTGGAAACCTGCTAGCCCCAGGCAACACTGTGCCTCATGATGTTAAATCACAGATAATCCAGTGGTACCATATAACCCGCAGGCCAAGGGCTGAGGGCAGTGAACTGCTTCAGCAGGGTTACTACTCAGAAAGACAGTTTCTAACATGGTTCACTGGCAGCCTAGCAGGTCATGGTGCGCAAGGCTCGGTACTAACAACAATGAAAGCGTCAAGCACATCAGCAGACTCACACTTAGAGGAAGGCAAGTCTCCAGCAGGGCTGACTTTGTTTACCCACTCCCCGAGCCATGCTTTCTAAAAGGGAGAAATAAGACACGGCAGCTGGGAAGGCTGCACAACCTCCACGGCCCCACAGCTCCTCTGTGCCTCCCAATCCACACGGCAGTGGCCTCTCACTCCTCTAGACAGTGCTCTGAATATCATAAGATTCAGAAAGGGGGTCACCCTCGTGAGAATCATCCATCCTGTCCTAACAAAGAGGAAAGTGGGTCAGTCTGCCTGAGGAGCTCAAGCAATGTCCCCAGGCAATGACAAAGATGGAGCTCCCCGTCTTTTAGGAGACTTGCAGGACTAGACAGCTGGACAGAAGTGTTCTCCAGACTCTAGATCCTTTTCCCATCTATGCCTGATAGACACACTAAGACTCCTAGAATGAGGCCTGGAACAACCCCGAAGCATATCTTCCTCCCCGATGCTGGCAACAACTGCATGCATCTTTGACAGGAAGTGTAACACACTGTGTCCTCTGAAGTCACCAGCAGTGGAGGAGAGAAGACTCTGGAACAGGCCAAGCCCGGACTAGAATTCCATTCTGCCTCTTAATAACAATGGCTTGATGCAGATCACTTAACAACTGTTAAAATCACAACTGAAACAGGTGCTGAGGAGGAAGTGAGCACCAAGGGCCAGACCCACATGGGCACCAGGAAAGGATGGCTTCCTCTATTTCCAGTGGCATGGCCGGGAACCAGAGACTAGGGCTTTATAAGGCACTTAAAGAAAGGCAGAGGTGGTATGTTTTCTAATCCGAATTCAGAGACTGTCTTCACACACAGTCTCCTGACACCACTCCAGTCAGAGCTGCCTGACAAGGGAAGGAGCCACTCCATTGTATCCACGCCCCCAAACACCCAGAGTGCGAACACACAGTCTGGAGAATTAGAAAAGGCAGCCGGCTAAAGCCAAGCACAGTGCACACCGCACCACAGGAGTCTGGATAATTACTCACTTGGAAATAACACATTTAGGCCAGTTGTGGCCGTGTGTAAATCCTTCGGGGACTGAGAAACAAGAAAGGCCTAGATTCGTGTAGATGGAAAATATGCATGTGTATGCACAGCCAAATGTTTCTCAGCACTGCGATCTTACCAGCTGCAGCAACTGAGTCTATAAAGATCAAACAAATTGATCAACATCACACAGACAGGAAGTGGAGCAGAGACTGGACCAGAATCTGTGGAACTGCAAGACCCATTTTCTTTCCTCTCCCAAGCATCCCAGAAGATCAATGGCAGAGAGGGAAGGAGATGAGCAGAAAGGCCAAGGAATTAGAACAAAGTGAGAAGCTGGGAAGCTGGTGACAAAAAAACCGTGGAGACTCTCCCCAGGGCAGACGGATCCAAGTCTGGCAGTAAACAGAGAGAAAAGTCACCCTGTGAGCCACCCTCTGCAAACACACCACTGGGAGCATTCTGAGAAAGGCCGGTCATGTCAGCACCGCTAATCCGAGGCCGAATCACTGCATACAGGAAAGAGAGATCTGCTGAGGACACTGAGAACCCACAGGACAGCACAGCCTGGCTGACCACCAGCATGATCCGGGCCTGATTAGCTGAGAGCGTCAGGGCTGCTGGCCAACTCACACCAAATTAAGCGTTCCCAGTGTTAGGCTCTCCAGCAGTGGGCTTCGTGCTGGTTCCTGGTGCATGAGGTAGCATCCTGAATGATAATTAATTAGAGGGGAGAAGCAGAATAAGGAAGCATAGTACATCAGATGAAATCGGTATAATTCAGCCTTTCTCTTTCATTTTACCTGCAATCAGAGTAGGCTGGCAAGGTGGCTTGGGTCAGGAGGGAAACCCCAGGGAGCATCCACTGTTCTATACTCCTATGGTCCATTGGGCCCCCTCACTCGTTCCCAGACACACCACACCCATAGCTAGTTCTTCCCTCAAACCAACTCAGGCCCAGGGAGTGACAGCCACTCTCTGTTTACCATCTCTGTGCCATGAGACCCCTGGAACCAGTCCCAGCCAGCGCTTCTAGCTCAGTTTTCTAGTCTGATCTCAAATTAATGGATTCTTTGCGAAATTGGAGGCCCTCCCTTGCCTTCCTGTGGAAGTCCGGATCCCTAATAGAGGTGTTTTTAAAAGGAACACACATCAATCAGCACAAGCGCCAAAGAAGACGCTCGCTCACCCCAGGCATCACTTGGTACGCCACAGACACCTCCACCGAACGTCAACAAATCCCACGGCAAACCTGCCCACTTCTCCAGAGAGCTAGAAACTCAATTTATCCCTACAGGTGGATGCAACCAAGAAAAGAAAACTACTAGGAAAAACATCTGGGTTTCAACTTGGAAAATCCAGGCAGTAACTTACAAGCAGGCTTCCCACCTGTCCCATAGCCTCTTCTGAGTCAGAGAAGAACATGGGTCACCTGTTAGGGACCCATCAGTATCCAAATCGTGTTGAGGCTTCTCTCTGTATAGTCAGGTAGTGGGGACTGAGCGCTCATATGTCCCCTGTTTGTTTCTCTTATACACCTGAGCCATTCAGCAGCCCTGGACACCAGGCATGAGCGGCCTCAGCTCCCGTGACCTACCTCATTGATGAAGGAGTGGGCCCCTTGTGGGCTAAGCAGTAAGATGGCACGGCGCAGCGTGTCCCGGTAGCGGTTCAGCTCCTCTGTCTTCATGGTGGTGAAGAGACTGGTGAACACGTGACTGATATTCTTGTCCACCTTTTGTAAAGAGACGTCGAGGCCCAGCCGTGAGGCCTGGTCCAGAAAGCTTTGGAGCCCACGGATATCTGAGCATGGGAGAAGAGGAAGGAAGAACCATCTTTAAATGGGAAGGGATCTAGCCGGGAGGGTAACTAACCCCAAAGCTCCCAACCCAGGCAGCCACCAGCAGAAACGGGGCTCCTGTCTACTTCACTCATTCAGAGCAGGCTGCAAGAGAGCAATTTAGACCCAACATCCTCATCAGCATCCAGCCCTAGGGTATGGAGTGGTTATCATCTAGCACTAGGAATCCTTTCTTCCATCTGAAAGGTACTATGACAGAAACAACCCTTTGTAATCCTTTTCTTTTCTCATGTGTAGTCTCAATTCTGGCCGTTCTGTCCTCCAGGCTACATGGGCTGGTGACCCTGCCTCGGGTTTCCCCATCTCCCTCTGTACCTCACATCAGAGGTTTCTTGACCCTCTAGAGACAGATAAGACTACTGACTACCCTGAAGAGACCTGACCCAGCCTTGGGATGGGCCATTCTAACTCTGGGTCGCACACTCTAATCCTCTGAATGTCAACATCTCATGTGATGACCCCTAGCCGATACCACAGGCCTTGTCTTGGCTTCAGGATCTGATTTTCTGCCTAGAACTTCCTTCCTCTTGCTTTGTACCAAGAGGTGACTCATCCCAAATCCAATCTCAGAAGCTCATATTCCAACTGATTCAGAGATGAACTGATGGCCAAGGTCCTTCACTGAGACTTTCCCCAGCACTAGGAAGGAACATCTATCTACAAGATAACTCAACTGAATCAACTACCTGAGGGTAGGAGTCCTGGATCCTGGAGCCCAGAAGGATGACACACACTCACTGACCTACCACTGTGAGGGGCCAGGAGCTGTTTCTTTGTTTTTGTTGTTGTCGTTGTTAAGTACGACTCTAATAAACACAAAGCAACAGCTATGCACAAGCCATCCCAACTTCCCCCAAGGGACACTGCCCAAGAATGGAACCAATACAGAAGCAACCAGGTATAAGCCGGGGACACTCCTATGTTGATGCTATTCAAGTCTTGAGGTCTATCTGTGTCTGGCACTGTCTCCTGGACTTCCCAAGAGTTCCCTTTGCTTCCTAAGCCACTTCATGTTTCATCTCTGTCACTTGTAACCTAAATTGTGAACACATAGAAAAGTTATTTTGCTACCCTAGAATGCTTCCATTACCTCCTTGTGCTGGTTGGTTTTGGGTGTCAACTTCATTAATAAACACCCAAAAAGAGATATTGAAGGTCAGCCTTGAGGTCAGAAAATCAAAACACACAGCCAGCCACTGACTCTTACCTCTACCTCAGTCTGAAATGGCAATCCTGCCTCCAGGAATCCCAGAATAAGACTCTCTGAGAGCTTTCTCCTCCTGTCATATATTCCTCTCTCTGGGCTAGGATTAAAGGTGTGCACCGCTATTGCCTGGTTTCTATGGCAAACTAGTGTGGCTACTGGGATTAAAGGTGTGTGTCACCACTGCCTGGTCTGTAAGGCTGATCAGTGTGACTGTTTTACTCTATGACCTTCAGGCAAACTCTATTTATTAAAATACAAATGAAATATCACTACAACAAGCTACAGTCATCAGAGGAGGGAGCCCCAGTTGAAGAATGCCTCCAAGAGATCCAGGTGTATGATATTTTCTCAATTAGTGATCAATGTGGGAAGGTCCAGCCCATGGTAGGTGGTGCCATCCCTGGGCTGGTGATCCTGGGTTCTGTAAGAAAGCAGGTTGAGCAAGCCATGGAAAGAAAGACAATAAGTAGCTCCCCTCCAAGGCCTCTGCATCAGCTCCTGCCTTCAGGATTCTACCCTGTATGAGTTCCTATCTTGTTTCCCTTCAATGATGAACAGCAATGTTGACGTATAAGTCGAACCCTTTCCTCCCTGACTTGTTTTCTGGTCATGATGTTTCATCACAGCAAGAGAAACCCTAGGACACTGCCTTATCCTTACATTCCTGATCCCAGGGGCAGATCCTCCAGAGGATTCTAAGTACCTCATCTAGTCCCACAAGGCCACTGTCCCCATGCCCTGTGGGTCACTGAGACTCCAGTCATTGTGTAGTGCTAACTAGACAGGTTTTATTTCCTGGTGCTTCTCTGGAAATGCCTCCTTCTGGCTGTCACACAAACAGTTCTACATGAGCAGGTGTCAAGGATGCTGGTATAGAGGCCCTCAGCTCCCTATCCTGACAGGAAGACAGACTTACCAGTAAGTCTACTCTCAGCTTCACTGTAGCAGGAGTAGTCCCAGGACTACCACAGAGAGATGCCCAAGAGTAGGCCCTCCTGGAAATTCTAAGAGATCCTTAAACTCCCAGGCAAAGCATTTCTCCTTTCCACTCTTCACCTTGCTCATCAATAAAAAGAGACTCGAAAGACACGATTCCTATGCAATGGCCTTCTTGGGTCCAAGAAGCTGGCACATGGAAGTCCAGAGAGCCAGGTTCTTAATGATCCAAAGAAGAACACTGTGGTGCCCAGAGGAGGATCCTACAGGCCATTTCAGAGATAGGCAAAGCAGACAAACAGGTAAGCCTGCAGTCGCCTGTGTTCTAGTCTAGCCAGGACTTTGGTCTGTCCATTTGGCAGCCTGACCCTGAAGCACAGACATGATACAAGTTAGGGCTTAGGCCCCTGAGAAAGATGCAAAAAGGCATGAGGTCAGCCTCTTCACTATGCTCCAGAGTGAGGACAATACTGCCAGCAGATAGCTCTCCGAGGACTCTGACGTGGTGCTCTGTAACTGTGGCGGCACCCAGAGCCCCCGACCTACAGACTCAAGTTATCAAAGCCCCTTAAATTTCCATAGAAGTACTGGGTTTCCACCATCCCAGGTGAGACCCCCCAAGACCTATTTTTTAAGTGAAATGGAAGAATTGTGCTAGCTAGGTTTATCAACTTAACACAAGACAGAAAATATCTAGGGAGAAGGAACCCCAACTAAGAAAATGACTCCATCAGAATGGCTCGTAGGCCAACTTGTGGAGCATTTTCTTAATTAATGATTAAAGTGAGAGGGTGGCACCATACCATAAGGAAGAAGGCTGAGCGAGCCACAGGGAACAAGCCAGTAAGCAGTGTTCCTCTGTGGTCTCTCTCTGCTTCAGCTCCTGCCTCCAGGTTCCTGCTTGGATTCCTGCTTTGAGTTCATTCAATAGACTATGACATGGAACTGTGAGCCAGAGAGGCCCTTTCCTACCCAAGGTGCTTTTGATTACAATTTTTTTATCACAGCAATAGAAAGCAAGCTAAAACAAAAATTATTCTTATTTTGCTTTATTATTTTTATTTTGCTTTAATCAACATAATAATGACATATATAGACTACAGTGAGATTTTTTAATATGTATGCATTCTATAACAAGCACGTCAGCTAAATTAGTATATTTATCACTTCATACATATATCTCTATGATTGGGGCATCCAAAATCATCTCATCCAGATATTGTGCAGCATTTAATACAGCTACAGCACTGCTAACCACAGTCACCCCACTATGACCACACAAAGACTTAGTCCTTCCGACAGCACTCTGTGCCCGATCGCCAGCACTCTCTCATCTTCTGTCAACTCCACAGCATCTACTTACTTCTCCTTCTACAACATCAGCCTTCTTTATTAAATTTTATTTAACTTTCATTTAATTTTATTTTTTACTGAAAATAGATTTTTTTTCATATAAAATATTCTGATTATGGTTGCCCCTCCCTCAATTCTTCCCAGATTCTCTTTCTCCTACCCACCCACCCACCCACCCAAATTCAAATCCTTTCTTGCTTTCTCTTATCAGAAAACAAACAAGTAACAATATTAATAATAAACATAATAATAATAAATAAGATAAAACCAAACAATCCTGTACAGGACAATATAAACAAACAAGCAGAAAAACAAAGAGCCAAAGAAAAGAGTACAAAAAACATATATAGAAGCATGGATATACAGATTGGAACGCACAGAAATCCCATAAAAACACCACAATAGGAAATCATAATATATAAACAAATGACAAATATAAGTGAAAAATACAAAATGCTCAAGAGAAGTATTATGACACAAAAAAAAAAACCTTCTAAAACTACCATTAAATTCATTTTGTGTTGGCCATCTACTGCTGGGCCTGGATCTGGCCTTAAGAATGGTTTTAAATTCTTTTCAAAACCTCATGGAACCTTCTCAAAATTTGACCACATACTAGGTAACAAAACAAACCTCAATAGAGGCTACAATTACCCTGATACCCAAACCACAGAAATGCATTACTAAGAAAGAGAATTACAGACCATTCTCACTCATGAATACTGATGCAAAAATACTCAATAAAATACTGGCAAATCAAATCCAAGAACACATCAGGAACATTATCCACCATGATGAAGTTGGCTTCATCCCAGAGATGCAGGGATGGTTCAACACACGAAAATCTGTCAATGTAATCCATCATATAAACAAACTGAAAAATAAAAACCACATGATCATCTCATTAGATGCTGAAAAAGCTTTCAACAAAAAAAAAATCCCTTCATGATAAAGATCTTGGACAGAGCAGGGATACAAGGAACATACTTAAACATAATAAAAACAATATACAGAAAGCCAACAACCAACATCAAACTAATTGGAGAGAATCTTCCAGCAATCCCACTGAAATCAGGAACAAGACAAGGTTATCCACTTTTTCCATATCCATTCAATATAGTTCTTGAGGTCCTAGCTAGAACAATAAGACAACAAAAGGAGATCAATAGGATGTAAATCAGAAAAGAAAAAGTCAAACTCTCACTCTTTGCTGATGATATGATAGTTTACATAAGCAATCCCGAAAATTCTACCAAGGGACTTCTACAACTCATAAACACTTACAGTAATGTAGCAGGATACAAGATTAACTCAAAAATTCGCAATTATAAATCAAAGGGTTTGTACCTGGTTTTATGTCTATGTTTCTCCTTTGGCACCATGTGAAGTAATTTCTAGTATCATGAACACTAGTCAGTAGTGGTGAAGGCTCTGTGTAGGCACTAGCTCAACTTTTCCATGTTCAATGAGTTATGCAGGTTTTGTCTTCAGCAATGGGACTTACCATCAGTTTGTGGAGATCAACCAATAGCTTTGGCAATAGCCTGTTTAAGCATTTGGTTTTACAGCACTGTTCACAATACTCAAGATATGAAATCAACCTAAGTATCCATCGACAGACGGACGGGCGGACAGATGGATGGATGGAGAAAAATACAGAACATAAATAAATTGAATACTATTCAGCCATAAAAAGTAATGAAGTCCTGTCAGTTGTGGAAGAATGGATAAACTTAGATGAATTTGTGTCAAGAGAAATGCTAATGGTATTCTGCTATACTCACAGATGGTTGCCTAGCCCAATTGTTATCAGAGAGGCATCACCTAGCAACTAATAGGAGCAGATGCAGAGACCCACAGCCAAACACTAGATGGAGCCAGGGCAACCCTGCAGAAGACAGGGAGGAAGGATTGTAGAAGCCAGAAGTGCCAAGGACACCACAAGAAGATGGCCCATACAGTCAACTAAGCAGGGCCCAGAGGGGATCACAGAGACTGAAGTGACAACCAAGGACCCTATATTGGTCTGAGCTAGGTCCTCTGCATATGCATTATGGTTGTGTAGATTAGTGTTTTGTGAGACTCCTAACGGTGGGAATAGGGCTCTCACTGACTCTTTTGCCTGCACTTAGAGGCCTTTTTCTCCTACTTGGTTGCCTCATCCAACCTTGATATGAGAGTTTGTATCTAGTCTTACTGTATCTTGTTATGCCATGTTTGGTTCATAGCCCTAGGAGGCCCGATTTTTTTGTTTGTTTGTTTGTTTGTTTGTTGTTTTTGGAAAGGAAACATAGGAGGTGAACTGGGGGAGATGGGAAGATGGAAGGTAGGAGTGGACTGACTGGGAGGAGTGGAGGGAGGAGAGGCTGTGGTTGGAATACAGTATATGAGAGAAGAAAAAATTACAAAATGAAGGAAGGGAGGAAGGGAAGGAAGGAGGAAGGAAAGAAGGAAGGAAGGAAGGAAGCAAGCAAGCAAGCAAGCAAGCAAGCACTACCCATCATAATTCAGAGAATGTCTCAGCACCCAGAAGCCAATGTAGCATAAACAGTGTCCACAAGTGGAGTATATGGCTGCCTTTGGGCCCTGGGAATGGTCTCTCTAGTCCCATACTGTTTCCTCATCACTTTGAATATCCGTCTGTCTTTGTTTCTGGCCTTGGCCACACAGACAGCTTTGACCTATAGGAGAGAAGTAAATGTAACATAGTGTTATGAGTGGCTGTATGTTTCCATTTCCGCCCTTGGGCTTGGCTACTACTATATAAACGCCCCTAGGGTAGCCTGCTGACAAGATGCTGTGACACACAGAAGACTTAGGATGGCCCCCAAGCAACCCCTACAGTCACATGCCAGCAGAACCCAGACACAGGGCAGACACAGCAGAACAATCAGGTTGAACTATAGACTCATCAAAACTAATAAATGATTCTTGTTCTAAGCCACTAAGTTTGGGGACAGCTTGATTAGCAGTAGTGACTAACTGAAAGGCCTAGGTCATTGGATGGATTCTATCTGGTGCCCCTTACAAAGGTGTAAAGAAAAGAGCAAGACCTCTACCTTAAAAAGCTTGTGGGCAGCACCGTCCACAAGGGATGGAAGATGGACTCAGGCAAGCCCATGTGTCCTCGAGAAGTTTTTCCAGGATTCCAATAATTCTCAGTGTCCCATGGCTTTACCTATGACCTAGATATGATCACAACTGACAAGCATCAAAGACCCAGGGACCCTGCTCCTCTTGGCACCTTTTAAGAGAACAATGAATTGATAAAATGGCAGAGAGTGACCACATCCAGAGAACGTTCCTGCACACACACGGCTTTGTTTGTCTGGTGGGGCCACAGTGTGCTATGAATGATCCCATGAGTCATGCCAGCACAACCTGTAATCTCAGCCTGGGACTAAACCTCCCTGTGGTCCCTTTGCTAAGGCCCCTTCTCCTCTATGGCACTATTTCATATCCTTATGGAGCAGAAGATACATGAATGGGTGGCATGTGTCGGGGCCCACAGATACAGCCAGAACATGTATGTGTGGGGCACAAAGGCACCGAGAACTCTTGCATGTCTCAATAGTGCATTTATGGCTTCTGTTCAGGCATCCCCTGATGAGACTGAGCCATCAGGGAGAGTTTAAGTTTGTTAGCAGCAGCAGGTTCTTCACTCCTGGTATTAGTGAGGCTGCGGAAGGCAGCTTTCCCAGGAGACATCATCCCTAGCTACAACAGCGGCTCCCACTTGGCTGAAAAGGTCAGTTCTAAGCCTCTTTTTCATCTGCACTAGAGGAGGGCTGGAACAGAGTACCAGTCAGAGCACGAGCAGACTTCACCACCTTCCTACTCGCTGCCCAAGAAGAGGGCCGAGAAAGCCACCTGTCCAACCAAAGTCATGTTCCCCTTGCAAGAGAATGTGCAATGCCACCCTACTCTACTCTGCAGTAAAGCCTGCTGTCTATTCTGTTGCTTCTCAGAGGGAAGACTAAGGAAAAAGGCTGGAGAACGCTACCATGCAGTCTGTCCTGAAAGTTACCTCCTCCAACCAGACCCACCATTGACCCCAGGAACGGAGCTGCCTGTGGTCAGATCAGTCCTACCCAGAATCTACTCAGAAAGGGCTCTGTTTTCTGAAGGGACACGAACCGGAATAAGCAGGAGAAAGAGGTGCCAGAACTCTACAGGGCCAGTGAGCGAGTCCCATCCTCTGAGGAAACAGGCTGGAAGGACAGACAATTGCATCGTACAAACAATAGACATGACAACCTAGGATAGGCCTCCTGCAATGCCTCCTCCAGATTTGCTGCCCTCTCTTGGGTTCTCAAGGGCCCTGGTCATCAGAAGTCTTTGCAACCCTCCTGCCACCGCTCACCCATGCCCTCCTTCCTCAGACAGCCTCTGAGAGCGTTCTCTGTGTGGGACTTCCCCACCGGATTCTGGGAAATAAAACTGAAGGAACTACAGTGTTCCTGCTGTCACGACTTATATTTTGGGAGCTGAGAACAGGCCTAGAACAAAAGAACAATGGAATAGATCATTTTCCATACTCACAAGCTCTGAGGAAAACCCATGTTGGCCTGAAGCAGATGTTGGGGTGGGAAGAGGAAAGTCCCCTGTGAGAAAGCAGAAATGAGGAGGTGGTAGCTCCAGAAGCCCCTCAGAGAAACCGTTCAAGACAGAAGAAGCAATGCCTAGAGAGTTACATAATGAGGCATCTTTGATGACAAATAAAGGAGGACATTGGCATCCTGGAATTGTGCCCTGCAAGACAGTAACTATTAAGGAAAGGAAAGAGATGTCAGCAGACACCAGGGAAGACCAGAGGCGAGAGGAGGCTGGAGGGCCCATACCTGGCCCTTCTCTCTACTTAGCATGCCCTAGTGCTGCCATTTAGGGACCACTGATCACTTTAAACAAAATCTGACTCTAAGCGTGTCACTGTGTTCTAAAGCTCATGCCAAAGTCATCAACAAATGGTGACCCTCTGCCTCTTCATCTTCCCTGGGGTTCTCCACAAAGCAAGTCTCTACAAGGAGACTGGACCCAAAGCCCTCTGCAGTCTGGGATTCCAGATACTAAAGGCCCCGTCTTGGCCCACTCATTTCCCAATCTCCTCTTTCACACTCCTGGTAATTTTCTCAGCTAATCCTGGGCTCGTCTCTGGCTTCTCACACCACACCTTCCTCTATCAACAGAGGCCTACATCCTCCACTGGTTGTGGCCCTCCACTTCTGCTAAACACCTTGGCTCATCTTCACTGTGTCTTCTTGTGTTCACCACCAAGTCTCCTCAGGATCTTCTACAACAACTTCCTATAAGGTCTCCTTGTATCTGCCCACTAATGTAATGTGCTAGAATGTTCTCTCTTAAGGTCATATGTGTACGTACATAATATAGCTTGCCGCTAACCTCCCAATGAATAATACAATAATACAAGTTTACTTAAAAGTTGCCAAGAAATTAATAACCTCAAAAGTATCAATCAATCAAAATACAGGTAAACAAAAAGGCTTCTTGAGATTTTATCAATGTATACAAAATAAGATCATGCATCTTCACTTGGACGACGAAGCAGTCTGGAGCAAATAGCTTTTCCTGCTTTTCATTTCTATGCTTCCATCAGCTACCTCCACCACCAAATCAGGAACTCATGGATGAGAAAAAGAAGATCTTTGCCCTTCCCGGGAGATCACGCACACACAGAGGGATGGGGGGGGGGGAACCTACATATTTCTTTGAAACTATCAGAGCCCCACATCTCCATCAGGACCCAATTCAGACTACTCTTCCCTCTGAGACCCTCTCAGTTCCCCAAGTTGGAATTTATGCTTCCTTCAAAGTGAGTAACACTAAACAAAGTGTAAAATTAGGCAGCTGTGCAAGGAGGAGGACCTGGGTCTTCCTCATCTCTCCATCCACCTAACATCTAACATAAAGACAGGACCACAGAAGTCCATGGAACTGTAGGCCCAGCCAAGGCACTAGCCTGCAGCCCAGAGTGACTGCAGCAAGCACACAGACACCACACACCATGAAAGGCAAAGCTGTGTCAGGCAAGGAGGTGAAGCTGTGGGAAGTCTTTTCAAAAATCTCGGGTGACATCTGTGATGGTCTCTCTCCTTCTTAAAGATCAGGCAGTCACCTGACATTTTAAGTACTGTCTTTCTCAAAAGTAATTGAAACAAAAGAACACATTTCAAGTTGCTTTCCCTACAATTTCAATCTCTGAGGAAGACCCAAGCTCAGAGAGTACTCACAAAGAATATTTTACCATCTGTAATGCGCGCACACACACACACACACATATATATATGTATGAGGGCTGCCACCTCATACCAGGAGGAGTTCACAAAAAGCAGAGTTTGGAGATTATTGGCAAATTTTCCAAAGGCTGAGACACAACTCTGAGTCCCCAGATTATTTTTCCACTTCCTTTCCTATCTGGGATCCCAAACAATTCTTTGAATTTCTTCCCAGATGGAGTTTACCCATTCAAGTTCCTTATTAAGCCCCCCCTGTTCCAGTGCCTCACCTCCTTTATTTCTTACTCCCTTCCCCCACTACCAGCTCCAAATTCTTTGTCATTGTCACCAGCATAGAGTAACTACCATAACAGGGTGTCAGGAGCCTGGTGAAGAAGCATCCACCACATCCAAGACAAGACCGCAGTGACCTGCTGTGACGTCACCCATAAGCAGCAGCCCTGCCTAGCTCACAATCCTTTTGTAATTTATTTTCCCCCATGGCTTTCAAGCTCTGCATTCTATTTTTCCATTCCCTCCTTCCTCCCTTTTCCCTTTCTTCCACCTTTTCTTCCTTCCTGCCTGAACACTGCTCTCAGCCAAGTCCTGGGATTCATGTCAGAGTATTGGGGACTGTGGACCCCCAGACCCTGATTTTCCTGTGACCCCTGCCTGCTGGGGGTAAAAGGGCTTGTTTTCTTGCAGCTGCTCTGAGCAAACAGCCTGCTTTTCTGTGCTTTCAGCTGCTCTGAGCATGAGACAGGGGAGTGGTTTCTGGTGGGCTTGCAGTTGAGAGTTAGGGTGTTGGCCATTGGTCAAGGAGATCCTACATAAGCTGCCCTGAAACACAATAAAGTTGGTATTCTTGATTCAAGGAGGCATTCTTGGCATTTTTGTTTCAAGAGTGACCCATGTCTCTCTGTCTCTGTGTCTTTATCTGTGCATGTGTCTGTGTGTGTTTCAATCTCCAGCGCTTTGCAGGGCTCGCAAACAGTTAGTACAGACAGTATGCTACAGACGTAGTACCATAGTACACATAGTAGTAGAACACTATATCAGAATATCTGAATGCAAAAGCCCCACAGCCCTGGCCTCAAGGAGCTCCCAGTTTCACAGGGAGTGACTTGGAATCAGGGAGTGGTCCCACTGCCATTCAGGGAACATACCTCAAAGTGTGAAGTCTTTCCAGTTGCTAGCGGTATCTTATGAATGAATTAAATACCCCTTACCTTCAATCCAGGAAAACTAGGGAAGTCACCAAGAAGGTCAAATCAGTAACAAAAAAACCAGAGACACACAGGTGTGGCATATCTAGCCCTTCACAACAATAAAACAGGAAGCAGTCTACTCATGGCCTGGCAAAACCCTCCAGGTGAAGAGGATGTCCGTGATGAGTTATTATTCACAACACAGTGGCTACTGCTCTGGGTATCCCTACCCTGGTCACAGTTCAACTGCCCAGACCTCAATCAAGGGAACTTCCAGAGTAAGTCCCACCCACCAAAAGCAAGCCCTTCGTGCTATCCATGTCTTATACTTACTGTGTTCTGATGCATTGATGTTGGGGTTCTTGCTGTCACTTAGGGTTGGCCAATTCCTGGAGATAGTACCACTGGCCCCACAAAATACCCTTCTATGAAAACCAACCCATCCAAAGCCCACAACCCAACCCTTCTCTTTGAGCTCTCATATCCCAGGGCATAATCCACCTACTCTAATTATCCCAGGGCCAAGGCCAGCCTGCTAGCTAAAGCCTACAGTAATCATTCACACCCACCAGCCCTCACCCTGATTACCAGTCCTGCCCTGTTCACCACAGTGAAGGTCCTTGCTATCAGACATCCCTGTCCCATCACTTCCCAGCTTCGCCTCTCCTCCCTTGGTACGACAAAGTGTCATTTCAGTGCCTGTCTTCCCATGGCCTTCTGCCATTGCCATAGCTAGATAATAATAATGTCTGTATTGAAACTGTCAAGCTTGTGGGTGTAGCACTATTCACAACAGACAAGATACAGAATCAACCCATTTGTCTATCAGTAAACCAATGAATTTGCTTATGATGGAATGCTATGTGCCACAGAAAACAGAATGAAATCCTGCCATTTGCTACAAGAAGGAAAAACCCAGAGCATGATGTGGAATGAAATGAGCTAAACATAGAGAGATGAGTACCATGGGATTTCCTTCACACAGAGAGTGTGAAAAAGTTGAACTGATAGGGATATACCTTGTTATGGCTGGCATTTGTGCAAACTGCAGAGGGCTGATAAAAGGGCCAAACTTCTGCTTTTTTTTTAAAAAAATGAATAAATTCAGGACACACTTTGGGCAAATTGTGACTACAGTTAATAGTGGTATATTTTATATTTGAAACTTGCCAATAGACAGTGTGTGAATTAATTATGGCCTTGCATGGCTTGATGTAGACACTGCATAACATAGCATGCATTACCTCATCAAGTTATACCCCTGAAACATGAACAACTTTGACCTAACCCCAAACAAAACAAAACGCCCTCTTGTCTGGTTGCCTGGGGTGCAGCGCTCTAGATGCTTATTTTGACTAACCCCACCCACACCTCAGCCAATCCCTGACCAGAGGTGCATAGAATAATCATAGACCTGCGTTCCATTCCTTCCCCCCCAAACTGGATGACCTCCAGGGCCACCTCTCTGAGCCCATTTTTACTCTGCAAATAAGTACCGTGCCTTGCTCAGGAGAGCCAGGCATTCTTCAGTGAGAAGCACACATTACAGCTGGCACCTTGCGAAATAGATGTTCCTGTTGTCAGCTCCCTTCCAACCTTCTCATCAGCATAAGGAACGCCCCCAGAAGGGTTCTCAAATGAGCAAATCATCTCCCTTGTTCTAGAGGCTCGTCAAGAAAGGAGGCCTGTCCTGGCAATCTGATGACACAATGGGAGACTAAAAAGGTCGCCTCTTCCCTCTGTGATAATGGGAATTTCAAAGTTGCAAAGTAGCTGAAGGGGAAAAGCTGTCATTGAAAACTCTGAGAAAAGGAGACACAATTCCACCTCTAATGAGGGCCAATAATATCCAGGAGACTTCTCCTTGGACAGGTTTCAGAAGCATCCACAAAGCCAGGGGAGGGGAGATTCTGGGAAGAGGGAGGGTCCAAAGGCTTCCCTATCGGCATGTCCCAGCAGCGCCTCCACATATATGTGGGCCACCACATGCCCTGCCTAGTGCCAACAGAGGCTATCAGCTGATCAGAACACACTCCACTTCTCACCAACCTCTATTCCCTTTCATTTAAAAAAAAAAAAACACAACAAACACAAGGGGAAAGCATTTAAAATAATCAGGATGGAAGATCGAGATTAAAAACAATTTAAAATAAACGTCTACGCTGGCACTCTGGAAAAAACATACCACGCTGCATTAAGTGCTTTGAATTAAGTAAATTACACCAAGTAACTAATTTACATAATGATCAAGATTTGCATTTTACACATGTTATAATGAAAATGGGTTTATAAAATAATTCTTCACCAACTTCTGTTCAGAGTGGAGAAGTATTTGTAGAAAATTCCGTGATATTTATCTGTCACTGTCTTTCATGTTGCAGATCTCTGGCTTCTTCAATAGGTTTTTTTTTAAATCTGCAAGGCCCCTTATTCCCACTGCAATAAATAGTGCCTTTGATTTGCAATTCCCTCCCGTCAACTGAGTGAGATCATATTTTTTTATAGAATCTATAATATGCTAATGATTTTCAGAATTTTCACAAATAAAGTTTGATGTCCCTGTCACCTTTCACTTATAAGGCATTTGGGATTGATTTTTAGCAGTGTTTCCTGCTAGATCTGGGGGGACTATTTTGAAGTCCTGCTGAGGATGCTGGCTGCCTCTGCTGGGTAAGATATAGCATGGAATTTCTCAGTAGCCTTGTGTCCTGTATCAGTGGTCCCCTTGGGGCTGAGGCAAGATTCCCAGCTGGCACCTCCAGCCCATGGTTCAGGGGTCCAGTCTTCAGTTTTGATGACAAGTTCCTGCCTCCAGGTCCTTGGATGTGGGGGCCAAGAGCCAGACGATCCTACTCACCTACCCTGCTCCCTCCCTGTAGTCTATGAAGAATGAGACATTTAGTTTCCCAGATGAGGAAATCAAGGACAGACGAGTTGTTTTCTCTCTAAAACCACCAGACAAGAACAGTCTAGACCTATCTCTGTGCTTTGGGGGAGCTCTGACGTTGTAGGAGTTTAAAAGAAAATAGTCCCCCAAAGGGAGTGGTACTATTAGAAGGTGTTGGCTTGTTAGAGTAGGTGTGGTCTTGTTGGAGGAAGTGTGTCATTGTGGAGGTGAGATCTGAGATCTAATATATGCTCAAGCCACATCCAGTGTCTCAGACCATTTCCTGTTGTCTGTGAGTCAAGATATAAGGACTCTCCCTCCACCCCTGTTCCAGCACCATTTCTGTCTACACGCCACCCTGTCACACCGTGGTAATAATGGACCAAACCTCCAATAACTTAAACCACCCCAATTACATGTTTTTCCTTTATAAGAGTTGCCTTGGTCATGGTATCTCTTCATAGCAATAGAAACCCTAACTAAGACAGTTGTTTCCCTGGATTTCTCAGTAACTTAAGTAAGATCCCAAATAGGAGTAACTTTCCAGTGACTGCCCACACATTTGCACTTGAATGTGCAGGAGACCCAAAGTGAATGTCACTGTCCTTTGTTAATAGTGTGCCCATGGCATGGAAGAACGAGCAAAGGCATAAGCTTACCCTCATGTGACAGTCTGAATGCCTACGTCCCTCCAAATCCCCGTGTTGAAATCCTAGTCCTGGTGGTTACAGAAGCAGAAGGAGAGAGATTGCAGGGAGGGGCATTTGGGTGATAAGGTACCTTCCTAGGATGTATTTGTGCCCTGACAGGAAACACAGAGGCCAGATTCATCTGGCTTCTCCCTGCTGCATATGTGGACATGATGAGAAAGTAGACTTCTGCAAACCAGGATGAGGACCCTGCAGACACTGGGTCTGTTGCCTTGTCCTTGGACTCCTAAGCACCAAAGCTATGGAAATAAATGCCACAGACGTCCCGGATATATAATTCTTTTCTTGATACCAAGCTGAGATAATTTGCAAGCAGCAGGAACTTTTTAATGCCTGACTTGGTGCCACTCTGCTAAGTAACTTGCACACACTACCTCATCAATCCCCATGACAGCCTCATGTCTTCTGAGGTGACCTGGCCAGAAAGAGACTAAATGGAAGCTCAAGCCCAGAATTCTCCAACAAGCCAGAGGTGCCTGAGGGGTGACAGGAAGGAGGCAGGTCCACACACTCTGTACAGATACTTATCTGTGAGCTCAATGTGGACCAGTCTTTCCGTGGGTCTGAGCACCCGTGAAGAACTACTGGAAGTCAACTTTGCGGTTTAGTCATTGGCTCAAGCAGACCTGGGGAGCAACTCCAGCTGCCTCCCAGGCGAGGTCTTGCTCCCTTTAAGGCACCTGGGTCTGGCAACCCGAAGAGCAGTTCTCCCAAGTGCTCACCCAAAGCACAATAGAGCTCCCAAGAGACCACACAGCTCTGCAGAATGGCAAGACGATGCAAACCATGAATAATCCATTTCCGGCTACTAATCTGCGATCAGTATTAATAACTGGCATTACACGGGGAAACACGGCAGCCTCATTAATCCTGTAAATTACCACTGAGGAAAGGTTCTACTAAAACAGCAGACCCAGCTGAGATGACTCAGAAGCAAACCCAGGTAGAGTGTCACCTCTTCAGACCTACAAAGGGTTATTATCTGCCCACACATGAGGCCCCTTTGATTCCTGGGACCATCAGCAACCCCAGAGCGGCAGGGCATCCCCTGTCACTGCTCAGAGAGAAACAGTTTGAGATTGGCCAAGTTCAAGCCCTCATTCGGGCTTTCTCCAGCATGCTATATGTTGCTGAACTAGGCCATGTTCTATGGTACACATCAGAGAAAAGGACCAGAAACTGAACTGAAGACAGGCAAGTAAGAAACACTTAGGGGGCAGAAGTCTACATGAGGAGGTCAGTTTACCATAAGGAAAGTCTCAAAACAGCCTTCGGAAAGCAAAGAGTGGGTCTTACAGGATAGGCATGAATTCTGAACACAAACAAGGGGCAGGAACTCCAGACCAAAAGGACCTCAGCACCCCTGGGACCCGAGCTTTGCAGAGCCAGTGATCCAGCTGGGTGACCTATGAATCATTTCATATGAGTATAAGGGTTGCCATGCCTGGTGTACTGCCTAACGAAGCACAGTGACATTCTAGATAGGAAGGACATCAGGTGGCCTGCTGGACAGCTCAGACCAGGCGCACCAAGCCAGCCCTCCTGCCCAGGGCAGGTCAAGACTCTGAGGAGGAGGATGCATAGGGGTGGCAAAGCCATGGAGTCACCTGAAGTCCACTCAGTGTTAAAGTGCCCCCCAAGGCCGGAGATGTGCAACCCAGGCCAGCTTTTATGAGGCCATTTCAAGGTAAAGACTGTGACTCCCTGGTGGCTCTATCCTCACAGCAACCTCCTGACCTTGTGTTAAGTGCCCTTAACTTGGAGAAGTGATTTACATAATTACTTTTTGACACCAACCTGGCTTTAATTTGTTTCCTCTGGAACCCACCTCAGAGGAGGGAGCAGCAACCAGAGCAGGGAGTGAGGCTGAGGGAAAGGCTTTCAGACACCACTCCCCTTTCCTGCGGCTTCCCAAAAGCCACAACTGAAGAAGGACCAATTCTAACCACACTGTAGAGTACCAGAGAGCCTCAGAACCCCCTAGCTACATGAGTTGCACCACCATCCTTGAAGACAGCGTTGTAGAGAGGCAGACAAATACCCACACCAAGGACAGAGCTCTGTCGGAAGCAAGATATGGGCAGAGGGGACAAAGTCACCTGCTAGTTAGACATCAAGCTGTACCAGGGTCAGACAGATGGGGTGGGCACACCTCTGAGGACAAAAGGTCTAATAATGTTGTCACCAGGAAACTGTTGTGACACACAGGAGGACAGAGTGTTGGGCAGATGCGATGAGAGACCATCACAGATGGTGGTTCTGTGAAAAGGCAGGAGTCTAGATGTCATGGCAAGCTAGGGTCATGCTCGGGCAGGACTCCCTAGAGACTCAGCACAGGTGGATAGATGCCCTCAGACAGCCAGCAGGCCACTTTGCCTGCAAATCAGCTAAGTGCACAAGGAGCAAGGGATGACAGATGCTGGCTTATGGTTCATGGCGACTGTGGACAGGGAACAAATGGAAGAGTAGGAAACCCCGCCAGGAAAGACAGCAGCTTAGTCCCAGTCGTGATGCTGAGTGCAAAGGAGACCTCTCACACTATACAGTCCTTACGACACATTCGTATACTCCCACCCATGAGTTCACACTCTTGTGTGCGAGACACATTCACTCACGCGCCACAAACGCACGCGCGCGCGCGCGCGCGCGCACACACACACACACACACACACACACTGTGCTCCCACTCACTGGTACACACACTGTGTGCTGAAGCCAGCTGAACAAACTCGCCAGAGCCCATCATTAAATTTTCAAGAATTTGGGAGTTTCTAAATATAGCCACTTCAATTAAATTATACAAACCTGTAATTAAATAAATTATTTCACAAGCAAAACTGACAAATATACAAATCTTCTCACTTCCCAGGCATTTTGCTGAATTTTACTATTTATCTGTCCGCTGAGGCTAGGCGTGTCTACTGTGTTTGAAGGAGGAAACCGTGATGCATGTCTTCTTGCCCCAAGCTTACATGCTATTACACCGACTAGCTCAAATGCAGCCATGGCATGAGAATTTACACCACAGACATCAGCAGCGGTTACACATTAAGGCTTCTTGTTTCCAAACATTCACTGGCATGCCATAGCTCACAAAGCACACACCCATATCCTCCCCAAGCCTTCCACACACACACACACAGCTGTCTCTCGGTGTCTGGAGAAATGGTTCCAGAATCCCCTCAGTTCCAAAGCCTGACCCACATCCCCCCTATGAAATGGTGTAGCACTGGCGTTTAGAGTGTGCAGAGCCTGTGATATGCTCTCCGTCATCGGCAGGCGGCTTATGATACCTAATACACTGTAAATGCTATGTAAATCATTGTTGCACGGTATTGTTTAGGGAATACTGACAAGAAAAACAGTCTGTACGCGTTTGTTATAGCTGTGATTTTCTTGACTATTTTCAACTGACAAGTGAATACAGCTGTACATTTGTGTGTTCTCTCTCTCTCTCTCTCATAGACACACACACTCACATTCACACACATACTGTCTCTTAAACACAAACCAGCACATTCTCGTTCTCCCTAGCATGTCCAGATCGGCAGCACCCACACTCAGGAAAAATAGTACAAAGTGCTCTAGGACGGAAGGAGTTGCACACCCGGCTTGTCCACCTTCCTCAACCCTCCACTGGTCCTTGGTGCTGCCTCTTAGTGCAGCATTGGAGACAGAAGCTTCATGCCTCACTGTCCCCTGGAAAGCAAAATGATGGATGACAGGAATTGGTCACCATCAAACCGGTGGTCAGCTGAGACTAAGTGGAATATAAAGATGGGGTGATGGCCCACGTGTGCGGGCCATTCTAGAAGCAAACATAAGTGGTCAACGGTCCCTACAGGCCCATGAAGCACTGCTTTAAAAACATTCTGAAATCCCAAATTAAACCTCTATCTATATTAATTAAGACCCAGGATATGCAGGGCTAATGGGACTGCCAGCCCATTCATCACAAGCTAGTTACCTCCCGCCAGAACCTCCTGGGTCAGATTACAAATGGGATATGGAGTAGGGGCCGGGTGGCAGGATATTATCCTGAAATATAATTTGAACTTTCCTTCCAAAATACCATCTTCAGGCTGATCCATCACTTGTTTGCCTCCACCCAGGCCTGCCACAAGTGAGGGCTGAAACATGAGGCCATCCATCACCGGCCACCAGAAGGGCCTGGAAATGCCAACGCTGCTCTCAGGCACAAAGGAGGATGCAGACAAGTGCACTAATAGGATGATCAATGCCAGTGTGTGGGTCCATAAGATGGGTGTGCGGGTGCTGGAATGAACACGGCCCTCTTCTCCTCCCAAGGCTTTTATTCTTCCTGCCAGGAGCTCGGGTCTTGGGAGATAAGCAAGGAACCCCCACTTACACGGCAGCTTCTCTAGACTATCTCCCAATGCTCATTCATTGACTCCTCCAACCCTACCCTCAAATGCAAAATATTTAATCTCTGGGGCCCAGGGACTCCATTAAGACTCAAATGTCACCCAGCTCTGCTGCCTCCAGAAGCATGAAAACAACAGAAGTCAGGCCCCAGGGAGTGTGATCTATGCTCCTGGCTCCAGGAGGACCCCTGACTTCGGAGCCAACCCAGCATCCAGAGGGGGTCCATCCTGGCAGCAGCAAGCATCTCTAAATAGTTGACCCAGGCTCCTTTTTTTCTTTTTAATTTTATTTAAATAACATTATTTTTAATTTACATTACATACCAACCAGTTTCTCCTCCCTGCTCCCCTCCTCCCCGCCCGTCAACCTCCCTTTTCCTATCTACCCCCCTTCCCGATCCACTCCTCCATCTCCATTCTCCCATGGGCTTGCACAAAGCATGGCTCATCGAGATGGGACAGGATGGAACTCCTCAGAGGTAATCCAGCATGGAGAACAGGTTACCAAATGCAAGCTAAGTGCCAGGGAGAGGCCCTGCTCTCACTGTCAGAAGCCTTATTAAGAGATCAAACTACACGATTGTCACACACATGCAGAGGACCTAGGTCGGTCCATGCAGGCCCCCTAACTGTTGGTCCAGCACCCATAAGCTCCCGCGAGCTCAGGTCAGCTGTCTCTGTGGGTTCCCACCTCCTGTCCTCCTCCCCCCGTATAATCCCTCCTCCCTTTCTTCCACAAGAATCTCGAGCTCAGCACAGTGCTTGTCTGTGGATCTCTGCCTCTGCTTCCATCAGTTACTGGATAGAGTATCTCTGATGGCAACTAGGGAAGTCACCAATCTGTTTACAGAGGAAGGCCACAAGTCAGGGCTGAGACATGAAGCCATCCATCACTGGCCACCAGAAGAGCCTGGAAATGCCAGAGCTGCTCTCAGGCATCCTGCCTCACTTCCTGGCCCGAGTTCTGTCATTGTCCCTAGTTCACAAATAGAAGCTGAGACTGGGTGAGTGTCAACACCACAGTTCAACTTCAAGCCAGTAGATTCCTGATCATTGGCTCTCAGCCTCTTTGACTTATAGGAACACGTGTATCACATGGAAGCCCTCATGACTGCCAGTCTCTTTCACCTTCCAGAAAAATGAATAATAAAGAAAAGACCACTCAGCAAGGTCCCCGATTCCTAAGCCAGCATCACTAGCTGCACACCTTACGGAAGACTGGGGAAGCCGGGCGGTGGTGGCGCACGCCTTTAATCCCAGCACTCGGGAGGCAGAGGCAGGCGGATCTCAGTGAGTCTGAGTCCAGCCTGGTCTACAGAGTGAGTGCCAGAACTGTCAGATCGATTACACAGAGAAACCCTGTCTCAAAAATAATAAAAATAAAAAACAAAAAATCAAACAAACAAAAAGAAGAAGATTGGGGAATGCTCCTGGTGGCTCCGGGACAGTGCTGCCCCAGCCTGCAACCAAAGCCTCGGCACCCATAGAATCAGGCTCAGCCCAGACAGGTGGACAACCAACTTGCCATTCTCCCAGGAAGTAACCATGCAACCTCTGATCAGGGCATCAAACGGGTTCTTTCATAACCCACAGCTGCCTTCTCCACCGACCTCTCAAAAGCAACTGGAGATGCAGATTCAGACCATGGGTCAGAATTTTCGTGGTAATTACAGTGATTTCCAGGTTAGCGGGAAATAGCACCCCAGAAAGTATATGGAACCAATCCTACCATTCTGGAGTACCAGATAAATTCTGTTAGGGATGAGACCTTAGCAGTTCATCATAATCTCTGCCACAGGGAGAAAAGAGCTCCAGCTGCCTGCTGTTGGGCACAGATCCTAGGGCACCTCTGGTAGAAGTCCCCTCTGCCCATCACTACTTTCCTGCCCTTCCCTCCAGCCATATACACGGGCACTAAGGCAGGAGACAAGTTCATAGTCCTGAGAACTCTCCAGTACAAGTGGGGGATGGAGAAGATGTGATGACGAGAGGAGAGGAAGTGGCTGTGATGCTCCTGCTTCCGATCTAAGACTGATGTCCTGAAAGATGCAATCGACCTCCTCCCCCAACCCCACAAGACACCTAGGATGTGATTCAGTCCCTGCTCTGACCTCTGGAAGGCAGGAGGTCAGAAAAAGGACGCAAATGCTTAGAGATGGCAGCCTCGCAATCTGAGCTAGAAAACTTCCCTTGGCAGTGCGGCAGGACTGGATTCCAGGCGTGGGGCCAGCCTGAGATTGCAGGACGGGGAGCTGACTACAGGACACCTGTAGCTATGGAGGATTCAGGAGTCGATGGCCAACACCTCTGGGGTCATCTCTGCTCAGTATCTTCTTTTCTACCCTAGCAACAGCCTCCAGTCCTGTCGTTTCAAACCCCTTCCTCACCCAGCCTGAATCTACCCTGGGATCTGTCAGTGTCAGAACTTCTAGACTCTACTTACTTGGAAACATACATGTTGAATCAACCCAGCCAGAACTCCTGAGTCCAAATCTCCCATAAGCACATCCCTCATCTTCTGGTTCATCTTAATTTTCATCTTGATCAGACTGAGAAGCTCCTAAGAGATTTGTTAAGCTCTGGGTGTGTCTACAGACGGATTTCAAGGTGGGCTAAGAGTCACCAACCCTCAGGTTAGAGGCCTGAACATAAGAAGAGGAAATAAAGGCGGGCACTCACAAATGCACAGGCAGACCCTCCCTGCTTCCTGTCTGCCATGAGGTAAGCAGCCTTCTCCAAGCCTTCCCATTCTGAGATGCAAAGCATGGAATCCTATGGAGCCATCTCCATAGCATGAACCTCAGAGCATCTACTAGAGCAGATCTTCCCTCTCGGGGTGTGTGCGCCAGGTTTTGTGACTATGGAGGGGTTGTGTTAATCAGGTTTCTGTTGCTGATAATGAATACCTGAGATAACTACCTTATAAAAAGAACATTTCCATTTGCTCAGTGTTTTAGAGATTCCAGTCCATGACTGGGTGACCACAGGAGGAGGGGTGCTGACAAGATCCCACATGAAGTCAAGAACATATGGCATCACAAAGCCACTGACCTCATGATCAAACAAAAGAGAACAAAGAGACTGGCCTCTCCCTTTAAGGGCGCTTCCTGCCGTGGTAGGGTTTGATGTTTAACTGGGCATGCCTATAGAGAGCCTCTAGATTGATAACTAACTGAGGACCTATCTCATGGGTGCCTGGACAGAAAGGGAGATGAGCAATACAGTTCATCTCACTCTTCTTCCAGACAAAGGGTACAATGTGACCAGCCACCCCATCCCACCTCTGCCCGGCATCTTCCCTGCCTAAACAAACTCTTTACTCATTATGTTTGCTTCTTGGGTGGTACTTAGGGCAGTAAGAAAAGCAACCACCACACTCCTAGGGCTTCAATATCTCACACTAAGTCCTACCTCCTAAAGCAGGCACCATGCCCACTGGTGTCATGGGCTAGGAACAAGACCTGTTAAGACATGGATCTTTGGTCCTATAATCGGATGTCTTAAGACTCAAGCTATGGCACCATCCACAGGAGTAGCATGACAAACCATCCAGCTGGAAAAGATGTCCCTTTGGAAATCCCCCTTCCTCTTTCCTCGCCTGGACTGCACAGATGCTCATAACCCCTATCTCTACCCCACTGCTGTCCCAGATGTTACTATCATCTGTCCCTGAAACTGTTCAAACAGGTTCAGCCTGGCCTCTCAGTTCCCAAGCCAGATGCACCGACAAAGCTCTTCAGCTGGCAGAGACTTCCAGCATGGAGCAGACCAGGTACCTGTCTTCCTTAAACAGTCCAGCGACTCTGCAACCAGAACCTAGGAGACCAGGTGTGACTGGTCCTGCCTTGGTATTCGGCCTGGCAGCTTCCCCCCCACCCCCACCCCGCTTCCCCATACACTCCAGGCGCACAGCTCATCATTCTGTGGCGTACTCCAAGCTCAGTGTCCTCCGATACTTCTCAGCTGTGGCCCCTTTTGCTGGAAGACTACGTCAGACAGCTATCTCACTGCCTCCTTTGGTATGGCATATCATCAGTTCAAACATCGGCTCCCTCGGAGAGACCCACATAGGCTATCAGGTGCTCGTTCCGCCCCTGTCCATGACCACCGCATCTCCATCGCTTTCCTTCATGTCACTTTTCTTTGCCTGAAGAAATCATGTTGGATTTGTGCCCACGTCTCGCTTCCCACCTTCTTCTCTGATCCAGGAGAAGAGCCAGCACACAGTAGGCACTCATCATCGGAGGGGGGACAGGGTTCAAAGTGAGGTGAATCCAGAGTCGGGACTGGATTTTTCTGGGTGTGAAAAATCACACTCACTCAGCCCTTCACTGACTTTACAGGAGTTACTTCAAACCTTCCTAAACAGCCACTCTCTCATCTGAGAAGAATACTTCATTTGAGAAGCAGCCACCGCCAGATTAAACAATAGCAAGTGTGAACTACTTGGAATTTGCTTGACAAATAGTTGATGGCATTGTTGATTACAATAATAATTGGCTTCAGCATGGCTTGTCTCTCCAAAGCGGCCTGTGCTGGGAGCTGGATTGGAATTGGTAGTGCTGAGCAGTGGTGAGGACCAACAGAAAGTAAGCAGGTCACAAGAGCGCCATTTTCACAAGGGAGTAACACCTTCTCACAGTGTGGGTCAAGTCTCAGAAAATGGATGAGTTCTCAAAAGAAATGTGTGCTTGTACATCCTAAGCCATGCAGAAATTCAGATTAAACTGCTTTTGAGATTCTCTCTGACCTCAATGTAATGGAGAACAAAGACTACAAAGACGGTTCACTGGTTATATGCTTGCTTCCCGAGTGGGAGAACCAGAGTTTGGATCTCCAGAAACCATGTAGGTGCCAGGTAGGTGTGGCAGCCACCAGTAACACCTATGGAAGTAGAGACAAGGAATTCTCCCAAGGTGAGCTGGCTAGCAAGACTAGCCATATTGCCAACCTCTCGGTTATGACTGAGAGACCCTGTCTGTCTCAGTGAATAAGGTGAAGGTGCAGTTGATGATGAACCTTGGGCCTTTATAGGCTATCCAATGCCCATACAAACACAACACACACACACAGACACACACACGCACACACACACATATATATATCACCCCACATACAAACACACACATGTGCACAAACATACATACATATCACATATACATATACCCATACATATATGCGCATACCATATACACACATGCCAGACACAAATGAACATGCCACATAAATGTACAACACACACATACATACATTCATACCACACATGCATATACACACGTAAGCATGCATGTATGTCTTCATACGTTATATAAACACACATGTACACCACATACATACAAAGTAAAAAAATTTTAAATGGCTAACATCAAGAAAATGAGACACAATAAATATTGGGAATGAGGTGAGGGAAGAGGAAGACTCACTGCTGATGGGAATGCAAACTGGCACAGCCATTATGGAAATCAGGACAGAGATTCCTCAGAAAACTAAAAATAGAACAACAATCTCAGCCAGCTATGCCACTCCAGAGTACATACCTGGAGTGCTAAGTCTATACAGCACGGAGATCCTTGCACCTCTGTGTTAACTGCCGCACTAGTCACAAAAAAACCAGAAACGGAACTGGCCTGGGTGTCCATCAGTAGATGGAAAAACGAAGAAAATGTGGAACATGAGCACAATAGAATTTTATTCAACCATAAAGAAAAAGAAGATGGTAAATCTGCAGCAAAATGGATACAACTGGAAATTTTTATGTTGAGTGAAAGAAGTCAGATTCGAGAAGACAGTGTGTGTTTTCTCCATACTCAGACTCTAGTTTTAAAAAGTGTGTGTGTGTGTGTGTGTGTGTGTGTGTGTGTGTGTGTGTGCCTCCACACGCCCACTGCTAGTCGTGAAAGAAGAGAACGATGAGACCCTGAAGAGAGGGCTCCGTACGTAAACTACTCATGAGGACCTGTGACTTCAGAACCCAACCGTCATGGGAAATCCACATGCCTCTAACCCAGTGCTGGGGGAGGAGGGGCTCACGGGCCAACCAGGCTAGACAATCAGTGAGCTCCAGATTCAGTTAGAGAGAGTGTCTCAAAAATGTAAGATGAAGAGCAACAGAGAAAGGCAGCTGATGTCCACCTCTGGCCTCCATGCACTCATCCATGCATAAGTGAGCACGCTGGGCGCACGTGCATGGACACACACACACATACACACACACTAAGAAAGGGAGTCAGTGAGAGAGAAGAAAGAGATCTTAAGAGGAGGAGGAAAAACAGTGAGTTGTTCAAAGCAAGTTAGTCTGTCCCAGGTCACACCGCATATTCCGCACTTAGGAACTCCCTCTCATGAGCTTCCCTCACAGGGCCCATCCACCACATTTGATGTTGCTGAAGGAGTCATTCCTATGTACTTCTCTTTGAAGAAGCAAAACAAACCTCGCTTCTCATAAATGACCCAGCACCGTGTACGTTGCCCTAGGAACTGAGACAAACTACGGTAAGTATGAAAATGTCTATATAAAAGTGGGGGTGTGAGAAAGCACGTGGAAGCAGTGAAGGGGAGAGGCGGGGTTACAAATACTAAGTCTGGAGCACAACAACAGACTCTCTAGACCTATGACCCCTGAGACCACAGTGGTGGAGAGAGGTGGGTGCTGCCTTGCTGGGCTGCAGCAGAGACCACACACACTGTGCAGCAAGTAGCCAAAGGAGCCTGTGAGTCCTTGCCATCATGGGAGATGTGAACAGGGCAGGAAGAAGCAGCAAATGACTGCATACGTAGCCCAATGCTGTCCCACCTAGCTCTCTTCTTCCACAGACATTCTGGTTTAAGGATGCCTCTACATCCTGTTCTATTCCAGTTTTTTTTTTTAGTACCAGTGGGAACTGCCATCTACAGCAGCCAGCTCCCCACGCACTGGAGGCAGCCCACTGAACCAAGAGAGGGCTTGTGATTTAGACTAAGTCAATCAGGGCCTTCCCCTCTTTTCTTCTGTTGTTGTTGCAAGGAGAAAACACTTTGGCCAGTGTGAAGTTCCAGATGCAACAAACCCAGAAGCCAGACATCCCTTGACTGTTGGGTGAGACAGTCCAAGCTGCAGTTCTGAAACTCATTGCCAAAAGAGAGCAAAAGCAGATTGAGAAAGCACGTGGCTTGTTAGGTATGGGGTGGTGCCAGGTACCCACTGGGAAGCAGGAGGGTAGAAGAGACTAGAAGAACGGTGAGAGAAAGGTCCAGGCGATCTGAATACCAAAGGCTAGGATGATAGCTCTGTTGAAGGTCTCCCCTGAAAAGAGAACTCCTAAAGTCTGGGGAGGACATAAGTAGGGCAGGACTAACAATATACTGAGCAGGGGTGTGAGGAAGGGACCTGACAAGAAAGAGTCAAAGCCAGACTCCAGGGTGATTTCAGTAGAAGAGAGAGGCTGGGAGGCTCTGGGGGCACAGTCGATCAGCCAATGATGGGACGAAGTGCGTGGATGCCGATATGCAGGATGGCGGGGGAACCTCTACACTATGCACCCGAAGACGGCATAGTGAGTCAACACAACAGATGGGGAAAAGGTTTAGGGAGGATGACCTGAGTTATGCTTGGATCCTGCTGACTGTGAAGTGCCGGAGCTCTTTGAATCTAGTTTCCTGAGAACTGGGGTTAAAGGTCAAGGCTACAATGCAGTTTGTGGAATCCTCGGCACAGAAGAAACAATAAAAGCCATACCAAGAAGAGACTTTGTGGTATGTGGTAGTGGCTGGTATATACTGGGAAGGAGGGGGGCAGAGGGAACTTGAAGAATAGTGAGCCATGTCCAAGAGGCCTGAGCACCAAAGGCCAGGACGGTCGTTCTGTTAGAGGTTTCTTGGGACAAAACACCCCTGGATAAGGTCTGAGAATCAGAAATAGCACCCAGAAAGGAACTCCCACACTGTGCATCAGAGAGATCAAGATGGCACCTCCAAGACATTTAGGAGAGTAGCAAATGAGAAATGAACAGTCATACCAACCAGGCTGCCGGATAAACAAAACCAGGAAAGATTTACTTCTTCCCATGGGTTGTGGCTCAGCGGTCACGGCTGCTGGCCAGGCTGGAAGTGGCAGTGCAATACGGAGGGAGACTCTCCTCCCGGGGCCTTTCTGATTGGATGAGTGTCCCCTGGGTTATGAAAGAAAATCTCTCTTACATACGGTCATCTGATTGGAGCTACTGACCAATCTGCCTAGTTCCCTCCTGATGACACCCAGATTAGCATCTGATGGAGTAATTGGGGGCTGTAGCCTAGCCATGCAGACACATAAAACTCACCATCCCAGGAATTAAGAGCATCCCAGGGGCAGGAATGGCAATAAAAACAGAAGACACTTTCAAGGCTTCTGTGCCGCAGGGCAAGAAAGGAAGGGAAGCAGGGAGAAGGCTGAAATGACAGGAAACAGGAAGTCCTGGGACAGGGACACTGAATAGGACAGGGAACAGGGGCAGTAGGGAGAATTCACACCCTATCTACTGCATAGAGGAAGTGGTTTGAATATAATATGTCTGCCAAAGGTTCCAATATTGAAGCTTGATTCCCAATACAATGTCTAACCGGTGAAGCTTTGGGAAGTGACTGGATCATGAAGACTCTGACCTGATCAATGGTAGAGTCATGTTTGGTGGCCTATTGAGAGGTGTAGGAACAGAAAAACAAGGTCTGGCTGGAGGAAAGGGGCCTCTGGAGCCTGGGAAGATGCATCTTGTCCTTGGCCTCATCCTCTCTCAGTCTCTGCTTCCTGGCTCCCATGGAATGAACACTCTGCCATCCCTGACATTCTGCCCCCCCCCCCAGTGCTTAAAGCTTTCAATCCAGGATTGAAACCTCTGAAACATGAGCCAAATAAGCTTTCTTTCTGTCAGAAGCAGGAAAAAAAAATAGTTAATATAAGGATTCAAAATCTACACAGGTGATCCATAGGGACACCAGGCAATCCAGATAAACACTGGCTGCTAAGCAGGACCACAGTAGACCAGCTTCAAATCCATAAAATTTTAAAGAGATATAGTCATCCCAATTTTGTGGATGAGGGCTTTAAGACATTAAGAGCCCTGCTAAGAATCAGGGCTATGCACATTAAGGTATTAGGAGCATCCTCAGGACTACCCACATCTACCAGGGGCTGGCTGTAGGGGTTTGGATGCAGCTGCTCGCTCAGCAGGTTGACTTGGGTCTCTGGAAAGATGCTGGGGTCCTGAATACTGAACCAGCACAACCTAAATAAATAGCAGCAGTCTTCCCAAGATGCCCGTCAGGAACAGCCTCGATGCTCAGAACTGGCTGCCAGGATAAGTCATGCCAGAATATTGCCCCGTTCATCTTATACCTGTGTCAAAGCGTTGAGCGGCGGTACCCTCCAGGCGGAACATCCACCGTACTCACGAGCTCTGAATGTAAAGGATCATCACAGCTGTGCTTGTTGACTGTGACCATCCCATCATTGACAGAGGGAGCATGAAGGTCATAGGACCCTCACCTGAATAAACAGCCAAGCCTCCCAGCCAGTTGTATGCACACCTAATCAGATGTGGTCTCAGGGTTTCAGGGAGGGGACAGAATACATAAGCTGGGAGAAGATGTTGAGGAGGGGGCTCTCTCTGTGTAGCTCTTCCCCATAGAAGCTACCATACATGCTGAGTCTAGACTTTCCAGTACAGGTACGTTAGCGTCACCCGTGTGCCTCTCAGTAACCCTTCACCCATATTCTATAAGCCAAATAAACTCAGTGGTTCCCCAAGGTAGACTCTGGTGGAACTGATCTTTGATTTGTCATTGGGTCCTTATGAGGGAGTAGCTAAACATTTCTTAGTCTTTCCAGGGAGAAAATTCTTATAACACATAGGACTTAGTGGCCAGTATCAGGAATGTCGGGTAGCAATCAAGTGAATATCAGCTTCAGAGACCATCACCAGGAACTAACCATCAAAAATTCACATGCCTCCTGACCCTTACCCTCAGGAATCAGCCGACTTATCCCTATCCTATGCTGCCTCTGACAAATACCCTGATTGCTGATCTTTCGAATCCCCTCTGGCCCATGGCGTTCATTCCCAGACCCATCTTAAGAGTTCCGAGACCCAGAGGAGCCTGGGCAGTCACAGGACTAGAGAAGACACAGGAACTAGCACAGGCTCCAACTAGGATCCATACCAGGAGGGTGGCTGGGGAGTGAGTGTGTGACAAACAGGAAGCGAGCTAGGTCTTCCCAGTCAGCTGCTCATGTTGAGAACACAAAGGAAAAGTGGTCTCCACACTGTCCAGTGCAGTAGCAGCCTGAGACACCAAGCTTCTAAAACAGAGCCAATCCACTCGAAATAGGCTGTGTGCACAAAATAGATGTTGAATTTCAAAGGCTTATTATAAGACAAAGAATGCCAAATATTTCATTTTTAACTTTATTTCATGTTGAAATGACAATAATGAGCTAAATTAAGTATATTAAATTAACTCCACCTGTTTCTCACTTTTAGCTTTCGAATTATACGTGTGGTTTATGTTATAGTTCTGGTAGACAGAGTTGTCCTAGACACTTGCCTGCTACATAAGACATAGCCTTGCTCAGCCTAGTTACCCACTATGCTTGGGAGAATGGTAGGATCGCACAGTGGGTAAGGCAGTCAGGATTTAACACTGGGCTTCGCCCTTACTAACAACTTGACACTGGACAGTTTGCTGAGCCTCCCTGCCCTATAATTTCTCCCTAGGGAGGTTAGCAAATTGTCCAAAGTAAAACAGAGATGATGAAAAAAAAAAACAGAGATGATGCCAGTGCCAAATTCACAGAAGTCTCATGAGAATTAGATAAATTAGTCTATGCAAACCAGGTAGATATGGGCCTAGCCTTTGGCACTGGCTACCACTACCCATCAACAGCACAACTGCCATCAACATTACCAACACCATCATAATAACATTCACTACCATTACAATCAGCATCATCTCCACAGACAAGCCATTTGTCATCCTGTATTTCTGGATACAAAATTCCTGCACTTGAAGATTAGGGCAGGATGGGTGTGATTGCTATAGCAGGACCATCAAAGGTACATGCTATCTTATCAGCCCATGCTAAATCCTAAGATGCCTTGTAGCATCTACTAGGTACCTCTCCTCCCTCCAGGTCGAGCTCTCCAAATCATACATTCCCTCCATCCAGGCCACCTGTCTGCCCGTCCCTATTCAGTATCCAGTTCCCAACCCTCCTAAAGACAAACTAATATTTTTGAATGACTTCAGGTCCAATGACATCGAGACTTTACCTAATCACACGAAGAAGAAAAAAGCTCAATGTATGCCTTCTAGCACTTAAACAGGAGGGGACAGTACCCTGGTCTACAAAGCATTGAGAGGCCAGAGGTCAGCAGTCAGCTACCTGCTGTGGTCACCATTTTCAAGGTCAGGTGCTAGCCCAGATGTGCTAAGCAACGACAGTGTCATCATTAGCAAACCCCAGTGCTACAAGTACCAGACCCAGAGACCATGTACTACCTCATTTAGAACTCGTGCTGGTTCTTTCAGAGAAAAATAAGCATCCCCATCTTCACAGATCCATAGCCTGAAATCTCAAAGGGGTGAAGGGCCTGCCCAGCCTTCTCAGGGTGTAGGTAGTAGTGAGTTACGGAGTCTAGGGGAGTCACGCTCCAACACTGCTCCCCACGAATGGTATACCAGTTCTTGTACTTGCTTATCCGGACTCAGCTTCTTTAACCAAGGTACTTCTCCAAGGGTTCCTAGTCAGCACAGGCTGGGAACACTAGAAACAAACACTCCTCTTAGAGAATGAAAGCTTCCATCAATCGGGCAACATCTGTTTGGTCACACCTCACAAGCAGCGCCCAAAGAATGAGGGTGTTCTACTTAAGTATTTGCCAAGCTGGCTCTCAGGAAAGCCAGGGTCCAAGGTTGCCCGCTTCTCAGCTAACGCGATCAGTAATCACAAACTGGCTAATCTACAATGTAAAATCCACAAAATGAAGCCACATAAAAGTCCCTTCATCCTGGCCACGAAACCCTAGGGATGTGAAGAAATGGGCTGTCATGCACACTTTTAGGAGTGGGTGCTGGCGTGAGAAAATGAGCTGAGAACATGAATTTTCCAGAAGGAAAGATAGTATTTAGCACCCTAGCAAGTTCAGATAGCTTGGGATTTCTGAATTCTCATGAGGTAGTGGCCTAAGAGTGAGTCGGGCGGTGGTGACGCACGCCTTTAACCCCAGCATCCAGGAGTCAAAGGCAGGTGGATTTCTGTGAGTTCAAGACCAAGCTACAGAGAAACCCTGTCAGAAAGAGAGAGGGGGGGAGGGAGGGAGGGAGGGAGGGAGGGAGGGAGGGAGGGAGGGAGGGAGAGAGAGACAGAGAGACAGAGAGACAGAGAGGACTCTTAGAGAAGTACCTTGGTTAAAGAAGCTGAGTCCGGATAAGCAAGTACAAGAACTGGGATTGATGAAACTTACTTGGTAAGAGGTGTTGGGATCATGATAAGTAGCTATGCCATAAGAAATACCCTAAGACTGTGTGTGAGTGTGTGTGTGTGTGTAAGGAATGCTGAGGTCTATGAAGAGCTTCGGGTGAAGAGAGCTTCCAGGGCTCAGGCTGGAACCCTGACAGGGTCTTCTCTAGGGTGTGGGTCCCTGAGGAGGCCCCTGGAAGGCTCTTTGTCAGTTTATCTTTTCCCTAGGCGCTGCCGAGCTCCAAGTCACACTGCCCTCGTCCTTGACTTTGGCAGGGTTTTTTAAGCATGGGAAGCAGCTATAATCCTCTGGCTGATTTGCCAGCACCATGTGGCTGGCTAGCCGGGAGCGGGGGTGAAGAAACTGGATCACCTGGAGGGCCGGAGATGGGAGGAATTGATGACAACATCTCTATCCACTAGAAAACAGGAGGAAAATCAAACAAAAATTACATCCAGGCTCTTCCTGCTAAATCCAAATCAATAAAGAAGACAGAAAAACAAGTGTGTTTTATTTTGCAAGAACTTCAATTGTCACACTTTGTTCAGAGAAGGAAAATGCCATCAGTCCCCTAGGAAGGGCTCAAGACAGCTAGCTGCAGCTGAGTCTGTTCTGAATGATGGAAGCCAGACATCCAAACAGTGAGGCTGGGATGGGACATGTTAGCGGGGTGTAATTTTGCTTCTATTAAAACTAAATGTTAAATAATGAGTGTGTACTGGTGACAGCAACATACTACAGAGGCCTCCAGACTCTCAGAGCCTTGTGTGGGTGCTATACTTAGCAGAAAGCCCCAGGGGGCTAAAGAGAGAATGTGATGATCGCAAGGGAAAATGACAGGTCCCTACTTAGGCCCCTGCACTCCACCCTCCAAGAGCTAGGAAAAGGGCCTGATACCTCTCCCTACCAACCACCAAAAGCCCAGACAGCCACACATGGCGTGTCATGCATTCCCAGAAAACAAAGGGCAGGCAGACTGCAGAGCAGAGCTCCATTGCAGGAAAGCACATCACCCATCTCTTTTCCATTTCAGGAGCTTTCTTTGGGTAAGAGGCAGAACCACTCAAATCCAATTTCCCTTCCCAGTTCTGCACATCTAATCTTCAGAAACAAGTTTCTTGTGCATGAGAAGAGTCGAGCCACATTTCTACACACATACAAAGATCTTTTCTTCCAAGATCTGGGGCTGGCAAGGTGTGCACTGATCAGCAGGCAAGGATCATTTGTGCAACCGTTTGTCAGACAGGCAGCTGGGAAGAAGGGAAGCCCCTGACTTGCCACTGTCTCCTTTCTCCCACCACCTGCGCAAAGAAGTCTAAGGATAGGGTCTAGATAATAGAAAGGGGTCTTTGTAAATGGTACTACGACATTGTACCAGAAAGTCATGATGGGAGAAGAAAGCAGAGATGGAAGTGCATCCACCTTAATGGCTTTTGGCCAGAATCAGGGATAGGCAAGAAAATGGTAATGGTTGTGCCAAGTACACCAACCTGCAATGCCATTCATTCACTTCCTACCACTTCTGATTGTGGTGCCTAAGGCCCCTGGCTTCACTGTGCTGTGTCCCTTCCTTGGCCTATGAAGGACAGCATGGAGGGCCAATAATAAGGGCCAATAAATAACAGGTAACTACATCCCAGTAGTGTGTGCGTGTCCCCTTGAGGTTAACTTTCCTGGACAGAGCAGAGGACAGATGTGGAGAAATGAGATCAACCTCCAATAGGGAAAGCAGCTCTAGACCCCAAATCAGTCTTAGCAGCTGTGTGGAGACACGTGGACAAGCAGAAGCTAGGTGTGCATGGGCCAACAGAAGCTAGGTGTGCACGGACAAGCTGAAACTAGATGTGCATGGACCAGCAGAAGCTAGGTGTACATGAACCAGCAGAAGCTAGGTGTGCATGGACCAGAAGAAGCTAGGTGTGCATGAACAAGCCGAAGCTAGGTGTGCATGGACCAGCAGAAGCTAGGTGTGCATGAACAAGCCGAAGCTAGGTGTGCATGGACCAGCAGAAGCAAAGTGTGCATGGACAAGCCGAAGCTAGGTGTGCATGGGCAAGGCAAATCTAGGTGTGCACAGGCCAGCAGAAGCGAGGTGTGCATGGACAAGCCAAAGCTAGGCTAAAGCCAGAGCATAGCTCCAGAGACAGATCGCAGGCTTGTGACCACAAGGGCCACACACCATGAGTATGACAATGATAACAAGCCTCCCTCCCCAGTGGTGAGATATATGTCCATTCTACTTTCCAAATTCAGCCTGACTACTGGGGAGCCCAGAGATGAGAGCCTCAGACTTATGGTGGGGAATCAGATCTTTCTGGCACCAGTCCTTGACCCCCTCACAGAGAAACCAGGCCTTCTTTGAGTTCTGCAAGATTGCTCAGTCCCGACTGGCCCTACTCTGCATAGAGCAGCCAGAATCTCTGAGTCAGGGACTCACTGGGGAGAGGAGTGGAGGAGGGCAGGAGAGCAGTCCTTAAAGGAAAGCAGCTCCTACAGGAGGCAAAGACCTTTCTGTTTCAGCACCAGAGAGGAAGCTGGGGCAGCTGAGGCAGATGTGCTGGCCTGGACCCACTCTAGGAAGAAAATATAAATCATCCTAGCTTATATTTCCCTAGGAATAGCCCTTAGGCACCACCTCATTACCTGTAGCTGAGATGAGCCACTACAAGTAGGTTCTGTGGGGCGTGGATCTCCCTCCCAGACAGGTACCCTGGTAGGGTACACTGACCCACACTGTGGGCATGAGCCTTCCATGGGTCCCAGACTCATGCCTTAAGGGCTGCCGTGTTGGAGAAATGCACTTTAAGCAGTGTATGGAGCACAGGGCCCCAAGGAAGACAGGAGGCCTGGGACTCATCACCAGTGGCATTTATCCAGCCCCCTTCTGGCTTGGGGCAGGCAGATGACACTCCAAGTGACAGGGGCTCTCAGCACTGGACTTCAAGTCCCATGGCCATGCTAAGCCTGGGTGCTCCTACTCAGCATAGAAAGGTTCTCGGTGGGCCAGGCTTCCCAGGGACCCACAGTAGACACAACTGGAAAACTTCGAGAGAGAGCTGTCCCCCTGAGCATGGGTCAGCGCAGTACTTTTTCAGCATGTTTCTGGAAGAGCTTCTGTTAGCCTCTCAGCAAGTAAGCCTGGGATGAAGACAGAACCACAGCATTTTTGAATGGCATGTCAGCAGCCAACAGAAGCCACAGAGCCGGAGTCAGGGACTGAGGTACTGAGCCCTGCAACTGGACTCTGGTCGCCCTCTGGCCCAGGATCACAAAGAAAAGATGCTTATGGGAAGTTTGGGTCAGATGGAGATTGAGGAGGCTCCAGTTTGTGGCAGGGACCAGGGGGCATCTGTTAACAGTCTCTTAATTAGCCTGCTCTCTAGGGGAACTGAATGGCTGAGGAGGGCAGGTGTCCTCACCTGTTCCCTCACCACACTGCCTCCTGGACACTTCCAGAAAACAAATCAGTGCCTGCATCCGGAGGCCCCTTCCTTACCTGGACCTGCTCTCTCTGGCCAGCCGGCCCCTGGAGCCTAGGTGGCAATCATTGGCAACCCAAACCCTCCTAGTGCTCACACGAGCGCTGGGGTTGGGCAAGGCAACAGGGCCAGGAGGGCTCAGTGAGTAGATTACCCGCTTCAATTATTTTATCTAACGATGACATTTGTACTGTAAAAGTCAGCACAAAAATCAATGAGTTTTAAAGGACAAAATCTGGGGGAGGCTCCAGCCCAATGACCTGAAACACTGCTCAGGAACTGGGAAGAAGGCTCAGAATGGGGGTGGGTGAGACTTCAGGATCCCACGTGGGTCTGCTCAGGCAAGCAGCACTGCAGGATGTGGTCAACACTGAGGTCCAGCCCTGACACCCCAACTCTGGCTCCCGGCTTCAGTCACACATTCTTCTGATCACATACAGACTCTACTCCAAGCAGCTGCCTGAATATAGGCATAGCGAGACAGACCGGCACCCACCCAGCAGTGTGAGGACAGAAGTGTCATCAGCCAGCCACTGCACAGCCAACAGGTGACCTGCAATGAAACAAGGGCAGACTGCAGCTGCCCATAAATTCAGGAAGAGCTTCCAAACCCTGGCTTTAAATTGAAACTTGCAGAAGGTATTCACAGGAGCATATAAGGAATACCATCCAAGTAGACCGAAGGGCAAGAAGAAAAGTGGGAAGCTTGGGTTTCTGAAGGATATGAGTGAACTCATACACCCCTCCCTCTTCCACTCTATCCCAGAATTTATTCAGCCCCTCCCCTGTGGGCTGCAGAAGCAGAGAATAAAGGTGGGGGCATGGCCCACCTCCCTTCACATCAGAGGCATGAGCCATGATAAAGGCCAGGGAGCTGGGACAAAGAATAGCGGGGCTGAGGAGAAACTGGAGGAGTCAAGCAAATGGAACCCACTTTGCACACTACGTTCTCCCAAGGCAGCCTGTATACCCAACAAGATGAAAGAACACAGAACAGCCAACCAGGGTTCTGCCAATCTCAGCTATGACCCTAGGGCTTTGACTTCAATGCAAATCTCCTCCTCTCCTTTGTTACATCCGGTGGGAGTGGCTGGAGGGGTGAAAGGAGGGAAGAGAGCAGGTGAAGATCGAGACCCAAGTGGAATACCCACTGAAAGTACCTGCAGGTCGTCAAATTGTCCTGGCTCAAGCCTTCTGGGGAAATAGCAATAGACCCTTTTTATGGAAAGTTGAGGCCAGACTAAGGAGGACTGGAGGCTGGGAGTTCAAGGTTATATTGGACCTACAGGTGGAACTACAGGGCTGTTTTCTGGTTTCCTGGAAACAGCCAAGTGAGGGGCAAGTATCAGGACCCAATGTGGTAAAGGCCAGTCACTGTGAGAGCCCACAGGTCAAGGGGGATACAATGGTGTACAAAAAAAGAGGAGGTCCAATATTGGACAGTCGTTTCTGAGTCTGGATTAGATTTAAGGAAGCCTGTAGCTGGGGATTTGAGAAGTTAACTCTGAGGTGGGGACTAGATAAATACTAGAGATGTGGGTGAGATCCAGGCACGTGACCATCCCTAGAAATACTATGTGGAGCACAGTTCTCTCCTCAGATGAGGCTAAAGTGGTACTGACTGGGCATCAGGGCAGAGGGAGGAGGGAGAATCCAGAAGGCTGGAGATGCAGGAAGATGTTTCACGGTTCATTATGCCTGAGCTAACTATGGAATAAATGTGGCCCGTGCTCAGCCTCCTTAATGTGAGCTCTGTCACTCCAGCCTCCTGTTTGTCACTGTCATCTTCCTGCCATTAACTGAGCCTCGGGGTCCGTCTTAATGATGCTTTACAGGTGTCCTCTCGTTCAGTCCTCACGGGAACTGTATAAGGTCTGTATTGCTATCCCATTTTGCCAATAAGATTTCCAAGACTCGGAAAGAGTGAATAAATTCAATCAGTGCTATGTCTGGTGTCAAAGCAGGACTTACAGCCAGGACACCACTACTCCTAGCCACACAGGAGAAGCTGACCCAGCTGATATATAAGTTCAGAAGGAACCAAAGTCCCAAAATCACTTTTCCAAACCAAGGATTTTACAGGACCAAGGTGCAGTTCCCATCAGTCCCCACAGCCATGTCTGCATTCCTGGTGGGCCGCCTCAATGTCTACACTGTCTAGAGCAATGCCGTTCTTCACCTGGCATCCCATGTCTCAGGCTCAGAACCTTCTAGCATTTATGCTGGGAAATCCATGGACATTTCCACAGACTTTACCTTCTACTGTACCAAGGAATCTGGGGCCTTGTTAGAGGCTAAAGGAAGAGTAGCATCCCCCAATCCAGAAAAAAAACCTAGCTTCCAGGTCAGGTAGAGAAGGCCCCTTACTCACTGGAGCTCTGGAATCTCCCACAAGCCCCTGTACCATCTTGTAGGGAAAAAAATGGCCATTCCACAGTCCTAGATACTATTATTTATGGTCAACCTGGGGTTCTCTTGGGGCAAGAAGCAGCCTGTTAGTAGGAGTGAAATCCCTTTGCACGGAATGGAAGGATTCTGAACCAAGCATCCACCATGACCTGTGAAGCTGTCCTTCCTCTCAGGCTTCAGGACTGACCATGTCAGGAAAAAGGACCACCATGAAAGACACGCCTGGGAAAATTCACACACACACACACACACACACACACACACACACACACCCTACTCACAACACACAGACATGCTCACATATTCAAACATACACTTGTGTTATGAAATATCTGCCTCTATGCTTTGAATGTGGCCCGCAAAGACTCAGATGGTGGAAGTGTGGTGTCTGCTGTAATGACATTCAGAGGTAGAAGGTTTCCACACAGTAGAGGGCAGGCAGGGAATGAAGTCACCATCTTCAAAAGGGACAAATGTAGCTCCCCTAAGAACCAGTTAGTTCTCAAGAGAACGGTTGTTCTAAAGGAACAGCACTCCAGACACTTGGCCATTTGTGTTGACATGAGTTCTCTAGCACGTGTGATGGAGCCAGAATGCCCTCACCAGAGGCCACCAGATTGCCCTCTGGATCCTGGGCCTTCAACCTCCAAACTGTGAACTAAATGAACCCCTTTTATTTATGTGTTACCCAGCCTTGTGTCTTTTTATTATAGCAACACAAAAAAGATTGAACTATTCCATAAGGACCTTCTAACTCTGTCCCTTATCTCTATGGGATGGGTACATGAGAGCAAAGGGACGTGGAAGGCAGGGCCACTCATGAACATGAATGAGTTCAGTCCAGTCAGCAGAAAGAGGGACTTAGATTAGGAAGGGTAACACAAGCTGCTGGCAACCACAAGACACTCAGCTCTCCATTCAAATGTCCCCCTCATGACTACATAAAGCCAATGAGCATCCTGGCACTGCAGGAAACTAAAAGCCAGTAGATCTGACAGGAAGGGTGACCTGATGCCATAGTTCAGGACCATGGCAGGAGCTAGTCATGCCTACAGTAAGGATTTGTGTCAAGCCTAAGGATTTTGTCACAGGAGACCAAATGTGGTAGAGCAGCCTCAGGGGACATTTCCCTGATCCAGCTGAGTGACTGTGGCCTGATAGGTAGAGGATGGTACCAGCATTGCTGGGCCTACTCTGCAGCCCCAATCCATAGTGGTGTGCTGGATGCAATTTAGCAACAGGCTTCCTAGACTAAAGTGTAAATAATGCACTGATTTATGGCATTTGGTGTAAATGCTTCAAGCAAAGTAACTTCAACTAAGCCTGGAGACACAGAGGTAGCTAATACAAGCAACTCAACTTTCAGCACACCCCAACACGAGCAGTCACACGGGATCAGCTCAATCACAAAGGCGTGGAAGAGACATTACTGAGGTGATAAGGGGGTGGGAGCCAATGAGAATGTGGACAAGATGGGCAGGAGGGGCTGGTGATCAAAGCGAGTCCGTATAGCACACAGTCCCTCCAGAGAACTCACGGTGACTATCTAGACTGCAACTTCTGCATCACAGTCACACAAAGTCAACCTAACTTCAAGCAGAAGGTACTCCAACAGGCCCCACCAGGGATCCTCAGAAACCAGCCCTGAGACTAGAGGCCATCCTCCCAAAAATCAAGCCAAAGAGTAGCCCAAACCACCTGAAAACAGTTTGAAGCTCAGAGAGATAACACCATAGCAGCACCCCACCTTCAGAGGGCCCTCCAAAACTGGGAGCTCTCCAAACCCCTGCTGCAATGGACAGACCTGCTCCTATCTCTGAGCTGGCCTGTCTCCAAGGGAGCACACCTCTCTCTTTGCTTCCCCTAGAGCCACAGAAAAGCCAAGTGCAAAAGACTACTGTAAGCAGAGACTGATCGTTCATTTCCAATCAACCAGACCCAAATAATAACACAGAAACTAAATTAATTACAACACTGTTTGGCCAATAGCGTAGGCATATTTCTAGCTAACTTTTACATCTTAAATTAACCTATTTCTATTATTCTGTATATTGCCATGAGGCTGTGGCCTACGGGTAAGATTCTGGCTGGCGGTTGGCATTTTTCTCCTTAGGCAGCTACATGGCATCTCCCTGACCCCGCCTACTTTCTCTCTATATCTCAGTTCGGGTTTCCTGCCTGGCTTTACTCTACTAAGCGATTGGCCAAAACAGCTTCTTTAATAACCAATGGTAATAAAACATATTCATAGCATACATAGGGGAATCCCACATCAGACTACTGTTACACAACCTTCACACACACACACACACACACACACACCCCAGAAGGCAATTGCAGACATGCTCACTTGACAAAGGAGGAAGTGCCCTTCTTGGGAATGTGTCAGAGCAGAAGCAACGCTATTTTAGTCTGCATTCTAAAGCTGAATGGACTTAGCTTGCCATCCGTTTTCAGTAGGACGCCAAAGCATTTAAAATAGCATGTTTACTCATAGGTTTTTCCCGACACACAAGTCAAGCAAAATGTTTACCCTCTGTGGTTCCTCTCCCACTAATTAAGCGCCTTCAGCCTGCCACCTCCCATTCAGAGCCTGTTCCCTCTGAGGCTCTGGCTCTCCAGCTTCATCACACATTAAGAGTCAACCAGAAGCTCTCAACAACATGTGTTCCCTGGACTGCTGTTGAACAGCTGGAAGCAGGACTGGGGCATCCAAGTTTGATGGCTTGAGTTGTTTTTAACCCCTTGAGGCATGGGGCTGTGAGAGATGAACTTTGGTCCCACCAGTATAGAAACTATTTAAGTTAAAGGAGAAAGCCTCATTCTTCTATTTTACAATAAAATGTGCAGGAAGAGACTTGGAGATGAGTTATTTCTCCTCTAGCCCAGAGACTTGGTTTGTAAGCCTAAAGCTAAGAGAAGAAATCCCCAACATCTGGCAGATGCTGTCACTCCCATAGGTCAGTTCCCTCTTTTTCTAGCTCACATTTTATGCAATTAAGGAATTATTGAAGGAAGAGAGATAAATTAGGGAATGGGGAATCAATTAGATTAGGTACTAATTAGTTTGATATCTGTTAATGGAGGCGAGAATCTAACCAGTGAAGTTGTTACCAAGACAGGGGCTTCGGCATGAATCCTGTGGGAAATGGGGGTGTCTGAGGGCAAAGAAGCATGAGGTCTGTGCATCAAATGCCACCTTAGTGACTGTTCAAAGGATTTCCGAGTTTCAAGAGGGATTTATTTTTAAAGACTAAAATGTAGAGCAATGTGTATAATCTGCTTTAGGGCAGTTTAGAAGGCTTTTAATTCCAGATCAGTGTGTGGTCATTAAACACTCTACAGCTATGGCACCTAAACTACTCACTGCAGTCTCTATAGCAAGATGCATCGCGAGCATTTCAGAAAGGAGACAGTGGAGAAGCAAGCTCTCCCCGGGGACATCAGGGAGCACCTTCAGGTCAGCAGGCCCTCCCAGCGACTTCAGGGAGCACCTGAGGATCAGCAAGCCATCCCTGAGACTTCCGGGAGCACCTGAGGATCAGCAGCCCCTCCCAGAGACTTCAAGGAGCACCTTCAGATCAGCAAGCCCTCCCAGAGACTTCAGGGAACACCTGAGGATCAGTAGGCCCTCCCAGCAACTTCAGGAAGCACCTGAGGACCAGCAAGCCCTCCCAGCAACTTTAGGGAACACCTGAGAATCAGCAGCCCCCCCACCCAGTGACTTCAGGGAGCACCTTCGAATTAGCAGGTCCTCCCAGCAACTTCAGGGAGCACGTTCGGATCAGCAAGCCCTCCCAGAGACTTCAGGGAGCACCTGAGAATCAGCAGGCCCTCCCAGCGACTTTAGGGAGCACCTGAGGACCAGCAGGTCTGGGCATCAGGTCAGGCACTCTTCTGCACACTCCACACACTCCTGTGAAATACTGAGCTCTGTAACATGGGAGCAGCCTTTTTCATTTTTATTGAGCTATGACTGACCGACCACAAAATTTACCCTGAGTTTTAAGTATAGAAGTCAATGGATTTTAACATAGCTAGGATGGGGCAGCCACTGGCAACACTCAATTATAGAATATGCCTCTCATCCATAGAAGAAATATTCTGCTCAATGGTGCCCACCCCTGCCCAAGTTCCCACAGCCACATTCTGTCTCTGAGAACTTGGATCTCTTAGACAGCCCATTAAATGGAATCCTGTGGCCTTCTGTATCTGCCACCTGTCACTTAGCAGGAAGCATGTTTGATCATCCACACGATAGCTCATATCGGAGCTTCAATCCTTTTAGTGGCTGAATACTATTCCTTTCCTTGAGTACATGGTAGGTGTTACCTACATCCTCTGGGTGACTGTATCGGTGCTGTTTTAATTCTCATTTTGTCCAAGGTCAGAAGACCACTAAGAGCAGAGCCAGACAGTCTGCCCCCAGAGCCCAACAGAAGCCTCTATAAATCCATCACTAAGCAATGTCCTGTTTAATCCCCTGGTATGAATCATTTTCTAGAAAAAAAAATGAATGCATTACTTGGATGCAATTTTGCAGAAGTATTCAGGGATAAAAGCAAGCTGCCCAGGAAGCCCAACTGATAGATTCCTCTCTCATTAATATTTGTTCATTACTTATCCATCCATTCTGCCATCTGCGCCTCTCGCCAGCCAGTAAGTGACAGCACCTAAGACTCCACAAAAACTAAGGCAGAGAATCTAAAATTAAAAAATAAACAATACTCCCACTGTAACTAGGGAACAAATACATTACATACTTTTATTTTAGCTTTGATAAAATAAAATGAATTCTTTGGGCGGAAAGCCATAGGCCTGTGTGTGCCTTGGCCAACAGCAGCTCCTCCCACCTGGTCCACCGCACCGTAAGTTGTCATGAAGAAAACTCTGGCGGCCTGTCTGTCACTCACAGCACTGTGACTGCATTGCTGCGGGTCAAGGATTCTTCCTTTTATCATAAAATGTGATACAAAGAACAGACCTTAAAAAGCAAGTCCCTTATCATCTTCCACTGTCCAATCAATACTTGGATTCCCAAGATTAGAGGAGTTATGGTCTCATAAACGGGGTTTTTAGTAGGTTTCTGTAAAATGAGGTCCCTGATAGAGTCCATCTCTACAGGCATGTGTTTGTCTCTTTTGCGACTGTACTTTTCTCCTGTCTCCACCTGTGAACTTCAAGGCAGCAGACCAGGATTTCATGGGGTTACATAAAGATATGCCTATGAAGATGTATGCCGGACAGAGATACAGATGTACATTCATACATAGAATAAGAATAGGTGTAGGGAGAGGGACTGCAGAGATGACTCAGTGGTTAAAGTGCTTGCTGCTCTATCAGAGGGCCAGAGTTTAATCCCCAGCACCTACATTCAGTGGCTCATGACCACCTGTCATTCCAGCTCCAAGGAATCTGATACTCCCTCTGGCCTCCACAGTTCACACATATGTACACACAGAGACACATACACACACATACACAGAGTAAAATAAAAAAAAATTAAAAGACTAGGGATGAGTATAAATTAGATTCGGGTAAGTTCTGGGTATAATAATAAGCCAGAAACAGGGATATAGTAATAGGTCAAGTATATGTCAGATAAGGGATAGCAATAGCTGCAGGCGCAGGCGTGGTAACTGGTGCCGCAGAGGTCAGATGAGAGCATGGCATGAGACAGAAATGGAGATGTGTGTACAGTGCAGGTCGGACTATAGTCATGGGCGCAGGAATAGGCACAAACAGATACAAACAGAACATCTCTAGACATCAGCCTGTTTATCCTCTCAGCTAGTCCTCTCTCTTCTCATTTATTCCCTGGAGTAAATTTTTCTTCCTTACAAGAGAAAAAAGATAGGGAGGGATGGAAGGGGAAGGAAGGCAAGGCAAGGCCAGCCTGTTTCAAAGAATAACCAGGGTGAATTGCTGCTGTCTCGCGTCTTAAAGTCCAGACAGACTCATCTGGGAAGGGACGATGAGGAGAGGTAAAGGGCAAACAAAGGTGCAAACTGGGAGGAGACAGGGACGGTCAGAAAGAAAAAAAAAACTCCCACAAGAAAAGACAGGAACAGAGAGAGGAACCAAAAGGGGGCTTCAAAGAAGGAAGTTCCTTCCCCTCCCTACTGACTCCACCCCACAGGTCTTAACTGTGCTATACACTTCAGGGCCATGCTACCCTATTCCCTACCAAATGTGGATGGAGGCAAGGGACACATACACACACACACACACACGCATGAACACACACACGCATGCACACACACACGCATGCACACACACACACACACACACACACACACACACACTGCACCCGGGGGGATTCTGTTAGCACAGGGAATGGTGGCCACCACCAGTACAAATATGTTAGTATGAACTGGTGTTGAGATGGAGTGAGGCAGGCATTTAATTAAGCTCTTTCTCTGCCAAGCACTGGAGATACAGAGATAAGTAATTGACAGATAAAGATGGACAAATCAATACACAGGGAATAGATGGATGAAGAGAATCATGGCCATCTCCTTCAATGCTGGCTGCACACAAGCCGGTCTACACACATGCATATGGCAATACACAGCTCATGCACACAGCCAAGTACACACATGCACATACTGCCTAGTAAGCAGGCAAGAACTACAGGCAAATGCTGAACATGCTGAGCTAGAGAAAGAGTATAATCAATTCCTGGGGAGAGCACCCACCCCCACAAGACCCCCTCACACTTCCCTCTCCCCTCAGACATCTTCTTAGCCTGCTGCCTTCACCCAGCCACTACCCCCTGGCATCACTTGGAGCTGTGAGGGACGGTTTTCCCTTTGTCCATAAATGATGGCGTTTGTAGCTTTAGCTGTGTCAATCCAACCTAGCAAAAGACAACAGCTTAATGGTCAGCGGAAGTTCCATAACCTTCTGTGGCTTTGATCCCAGGCTGCCGTGACTCCTCAACAGCTTTGAATCCAATCAGCCGTGTGCTTTTGAACAAGCTGCTCAACATTTCTGTTCTTTGGTTTCTTAACTTGTAAAATGGGGTGATAATTTCTATCTCACGGGTTGCTATGAAGATGAAATAAAATAAAGATTGTTAGGTTGCCTCTAACATGGTAATTTCCAGGTCAATCCTGTATCTCATTCACCAGGGAGACCACACCACACACACACACACACACACAGTGTACCAGGCCAGAGAGAAGCAATTTCAACAAAGCTGCAACCATGAGGAGCACACATCCGGTCCTGGGAACCCCTGCAAGTGCTGACCTTCAGCAGCAAAGGCATTGAGGCTTCCGGGCAAGGCTCAAGCACACAGTGATGCTGTGGTCTCACACAGTCCCCACACAGCAGAAGTGCAGGGGGGACAGAGTTCAGTGCCAACCACATGCATATGCCATGGTGTCCGCAATGGACACACAGTCACTGGAGTACACCCATTCAGGCCCCAGCAGAGATTTGCATGACCTGAAGAGTTGGTGCATGCCCTCTCTCACTCTTAGCCTTACCATAACCGTAGCTGAAGCCAATACATACACATGCACATATGTGCATAAGCACAACACTCCTACAGGACCCCAGACCCACCCTGCCCAGGCTTCAGAGATTCAAGGTCCTTGAGTTGATCCCAAGCCCAGTCATAGTCTCACGCTGAGCAGAAGACTACAGCCAGTGCCTGAGTTGTTTTGCTGCTGTAGGATTTTAGCAATGCCCTCTAACTCTTGTGAGCCCTTATTCCCTGTCATAAGAAACAATAATGGCCGCTCCAGTTGATAACAGAACAGATGCAAAAGAATGCTGCTGAATGGAATGGGCGTGTGAATGAAGGATCTCTCCCAAGCTCTTTGCTCATGAAACAAGTGACTGTGAGCTCCTCTTCCCACCCTCCGCTGTGATGGATGCTACAGACAGTGCTGCTAAGCAAGCTTAGGCTGCTCCCTACACTGTGCCCTGTGTCTCTCACCAAGGCTCCCAGCTGGTCTCCCCCTCACTCCTGCCACAATCTGCATAGCACCTGCCCTAGGATAACCTGAGCTGTGACTCCTTCCCACTGCCCTGTTCATGGCCTGTATGTGACCCTGGACTTAGTCCATGTGGTATCCTCTAGCCTGTGAACCCCATCCCAACTGCCACTGCTACTCAGAAACCCTGAGTGCCAGCTGGGCAATGGTGACACAAGCCTTTAATCCCAGTACTCTGGAGACAGAAACAGGTGGATATCTGTGAGTTCAAGGCCAGCCTGATCTACAGAGCTAGTTCTGGGACAGTTAGGGCTGTTACAAAGAGAAAACCTATTTCAAAAAAAGAAGGAGGAGAATGAGAAAGAAGAGGGGGAGGAGGAAGAGAAAGAAAAGAAATAAAGAAAAGAAAAGAAAAGAAAAGAAAAGAAAAGAAAAGGAAACTCTGTCCCCACCTTCTCTCAAGCAAACCACTATCAAATCTGCCCCACTGACTACTCCACCCTGCCCTGGCTCTCCAGACTCCAAGGCCAATGGCTATCACAGCTAAGGAGCTAAGAGAACTCCACCCAGTACCTGTTCTCTAAGAGTCCTAGAGATCATTACCACTGCACATAGACATAGTGGGAAAGGATATCTCTTCAGGGCTGAGGCTTCTCCATAGTCAGCCGGTTAATGGTCCGAGGAGGAGTTAGATAGGACTCCATCCAGATTCCTGGAGCAACAACTCTGTCTCCTCTTACCAACTCAAGGGCCTGGGTCTTCCAGTTGCACTTTCCGTATATCCTGTGTGTCCATCAATGCTCACAGTCAGTCAGACTTGCATCTTTATAAAACCCCCCTCATGAGGTCACAACTCTCTGGCAGCTGCCACTTCACCTTGCTCACATGACAAGGAAACTTCTCTAGCGAATCTACCACTGTCGCTTCCTCAGCCTCTTCCCGCCCTCTGTAGAACTCACTCCCATCAGCTCTGGGCCACCGCCCTCCTGTGTGGATCTTGTCAAGCCTGCACACCACAGATCTCTCCGCCATATGCAAAAGCCAAGGTTCAGCCCTTGCCTGGTCCATGTCTAGAGCAGCACAGGCCTGTGTCAGAGTTTGGTAACATTTGCAGAGTGAATGGATCTGGGGAGGGGGGGGGGGAGGACCGAACCATGATGACTGAGGAGCACGGTCTGTGCCCGGCCTGGGGCCAGAAGCTGAGAACACAGAGGTGGACAAAGCACAGCTCCTGCCTTCAAACATCACAGTCTGGGGCAGGAGGAAGCAAGAGATGGGAACAAATGAATAATAGCTAAGTATGGAAGCACAACAGTAGTCATCAAAACACGAGGAGCAGAAATAGCACAGGGGGCGGACGTCTAACGGTACTTACAAGAGCAGCAAAGGTGCTCTCTGAGTCAGGTCTCCACAGCCTATTAAACCCATGAAGCACACGTTGAAGGTTGGTGTGCGCAAAAGGCACCGAGGCTACAAGAGGTGGCGCCACCAGCAAAGAGCGGCTTGTGCCTATTCTAGGAACCAGGCACTGTTGGAGAATCAGGGAGGACCAGAAAAAAGATGGGGATTACAGAAGGAAGGGGCTGAGTTCTAACCCGGCAATCTCAGATGCCAGGATGCAAAATCTGTGCCTGTTCTTTGAAGCAAAGGAGAGTCCCTCCCCAAAGATTATTAGCTTAGATTCGACACTCACATCCCCATGCATGTCCTGAAGACCATGAAGGTGGATTAGAGACTGCTGATGTGCTCGAGGCAGAAAACTCTGACATGTGATTACTGCAGGAATCAAGAAAAACTGAGCGGGGCAGTGAAGGGGTAGAGAAAGGGTAGGTTCAAGAGTGGTCAGAAAGAACTGGCATCCTAGCAACCATGAAGGGGAAGGCAGGAAGAGTGGGTCCATCACTTTGTGATAGTATGTCACTAGCCAGGACAAAAATGGGATGGATCTGGAGATGGAATGGAACATTCAGAGCCAGGATTAGCCCTGGGGCAAGCATAGCCTGGCCCCCATCTTACAGGCTAGGGTCTCATCTGAACTACTGCATCCACCAATAATACTCAGTTGCTCACCACCCTGGGAAGGCCTCAGGAACAAGTGTCTCCCATGCCATGAAAATGCCACAGGAGGAAAATCCATATCTGCTCCTTGGAGCATCCCAGCCTCCAGCACTTATTGGAGAGAAGGGATGGTTAGATGCACTGTGTCCTGTGCTGCACCCCATTCCCTCCAGTTAGGGCTGTTCTCCTACCTTGTCAGGAAACCCTCTTAGTTAGAATTTCTATAGCTGTGATGAAACATCGTGACATGGGCAGAGCAGGTTTACTTGGTTTGTGCTTCTGCATCACTGCTCATCTTCAACAGGGCAGGAGTTTGAAGGCAGTGGCTGATGCAGGGCCTGTGGATGGCTACTGCACACTGCTTGTCAGAGCTTGCTCAGTCTGCTTTGTCACAGGACACACTGGTGCAAGGGTGGCGCCACCCACAATGAGTTGGGCTCTCCCCCATCAATCACAAAGAAAATTATGCCCTACAGGCAGATCTTACAGAGATATTCTCTCAATTGTGGCCCCTCCTTTCAGATGACTCTAGAGAGCATAAAACTAGCCAGCACACCCACCTAACATTTGGTTTTCTTCTCTGGAAGCTCCAGTCATATGTATGTAAGAGGCACATTCCATGTACTTATTACGTTTGTGCGCATGTGTGAGGGTGAGAGCCAGAGACAATGGGTGTGTCTGTGTGTGTAAGCACAGGTACACAAGAGAAAGGAAGGGAGGAAAGAAAGGAGGGAGGGAGGGTGAGAGAGAGAGGAGAGAGGCGCACAGAAAAAGAGACAGCAACAAGAAAGAAGCTGAGAAACAGGCCCAGTCCACCATGGTGATGAGAGTGTTGTGCCCCTACCAAGAAGACACCTGAGTCACAAAAGCCTTGGTAGGCACAGTGGGTGACGTGTGACTTTTCAAGTGAGGAGGCAGCTGGCTTCCTGGAATCATCTGTATTGACGCTTCACTTCAAAGATTAAGTTAATTTGTCTGACATGGTTAATCCTAGGACTTGGAAGACTGAGACAGGAGAATTAATTTGATGCTAATTATACAGGCAAGATCATGTCCTATTTTTCAATTTACATTTATTATTTATGAGTTTATACATCTGTGTATTGTGTGGGTGTGGTGGTGTGGATGAGACTGGCCCCTATAGGTTCAGATATTTAAATGCTTGGTCCCCAGTTGGTGGACTGTTTAGAAAGGATTAGGGGGTGTCTCCTTGTTGGAGGAGTCGTGTCACTGGATGGGAAGGTGCTTTGAGGTTTCAAAAGTCCACACCAGCCCAGTCTCACTCTCTTCTTGTAGGTCAAACATGAGCTCTCACCTACCGCTCCAGCACCATGCCGCCAGTCTGTTGCCATCGTCCCCATCATGATGGTCACGGACTCACCCTCTGAGACTGTAAGCAAGACCCCCATTAAATGCTTTCTTTTATAAGTTGCCTTGGTCATGGTGTCTCTTCATGGTAATAGAATCGTGACTAAGACAAGGTGGAGTTCAGATGACAATGGTGGGAGTCACTTCTCTCTCCACACACAGAAAGCCATGTCTTTAAAATCAAAAGTCCCCAAGATGGTTTCCCAAATGACAAAAGTCAAGTCCAGTTCTCCTCGTGACCAACTCATAAACTGTATCCCCAAAATGCCCAGTGGATGACTTTTTAAGTTTCCTATGTATTGAAGGATTATGACTTCTGTTTCCTCTTCATCTTGCTCCCCCTTTCAAGGTCTCTGGACTTCCCTGTCTACCCACCTTCACATAAATCAGGAGAGGGAAACAAAGGCAGGGAGGCTGAGGCCAGGGGAGACATAAATCACATCTTCACTGGCAGCTGTAAGAGCAAACGGGGCAGAGCTAGAGCAAACCATCATCGCATCATTGGTGAGAACGCTTGGGCAGCTCCGCGGCACCACATCAGGACTCGGGCCACTTCACTGAGACTGGGGCACCACAGAGGGCGTTGGGAGAGGTCAGAGCTAATATAATGGCTACAGGTGACAAACACATCCTTGTATCTTTCCCACCGTTTCTACACACAGTGAACTATAAGCTCCTTCAGCTACCCAAGCCCTGCATTCCAAACTCTAGAAGCCACCACAAACCCTACCAGGACTTCCTAACTCTGAAGAGACTGTTTTTTCATCTCTGCCGACTAGTAGTTGCTACCCACTTAACTCTAGTGTGGCACCTTTTAGCCCAGAAATCTGGGGGTAGAAGGTTCTCTCATAGAGATGATTTTCCTATTAGTGGAGCCAAGAGCCTGCTTTGGGGTACACAGTCATGGCAGAAGGCTGTGCCTAGCTTATCCTCAGGCCTCAAGCCAGCTTATTTCTCCTTGGGCCAATGGGAGCTAGAACCGGAGTGACGGACATCCATCCAGCCAAGGATGAGATGGAAAGCTTAGGGAGTCTATATCATCAGATAATGCTGGGACACCTCTAGTCTACAGACGAAACCCTTACAGAACAGAAGTCCCAAGACAACAGACCCAGGCCTGAACCTTTCAAAGTACAGACATACCAGAATAACCCAGTTGCTTTCTCCTTCCTACATAAACACATAAAAGCAGATGGGCCAGGCTTATATCCCTGTGTACCCTGTTCCCAGCCTCAGACCAGCTCCAGCCGTTCTCCCTCTCCTCCACCTCCATCCTTTCCTGGACATCCCAGTGGAAGTGTTATCACCATCCTGCCTGATTCCCTGCTAGGCTCACAGTGACTTCAGCAGTGGCTCATGTTCTTCCTAGATTTCAGAAGAGGAAGCTTTAGCTCACAAAGTTTTACTTACAGGTCCAGGTCAAACAATCTGCAAGTGGAGAGACACATGTAACCATTTCATGAGCAAAGGCTAACTTGGCAGGGTCCCAAGTCAACTCCTCCCTGCATCCTCCAATCACTGTTCCAACTGGCCATGGGACATTGTCTTATATAAATGTGTTTATGAACTCTGGGTCTGCCAATTACAAGAACACCCCCCCCAAAAAAAAATAGTACATTGTGTCTATAGACACATTCATTAAGATCTTTAATTGAGAGGTCTAACAATGAAAGGCCATGACGGGATCATTCTCATGGGAGATCCTGAAGGAACCTATTCCCTTCATCGGCAGCTTCCTGCTGAGGGAGAAGAAAAGCTTCACACCAACTTCGCATCCGCCTCACCCGGATCCCATGAGGCACAGAGACAGGAGCTTCACAGGCTCTAGAAGGCCCCACAGCGGGGACCGGAGTCACAATTACAGGTCTCAGGAACCACTAAGCTCCTGCACAAAGGCAATGTGGGTGCCTGTGGCCTGCAGGGCCAGCTGGACAAAAGGAAGGGCATTCTAGGTTGTGACCCTGGGCAAGGATACCAGCCAATGAACCCACAAAAAGAAATTTCAGCTATTACAAGTGAAGGACACCAGAGAGAACCAAGAGGTTGACGGGATAACCTCAACTACCTCTCCTTCATGTCAACTAACTGATGAATAGCACAGAGACTTAGGTGACTGAAGGGCTGCCCAGAGTTTTGCTTAAGCAGATGTGACAATATCACTCTTTGCAAAGAGAGAGACTCTGGGGTTCCATACTGATTATGCCTCAAATGTAATTAGAACCTAATTGGCCACAGAAGTCAAGGTGTGGTTAATAACCATTTGCAGCGCAGGGTGGCCATCCCAGAAGAGACGGGCTGGGGCAGAAGCCCAGGTACTTGGAAGTTTAGTGGGAGAAGCCAAGTACATCTCCCCTGGCCTTCTCCCACATGCCTTAAGGCCCAGTGTCTGTGGGCTTCAAGCAGACACTTCTAGAGATCACTACACCTTCTGAGAACAAGCTATGGATTTGAGCCATGAATGTTCTCTCTAGAGAGGAGAAGGTCCAGAGAAAGAAGTGGACACTTGTGTCCATGGACATGTGAAGCTTTTGGAGTCACCCATGATTCCTTCCTTGAATACAGACACACTGGACATCTGGTAGAGAGTGTGCATATTGGGCTAGAGATGGATCAGCCGTTAAAGACTAGGCTCACAGCAAAAACATAAGAGAGCGCATGTCCTCAGAGACAAAAACAGAAACATGAGCCTGAGAATGTATCCCAATAGCAGAGCAGTTGCCTAGCATGTGTGAAGCTCTGGCTTTATTCCTAGCGCCAAAGAGAATAAAGAAACAGAAACATGTGCATGAACACACACACATACACACATTCATATTCACTCTCTCTCTCTCTCTCTCTCTCTCTCTCTCTCTCTCTCTCTCTCTCTCTCTCTCTCTCTCTCTCTCTCCATTTCAATTCACTATTACAGACACTAGGAATCAGGTAAAGGAACCTTTGAATCAGAGGGTGTCATGTGTACCAGGGAACATTAAGCAATGACAAGAGTGAGTTACTAATGCTACTTTTCTGGTTGGCTTCCTTGCATATCTCTTCTGTCTCCTTAACTAGTTGATGATCCCAGAGTCCTGCCTCGTGTGAGCTCCCACAGCCTAGAACCTAGCCTGGCACTTAGAAGGCACACAGTGAATACTCAGAAGGCATATATAGACTGGCATCCTTTTGCTTCTGTGTTTAGAAGCTGATGGCACAGGTCGAGCAAATGAAGGGCACCATTAAGGGGCTTCACTCAGTCATTTCTGTCTCTCTGCACTGGCCCCTGACATCCTTTCTCCACAGTCAGGTCCTCAGCCTTCCCGACGGTTGTGGGGCAAGACTGTAGGTGTTCAGAATTCCTGGGTTTGTGGGCATTTCCAAGAAACCTTGCCCTGAGGATGCTACCCACTGGCCCTGAAAAGCAGGCATGGACACCTCTGTGCCCAATGCAGGGGGAGACTCTGGGCCATGAAGGCATGAGGCAGCAGTGAAGGAGCCTCCACACTGCTCCCCATTGATCACCACAAATGAATTTCTTTGTAGAAAAGAACAAACTGCACCACAGTGAGCCCGGCCAAGGCTGGCCCAGTGCAGCAGCCTGGTGTTTGGAGCATGCTAATTACCAGGCTGTCTGGGCCCATCTGATGGACTTCTCCCTACCACTAATCCACAACCAACACACTAATCTGTCCCCCGCCTGATGGCTCCCAAGCGGGCCAGAGACTTGCTAATCAACTCAAATGCAGAGGGGCGATAAAGGAAGAAAACTGTAACATGCGGATCAAAAGCCATGACGTCAGCGTTGAGAAGATCACAATTCACTTAGCTTCCTTTGTAGCCCATGTCAAGGACTATTAGCTGAATTGCTTATTGCATTTGGGGCTCCTGCTTACAACATAATCCTGACTGCTCCACCCCTTCTCTCTCCAGCGTGTGACAGGAATTCTCCATGCTGGCAAGGCTCCCGTCTGTGATGGATGTTACAAACGCAGCTCTTCTAACAAGCCCTTGGAAACTGCAAGGGATATGCGGTTGCCTGAGTGAACCCGGGCATGATGGTGTTTCTGTGGTACAGAACAGAGCCCCCGTGGCAGGCAGTATGGTGCTGGGAAAGGCAGTGGAATCTGTTTAACAGCTTTATTGAGGTGTAATGGGCATGGTAAATTGCATTTTCAGCATATGAATGGCTACAATCAGGACAGTGAACATACTCATCATACATTTTCTTGTGTTCATGTTTTTCCCTTCTGTCCCACCTAGTCCCCAACCCAGGTCCCTAAGCAAGCACTGATCTCCAATCTATCACCATAGATTTCTTACAAGATTATGCTATTCTAGAGTTTCTGTAAGTGCAGTGTGTACTCTTTGACTATTTGCTTTCATCCCTAATTCTTCTGAAAATGACCCATGTCACTCCTTGTACTAGTAACTGATTCCATCTTATCCATCATAAAGACATGCTCAATTCATTTACCCATTCACTTGTTCCAGGACATTTTAGCTTGAGGTTCAGAAATATTACAAGTTAAGCAATTGCAAGCATCTCTGTGCGAATTGTGCTTGCGTTCCTCCTGAGTAAATACCTGGGAGCTGAATGACTCATGTGGCAGGTATATGTTTAACTTTTCAAGAAACTGACAAACTGTTCTCCAAAGTGGTGGTGTCATTTTACAAATCAGCAGCACAATGCAGGATTGTTCCACAGCTGCTCCATGCCTTGTGGACTTGACACGGCCATTATTTTTATTACTATTATTTCAGCAATTTGAGGAGCGATAGAGTAGCATTTCATTGTCGTGTTAATTTTGTTCCAATGGTAATAATAATGTACATCTTTCGATGCAATCTTTTGCCATCCATATATCCTTTTGGGTACAGTACTTATTCGAATATTCTGCTCATTTTTTTCATTGTGTTATTATAGGATCTTAAGAGTTACTAACATGTCCCACGTCCTCTATCAGATTTGTGATCTGTAAATATTTTCCCTCTTTTTTACACTCCTAATAGTATCTTCCAACAAACAAGTTGAAGCTCCTAATTGTAATGAAATCTAGTTTATCAATTTTATTTTTCTTTCATGTACTGTGCATTTGGTGTTTGGTCTAACAAGACTTGCCTCAGGAAAGATCAAAACCATTACCTTCTGTATTCTCCTAGTCATTTCATGATTGAGTCTACGCTGGTGTGTGGGCTATTGATGTGCCCTTCCTTGCTTGCAGATACTCAATTGTTTTGGCACCATTTGTTGCAAGACTTCTTTCTTCACTGAACTGCCTTTGCAACTTTGTTGAAAATTGATTGTTCATGGAAGAGGCAGACAATTTTTACACCGGTCTATTCTGTTCTAACCATTCTTTATCTACGCTTATACCATAGCGGTTTGGTTACTGTAGGATTTTAATGTTCCAGAGATTCAGAGCATTAGCTCTCTGTAGTCTCCTTTTCCAAAATAGCCTTGACTATTCTAAGTGCTTTACATTTTTACACAAACTGTAAAGACAGCTTATCAATTTCTACCCCTTAAAACATATGCCAGGGTTTCACTGGGATTGCACTAAATCTAGAAATTAATGTGGGTGCAGATGGGCATTTAAAGAGTAGTAAGCCTCTCAGTCTGTGAACACAGTGTGCCTCTCCACTTGGGCATCTACAACTTCAGCTTTGTTTTATCGTTTTGTATGTGTAAGGGTCTTGTTGACTTTTGTGTAAGCTATAACTAAGAAGCTCAGATTTTTGTGCTACTATATAAATAGTACTATTTATTTATCTTTATATATTCCCACAATTTATTTCTGCATATTAATTTCTATACTGCAGTGATATTAAGTTCACTTGATAATCCCAATAGTTTTTTTTTAATAGATCCCATTGAACTTCAAGATATATGATCATATGTTGAGTAGAGCAAATGTTTTAGGATTTCCTTTCTAATTTTTCTGCATTTTATTTTTTTCTTACTTGATTTCACTGAAAAAAAACTTATGTAAAATGTTCAAAGATGTATAAGAGTAGACACACTCTTAAGTTCCTGATGCTGAGGGAAGATATTCTGGTTATCTTTACTATATACAGTACTAGCTCTAGATTATACACATGCCCTTGTCCTAGTCAAAGAGTTTCCAACTCCCTATATATCTTTTCCTCTGAGATGCCAAATCTTTTAACATGTATTTTGCTACAACATAAACATGAGTGTTTTCTTTAGAAATCTGTTGCCATGAAAAAAATCACAGGATTTAACTTTTAATATCAAACTAGCCTTGCATCCCTGGACAAAGTCAACTTCGTTCTATTTAAATACTATTGCAATGTTTTATTGATTTTTTTTTTTACTTTGATTGAGCTCTACATTTTTCTCTGCTCTCCTCCCTGCCTCTCCCCTCCCCTTCAACCCTCTCCCAAGATCCCCATGCTCCCAATTTACTCGGGAGATCTTGTCTTTTTCTACTACCCATGAAGATTAGATCTATGTAAGTCTCTCTTAGGGTCCTCATTGTTGTCTAGGTTCTCTGGGATTATGATTTGTGGGCTGGTTTTCTTTGCTTTATGTTTTAAAACCACTTATGAGTGAGTACATGTGATAATTATCTTTCTGTGTCTTAGTTACCTCACTCAAAATGATGTTTTCTAGTTCTATCCATTTGCCTGCAAATTTCAAGATGTTATTTTTTTCTGCTGTGTAGTACTTCATTGTGTAAATGTACCACATTTTCGTTATCCATTCTTCCGTCGAGGGACATTTAGTTGTTTCTAGATTCTGGCTATGACAAACAAAGCTGCTATGAACATAGTTGAGCATATGTCCTCGTGGCACGATTGAGCATCCTTTGGATATATACCCAAAAGTGGTATTACTGGGTCTTGAGGAAGGTTGTTTCCTAATTTTCTGAGAAATTGCCACATTGATATCCAAAGGGGTATACCAGCTTGTATTCCCACCAGCAATGCAGAAGTGTTCCCTTTTCCCCACAATCTCTCCAGCATAAGTTGTCATCATTGTTTTTGATCTTGGCCATTCTTACAGGTGTAAGATGGAATCTCAGGATTGTTTTGATGTGCATTTCTCTGATGACTAAGGATGTATGAAGGAGACCAGTCTAGGTTGGTTTAAATATTTTGGTCCATTTTACTACAGGGATGACACTGGTCTTACGAGAATCTTTAGGGAAGTATTCTCCTCTGTTCAATTTTCTGGAGGATGTGTATGTCAGTAATACCTGTTTCTTAACCCTGAGGTCAACAGGGAACTCACCCAGTTCTGAGGTTTTCTTTGGGGTACTTTCAACTCCATGTCCAGTTTCTATAACAGTGATATGACTACTCAGGTTTTCTATTTGTTATTTAGTATGTTTTCCCAACTTATGACCTTCAAGGATTGCCAATTTCAGGTCAGCCGTCAGATCAGTTAGCACGTTAGTTTTCATAGGATCCCTTTCTTGGGACTTTGATGTCCGTGACATCTGCAGAGGTGTCAACACTCTTCTTTCTTGCTGTAGAGCATTATGTCTCTCTAGAGGATATTACTGTTGATTGGTGGGTGGGTAGATCGTTTTATTTCTCCTAATTGGTCTAGAGACATCAATTTTGTCTTCATGAAAAAAAGCTTTGGTTTCCATTTCTTTTTTATATTGCTTTTCTGTTTTCTATTTTATTGTTTCCACCCTGCCCTTTCCTATTTTGCATTTCATTTCATCTATTTTTCTAGCTTCTTGGGTAAATGATAAGTAACTAATTTGAGAACCTTCTGTTTCTCTAAGTGTTAATGTTAATGCAACTTGAAGCCACATAAACCAGCAGCTTTTGCCTTCCTTGCCAGGTGTTCTTAGTACAACTCAATAATTTATCTGAGCTCAGCTTCCCCTTCTGAAAACAAAAATGTGGCCAAAAAAACTTCTTTAAAGACTGTTAGGACAATTTAAAAAGTTCTATTTCTAAACACTAAGCTCAATGTCGTTGTCATGAAAAATCACAGGATTTGACTTTTAATATCAAACCATCCTTGCATCCCTGGACAAAGTTGACCTTGTCCTGTTTAGATACTTACTATTGCTAAAGTTTTGTTGGGGATTTTATATGTACATACATCAATGGCTCATTAAGTGCCTCGTTCTATCCCTATTTCTGAGTGACACCCCAGGACTTGAAATAAGCATCGACAAATACACAGCTCAGAGGTTCATGAGGTCATAAGAGTTCAGCACATCAGATCGAATTATTTAGAGGAATGTAAACTGAGCTGAGGGTCCCCCACCTGTTTGGGTGGGTTAACTTTAAATGCACTAGCAGGAGACACAGATTTGGTGAACATCCTAGAGCATCATCTTAGCCTTTCAGGAACAAGGCCTCAGAGAGCATTGCTGAGGCCTTTCTCTTCAGCGTTGCTGTAGGGAAAGTGTGCTTTGATGATCTGCTCTATATGTTGATTTGGGAGCTCAGAGAAGTTACTGGACCTTGCTGAGACTTCATTATTGACACGATGGGGTGACCAATAAGATCAAAGAACTGTTACATGCCTTCCTTCTGTGTGCTGGGCTAAGTCCTCTCTACTTGTTAAATGCTCTCCCACAGTGCCAGTTCCTCCCGTTTTCAGAGAAGGCTGCAATGTGGATGCCCACAGGTAACTCAACTTCACAATAACTGGAAAGACTGGAGAGATTAGAACTCAGAGAGGCTGCACCAGAGCCGGAGTGCTCAGCTGTCCTCACTGTTGGACACTATGTCTACCCAGGGTCTGGTGAGAACCAACAAATACACTCCAGGGGCCAAGCACTGGAGTAGTCCAGGAAAAGTGAGATTGCCCAGGAACAGCCAGAATGCTGGAATCCACAAAAGAAGAAAGAATCTGCCTGGCAGCTGTGCAGTGCTGGGGCCATGCTCAGGGCTGCCCTAGTTCCAGGAGAAGTATTTATAGTGCAGGATGCATCAAGCCTGTTCAGCTAAGCTAAGCCTGAAGCTGATTTGCACACAGAATTGGCCATTATCGGTTCATTTCCATACAACAGCTCCAGGGGAGGAATAATTCAAGAAGCCCCCACCACCCATCTCCTAAGGAGCTTCTTGTCACAGCTGCTAAATAAGACACGTGGCTAGAGATGTCAGTGCCAAGAGGATCACCCCCCTCAGCCTAACTACTAGAAGGGAAATGAGCCCCAACCCAGAGGAACAGCCACACCCACGGCCCAGTGATTGGGTGGTTGGCAGAACAGAGACAGGCTAGGTAGGGAGAGACACCAGGACTCCAGGCCCTGCCCATCTTTTGCAGAGCCTAGGAGAGAAAAGTACCTAGGAACAATGATGAGTGACATATACACACCAAGTGACAACACAACAAAGTAGAGGGAGGAAAGAGTGTGTGTGACCCCCTACTTGTGCTAGAGCAAATGGGGTATCCATTCCTCGTTGCACAGATAAAAGGATAACTCAGTGGCACCTTGGCAAGAAACAGAAAAAGCCTACCTGGATCTAAACCCTACTCCAGTTCCTACACCAAGCCCCTGCATGGAGGGCAGGGGCAGACGGCCTCACATGGGTAGAACATCTGTTCTGTTGTGCCAATGGCCATCCTTAGGTTCACAAGGACTCAGCTACCACCCCTAGGGGGAAACCAGTTCTCCCACCACCAACACCAACACCACGACCACCACCACCCCGCCAAGAAGCAACCCACATGGAAAATGAAAGCTGCAGCCCACTAAGAGAGACCTGCTAAGCCTGGCCTGCCACATCTCCCACCCTTCCAAGCTGCCCATGCTACCTGTCCTGCTAACTAAGCCATGATGTTTGGGAACAATGGGGACAAGCATTTAGAGTAGTCCTCTGACTCTAGGGGCACCAGCAGGCTAGCAAAACTAACCTGTATTGTGGGACACATATTCACTATGCACCCTCTGCCACCCACAACTGCCAACTCTGGGGGGGGGCGGAAATAACAGCACTCAACCCAAGTGTGCTAGACACAGTGCTAGACATAGCATGGATCTCATTTAACTCTCTGACCTTGCTGTTGTGCCCTGTGCAAGAGTCCAGGAGAAGCTGGGACAGGGCTCCGTGTTGCAGTCTGGTGTAGTCAGGGTTTGGGGGTACAACAGGAAGATCTGAGGGCTCTTGGAAGTCCCAAGTACACCACAGATCCCAGCCCTATACTATAGGTTTGCAGGGAACATGGTGCCCCTCCCAAAACTCTTTGCCCCAAATGAGCCTGACTAAAAGGGAAGCATGCAAAGAATTTCACCCTGAGCTGCCCTTGGCCCTCCAGTTATCTATGTCAGCTTAGAATGGAGACAAATTTATTGATCTTTCTTCGTGATCGTTAGCAAGATTCATAGCTAGCCACAGAGTACATTCATCTGTGCCTCTGAATTTAATTACCACAGGCACCTGAAGTGTATGGGAATACACAGGTGTGTGAGCGTGCGTGCGTGCGCATGCATGCGCACACACTCACACGCATGCACACCTACTCGCACGTTCCCCAGACCTTTGAACATCTCACTTCCCCTATCCCCATCCCATCTGTTACCTTACACAGTGGCTGCTGCTGAGGGCTGTATGCACAAGGTCCAGCGTGCAGTGCCAGGGTTTCAAAGGCATGAGCACAAGATTGATGATTTATGCCCTACAAGAGATTTATGCCCAGAGGTGTGTGTATATATATGTGGTGATTATGACCCAGTGACTTGGTGTTAGACACCCAGCAAGGACTGTGGAGCTCAGAGGAAGACAGCCTCTCTAGCAGGGAGCTGGAAGTATAAGGCTTTCAGACAAGGAGTCTAGATGACAGAGGAATGGACAGTAAGGCCCTTGGGGAGGGCAAAGCAGGAGCTGGAAAGCAAGTCCTTGGGGACGGAAGTCTCGGCTAGTGTCCCCTACATCTATCCCTGGCTTCCCCTGTGAAATGCTGGTTTTTCTGCTCCAAGAAAGAAAAAAACAAAACTCCCCACCTTAAACTCTTCCTGCCAGCCCCCTTGAGGTGGTCCTCCTATGAGGTTTCAGTTCTTGCCACGTGGTCCTGGCTCTAGGACCATTTCTTCCACTCATCCCTCCAACATGGAGATTTGACCATTTCTTCCACCTCACCTGTGCTAATATCTGCCAGGATTTCCATTCTAGATCGTCTCCTCTGAGAGATGGAATAAATGTTTCCATGCTTGAGCTCCAGCAGACACCGCTGCATCACTGGGACACAGGAGAGATGAGAAAAGAAGCGGGGGAGAGTGGGGAATGGGCCTAAGGCCCACATCGGATGTACAAAGGGGCCTGAACTTCTGGAGGAAGGGCCTTGCAAGGTGTAAGCAGGCAATGAGTTTAAGAAGAGAGTGTTTAAGGCATGTTGGGGAATGAGTGGATGCGCTCTAAGAGGTGTGGCATGTAAATCCATGATGCACACATGTACACCAACTAGGGCACTTCCACATGGTCACCCAAGAGGCTCTAGAGATACACTCTCAATGGGCTAAGAAAACTCAGGAGGCAGAAGGCTGGAGCACCCCAAGTGTCCATGGCAGGATAGATGAATGAGCGGGGTGTGGCCCATCTTTTAAAGGAGCTGGCACATACCGCAACATGGATGAAGCTTCAGAGGATTATGCTACATGAAAGAAGCCAGTGATAAAAGGACAAATATGATTGTACATCCTTTCCTAGCCTCTCGTCTCCCATCCCGAGACCCCCATGTGCCAGAAAGGGACCTGCATCACCTGGTGCCCAGGCAGGCCCACTTCGGTCACTCAGAAGAGAGGATTGAACCAGTGTCAGCACAGGAACCTAGGACAGTCAAGTGCATAGAGACAAAGAGAACGGCAGTCACCAGGACCCCAGCCGAGCAGCTGAGTATCAGCTGGACAAAAGCAGAAACTTCTAGAGACAGGTGAGAGTGATGGTTATAGAGCAATCTGCATGCATGCATGGCGGCTGATCTATGTGCCTATGTGTGACATGCTTATTTTCCTACAACTAAAAAGTAGGAATTTCCCAGAGCCTAGCAGAGTCCGATATAAAGGATAAGAGTCGACAGTGATACTGACAAAACCAGAGAACCATGTGACTCTCCTAACAGTAAGAAAGCCTAAGGCCTCAGCCTGTTGGCTCTGCGTTGTGACTGACCCAGTGTAAATGGTCAACATGGGGTGACAAGAGGCAGAGAGAATATAAGAAGGCATGACAGTCAGAAAATGCCTCCCCTCCAAACTCCAGCATACCCTCAGATACTACCCTACCCATCCCCTGCCTCCCTCTGCATGCCGGGGCACTGTGCCCAGAACACACCCACCTGTAGCTCTTGGGGGGGGCAGTCAGGAGGATGAGAGTAAGTGTTTGCGATTTAAATCCTCACTGGCAGCTGGAGCCTAGAGGCGCTGCTGGCAGAGGCCCACCCTGCTGAGTGGCTGTGAGACTGAGATGAGGAGCGGGCTGGGCCTGGCATGGAGCAGCTCAACAGCGAATGTTTTAGTCTTCTTCCACGGGACACGTCGTCTGTTTGTGAGCCATCGGTGACGCTGAACCCAGGGTCTCTGGTAAGCCACCAGGTGCAGCGAGGCAAAGCCGGTGCCTTCCGCCAGGGCTTGACGTTCATGTGACCACTGGCCCAAGTTGTTCCCCAGTGCGTGGCCAGAGCTCAGCACCCTTCCTGCCACAGCTATAGAGACAGTCTGTTGTTTCAGCTCAGACTAGCTCTAACTGTCCTTGGACATGTTTTGATTCTATTCCCTACATTAGCTTCCCATGTGTCCTGGTGCTGAGCCTGGGCTACTCAGCTTGGTCTAGATCTGTGTGTTTACACTAGCCCTTAGCACAGGGCCGCAATGTGTGAGACCTCAGCACCGCTCCTCGGGCACCTCAAGTCAGTTTGGCTCCACCATCATAAAGAGATGTGGTCCCTAAGGGCAGGATACACAGGGACCGCCTCTCCTCACCACCTGCAATGCTACTACAGGTGACTGTCCTGAACCTGTTTCTCTCCCAGCTACTTCAGACCAGAGAACCTTGATCTGGTTCTCAGGCTTTGTGTGTTGTATTTAACTTTCTGCCTGGTGATGTGTCTCCTCGTCAATATGGCACCTCCAAAGTTCTCATCCTCTGAGTCCTGGAGAAAAACAAGAATCTGCCTGGTGACGTGTCTCCTCACCAATATGGCACTCCCAAAGTCCTCATCCTCTGAGTCCTGGGGAAAAGCTTGTTCTCCTCCCGCTGCCTTATTTTGGTAAATGGCATCTCAACACCTTCTTCTGATCTTCTACTTTGAAAAGAGTGTTACTGTAATCCAGCAACTCACCCCAGAGACATATGCTCACAGAGATGTCTATTCAGGGGTGCGCCATGGCACTGTGCAACAGCAAGAAACGAGATGCTGCTGAACCAGCAAAAGAGACACAGTTGTCCACCTGATGGGATGCGGAGCAGCAAATATGCAGCAGGGGAGAGAAACAAGCCAGGGACGCAGAGCTGAGCCCAGAAGTCCAAGTTAGAAAGGTCTCAAAACAGTGCAGGTGGGGATGCAGACATTTTGGTTAAGCAGTTAAGTGCCCTTGCTGCTCTTCAGAAGACTGGAGTCCAGTCCCCGGCATTCCAGGGGAACCAACACCCTCCTCTGACTTCCCCTGGAGCCTGCACACACACACACACACACACACACAAACACACACACACATACACACACAGAGGCATTCATGCATACGTGCACAAACACAGAACAAAACAAATATTTTTAAAATACAGGCAACATCGTCTTGCCTATTTGTGTACTGTGCTGTGTCTAGGGGTGGGGATACCCATGAATCCATGATGCATGCCCAGGAAGTACCCTTATTCCCTTTGGAGAGGAAGATAAGGAGGTAGAGAACTTACTTTTCAAATGAAATTTGTTCCAGCAAGAATACCATATTTTGTGATCTAGGTGGTGGCAGTGCATGCCTTTAATCCCAGCACTTGGGAGGCAGAGGCAGGTGAATCTCTGTGAGTTTGAGGCCAGTCTAGTCTACAGGAGTTAGTTCCAGGGCAGGCTCCAAAGCTACAGAGAAACCCTGTCTCGAAATACATACATTTAATATATATAATATTATATATATATATATATATAAAATTTTGTGAACTACTTTCAAAATAGTAAGCCATTTCAAAGCCAAAGGTAAAAAACAATATTCTTCATGTTCCTATCACCCTAGAAACACAAGGTACCTGACACCCCCAATTGTCCTCCACTACATATTGGCCCTCTTCAGTTCATCAGGGCTCCCTAACGCTCACAAAACTGTGCCGAGCACCAAGGCAGCTTGGTGATGCATGTCACAGACAGTGTCTAGCTTACGTTGTCAGGCCAAGGCGGCACTGATCATATGTGCCTGTCACCCTCTAAGTCTCCAAGCACCAGCCATCCATGGCTGCATGGCCAAGGGAAGTGGGCTACACAGACGTGTGGTGCTGTGCTCAACGAGCAGCTATGGCTGTCGATACACAGGCCCGACAGGCACAGATGCCAGGATGTTTGCACCAGGCACAGAAACTCACAGAGGAGCCGCCTAGGGCTCTACAACCCCCACCTGGAATAGAAAGCTCCAGGCTGGCAGAGGCAGGGCCATGACAGGTCCGCCTGAGGAAAAGCCAAATCCAACTCTCCTCTTTACTGGCTCCAGAGTAAGCAAGAGCTGCTGTGCGCACTATCTCCCTCTGACATCTTAACCACTTTCTGTCCTGCTTTCCTGTGCATGTAGCCACAGGTGACCCCATCACCCTCTCAGGCAGTCTTGTTTGCCTAAGTGTGCTGTGTCTTAACCTCACCGCCTCTCTCAGCATTGTCAGAGGCATCCATGGATCAACTCTGCTGGGTGAACAAGCAAGGGGAGACTGTAACCAAAACAGTCACCCACAAACTCGAAAGACACTTGTCCACGTTCCTGTGGCCCAGCGAGGTTGGCCTTGACCCCCAGCCCTCCTACACACATCACCGGCCGCCAGGCCACACTCATTATAAGCTAACTCACAGCCAGAAAGTGGGTTCCTAGAAGCTGGCAGAAGAAACGCAATGCTGCCCACGTAGAAATGGCCTCATCAAGGTGAGCCCCTGCCCTCTTCTGCTCAGTGGCCGCATCACTCCTACCAAAGCCTACACACAGACACTTTGGTGGGAAGCTGTCACCAAAATAAAAAACGTCTGGCCTCATATTGCTAGATGGGCTAGCCAGCAATCCCCGTCCTCCCATCCAATGTATTCCTCCCTACCCAGAACTGGGGTTGTGGATATGATGTGTACCACTGTGTTGACTTTACGTGGCTGCTAGGAACAGAATTCATGTCCTCGTGTTTAAGCAGCAAGAACTTTGCCCACTGAGACATCGCCTCTGCCCCTCACCCTGGTAATTCAGAACACCTTGAGCCTACAGGGGAAGTGACAGGGCACCAGACCAAGCCTCCCAGAGTGCTCAGCTCAGTGTTTGTGTGCCCACCTGAACCACAGGCTGAGTGCTCAGGGCAGCCTGGCTGTGAGGGGGAGTGAGAAAATGAGAAACTGTCTGTGACCACAGGGATCTGTGTCACTCTCGAATCCGTCATTTCATTTCATTTCAGCTTCACAAGAACCCTCCGAGGTGGGCATTTTTATTATCCTCACTATCAAAATGAGAAAATGAAAGACCAGACAGAGTCATCAGCTTGGCCCAGGAAAAAGTCAAGTCAGGATGGAACCAAGTCCTGGGGGAGTAGCCACACCGATCAGCCAGACGTCAGCAGCACCACCGCCCTCACACTGTGATATGGACAGTTTCTCCACTCATTGTGCCCAGGGAACTGGGAATGATCTTTCCCGGGTGCTGTCATCGTGGGGTTTCTTTTCTGCAGAAGGTAGGAAGGGCAGGGCAGGGTGCTTTCCTCAGAAGTCCCCAGATGAGGTAAAAGGTAGGTACTATAGTTGTAGCTGGAAATCTTAAGTAAAGAAACAAAATGTTTGGGTGGGGCAGAGCTCAGGGTTAGATGACTTACCAATACTATGCCAAGTTCTGTGTTTGGTCCTCAGTGTCACAAAGGAATATGCTTCTTAGGAAAATAGATAGACAGCATGCCAGGTCAAGATACTAATTAATCCATTCACTCACTACATATTTAATGAGCGCCTACCAAGTTTCAGCTGCTGTACTAAATGGTACAGATGCAGGGTCCTTCAACATCAAAACATTACAATCTTACCTGATGAAGGTGAATAGCAAGACTATTGTCCTCTGTAGTAAAAGAGTAACTTGGGTCAACAACAACTAACTGTAAATTTCAGAATCGCTTGTAGAGAGTGAGCTTTGATGCTCCTAACACCAATAAATGATAAATGGCATCATAATTTCTCTGGTAATATTCATGCCAGGAAACGGATACTCCAATTACTCTATTCTGATCATCAAAACATCATATACATGTGTATAAATGTCACATGTGTCCCACAAATAAGTATAATTACATGTCAATTTAAAATAACAAACTATTTTAAAATAAACTGCCAGGGATTCACATTTTAGATAAAGACAGACATTGAAAACAAAGTAAATAGATACAGAAATAAGGGGAGGAGTGTCAAGTGGAAATACAGCCCCAAAGCAGAAGATTTAGCCTATGGATGTGGGTAGGTAGGGGGTGTCCTGGGCATAGGGCACAGGCAGACATCACTCCTGTGCCTGGAGTATCTGAGGAGTATCCGGGTGCTTCAGGGCAGAGAGCAAATGGGAAGGAGCTGGGCAAGAAGTGGGCCCTTTGCAGACAGCGGCCATTTCTCCCATTGGATAACTAGAAATTCCAAGAGTCACCAAGGACCTTTAGGAAAAACAAGGAAACATTTTAGGGTACTCCCAGGCTTTCTGCCTCCACAGGAACCAATGCTCCTAAAGAGATTCAAGAATCATTGTCTTGCCCCAGGCTAACCAAGATCCAGTGTGCCTAACAGTCCTTACTCAGTCCCATAAGTGCTGAATAGCAAGCAAGAGACCTGGCCACCCCATGTTTCTTACAGTCATGTGCCATCAGCTGACATCCTTTCTCAAGAAATGTAGAAAAATCTCAAATCAGAGGTTCTTGCCCAGTACTAGGCTAAAAGATGGCCACCCTAGAACATAGCTTTATTTTCGTTCCTTTGATTTCTAGTTTTGTCCTCAAACAAGCAACATAGCTGAAGCTGTCTTTGAGTTCCTGATCCCCCTTCACCATCTCTCCAGGCCTGGGCCACAGGTCTAATCAAAATACCCAAAGAGCACAGCTCCTTGCCCTGGGGGTTGTTATCCTCAATAGGGTCCCAAGAAAAACTGGCAATGGCAAAAGATTACTAAATGTACAACAACCAAAAATTAACTCAAAATCCAACATGTAAAACCTTCGAGATGTTCCTGGAGCACTGTCCCACAGTGAGTCACACAATATCCCCAACGCCTTGGTTCTGAACACACACACACACACACACGCACATACACACACACATGCACACACACACGCACACACACACACATGCACACACACATACACACACACATACACACACACACATGCACGCACACACACACAACACTCTGCATTGTGCATGCCGTCACTGTGTATCGTCAAGGAACATCACACAAACACCTCATCCCAGATCAAGGCTATTGTAGCTCATAGCAGCGTCTGACTGTACGATGAAGATTTTCTCTCATGTAGAGAAGCAACAGCTCAATGGAAAGCCCGGACTTTTAACATTCCTCTGCTGCGTTCCTCAGCAGGTAATATAAAACCAGTATACCTTTGGGTTCAACAGCATTTCGGGTGTTCAGTTTTGAAATTGCTGTTGCCGTTTCTGACTTGAGTTTCGTTCCTTAAAACATTAAAGTGAGGTTTTTTTTGCTTGAGACTGGGATAAAGTTTTCCCCTTTTCTGAAATATCCATAAAGATACTTCTGCCATTATGTAACACCTGTATGTAAAATAGCTGTAACCACATTAACCAGTACAAAATGAAAATACTTATGAACTCTGGAAAACATTGAAAATAAATATCCTATGTCCTGTAGTAGCTAATATTAGACCAATATTTCTTCATGTAACAATAATCTACCTCAGGTACAAACTGGACTCATCTTTAATAAATGGTAAAAATCTATGTATAGCAAAGAACAGCTTTAAAAAATAAATCTCTTTGTAGTTTATTGTCAGTAAATATTTGATTTGCATGACTATTTTATATACCTGTATAAATTTCTCAGACACAAAGAGATCATGTGTGGAAAAGGTTTACAAAGCCCTGGCCTAGAAGTTCTCTGCCACCCATGACATGAGAAGCAAGGCACAGAAGGGCATGGCTCACTCTGGATACAACACACAGCACAATGTGGATTGAACGTCACTGAGAACGACATCCAATCGGTGCCTTCTTCACATTTATCAACACACCTTGTCCACACTTCTTCCCATGCGCAGGGGTGAGACCCAGAGGAGGGTTTGGAGGTGAGCGCGTCATCCAGAGCCCACATGTGTCCTCGGAGGTGCGCTACTGTGGATCAAGAGAAAATGCAAAAGATTTGGCCAAAGGCCATGATCCGGATACTCGATACTCCTTCAGGGCTAGATACGTAATGAGCATGTGCAGAAGCCAGCACAGCCTCACATGCCCCTGTGGATCCATGCTTGAAGCAGCCATCTCCTCACACCCCCAGACACACTCTGGAACCTGATGTGATGATAAGGAAACTCCAGAGCTAATGAACTTTCATCTTCTGGCAAACACTGCAATTAACGCTCCACTAAGTACAGCTGCTTTGTAATTAGACCGAGGAACAAAACGCCAAACCCTTGTCCCGGTAAAGTTGCTGTCCAACTTCTTCTGGATGTGTCCTAGCAATTAAACTCACTTGCTCATTTCCTCTGTTAAAAAAAAAAAAGTATTTATTACTTCAATTTGAACTAATGCTGTAATGATCAGGGGTATTATTCATGAGAACTCTTGCCATTGCGCTTGAAGCCGCCAGTCTGCTCTGCCAGGGCTGGCACGGAGACACTGCTGGCAAGAAGCACCCGCTAGAACAGCATGGATACTGGGTATCCTCTTTCTTCCAGGGAGGTTTACTATGGGAGGGCACCAAGGGTGAGGTGCAACCACTGTCAGTCTGGCTGTCCAGCTGAGATGTGTCCCACAGAGTCACTGGTACACGGTAGTGACACTTTTGAGATCATGGGATTTGACCCCAGCTTGGGGCAGGGACTGTACACTATCGATGAGAGCGCTGACTCCAAGCTCTCTCTGTCGCACCAAGTACCAAGAATGCTACCCACATACGGTTTGTTCCGGGCTGCATAACAAGTCAAGCCAGGAGCCCAATGGCTCCCTTGAGGTTTGCCATGACACCTTTGGAACGCCAGGGTAGGATGGGCCACAATTGGGCTACAGATGAATCAGGTTCCTGAGTACAGGGTCTCACTGAGTCCCCAGCATGCAATAACACAAGGCCAAGCCCTTTGTATGACCAATATCTAAGCCACATACAGATTGCACCCAGTAGAACGGTCAGAGAGGTTGGGTGATTTGTCCAATGTCACTGGGGCTCAAACCAACAGGACTGCCCCCACCTAGGCCCATAACTGCTAACCTCCAGGACTATCTGTAGCCAGAGAGACAAAGAGCCAAGTCCTTTACACCAAGGCTGTGCTGAGGGCCCTGAATCTGCCCCAACTACTGTGAGAGAAGAATGCTGACCGCTGCCACTCCTGGTTCACACTTCTGGTTCATCGCCTTCACACAGACCCCTTACCATATGCTAAACACTCTGCTGCCTGCTCTACCTTTTGGCATAGAAACTGCAATTACCTTCCGCAAAAGCAGAAGCTAAGGGTTCAGAGAGGCAGCATGAGTAGTAAGGGGAAGGGAAGAGGGGTAGCCAACTATACCCAGAAGCTGTGTGTATCTGCTGAGCTGCATACACCAATGAGTTTGTGCTTGCAGAGCAAACGGCTATTGCTAGCAGTTTGCACCTTGCTATTGTCAGGTGACTGCCATCTTGAAACTGTTGTCTTCCCCGGCATGTATACATCACAGAATAAATAACCAGATAGCTAAAAGGTGATACTAAGATTGCTGCCCCTCTCTCTGTGACCTACGACACTGCAACAAGTCCTCATGTACTAATGGTGTGTTGACCCCAGCTTCGCCTGAGACAGGTGTCCAGACTTTGGAAATCAGGCTGGGCTACTCACTGGGCACATCCTGGAGAAAGTGCACACACCTCGCTTGCCTAGTCTGGGGCAGCGCACACCCACCACGGTGGGGAGGTGGACCACTGCGGGGCTGCTGGGACAAAAGTCCCTCTTGTCCCTCACCATGCAGCTAAGGATTAGTGGCTGCGCTCACTGACATCCAGTGCAGACTCTAGACCTGAGGTTTGTCCTCAGCGGGACTGTAGTTCCCACCCATCATAGTTTCCTCCCTTTTGTTTGCAGCCAGTGAGCTGAACCTGAAGAGAGAAGGTCCAGAGCACTCTGGGTTAAAGGATGTCTGTCACCTTTATCTGTACTCATGTCTATACTGGATATAAAGAAACAGAATCCAAGAGCACAGAAGAGATAGCAAGGTCTAGAACTATGAATTTCCTGGGATTTGGAGCTGGTCTGTAAGGTCTCTCAATCGCCTCCTAGCTTCATCCCTGGCCATAGCCTACAATCTAGACACACAATCTGTAACCCACACACACGCTCCTATCTCCTCTCTGATGCTCGCCCCACCCCTGACCCTCACGCACACACTCCTTCCTCCTCCTCTCTGGTGCTCCCCTGCCCTTTGCCCTAATGCACACACTTCTTCCTCCTCTCTGGTGCTCCCCCATGCCCCTGACCCTCACACACATTCTCCTTACTCCTTTCTAGTGCTCCCCCATGCCCCTGACCCTCATGCACACACTCCTTCCTCCTCTCTGGTGCTCCTTGTATCCCTGGCCCTCATGCACACACTCCTTCCTCCTCTCTGGTGCTCCTTGTATCCCTGGCCCTCACGCACACACACCCTCCTCTCTGGTGCTCCCCCATCCCTGGCCCTCACACACACAC
>NW_026067919.1:9381747-9442103 GCF_014885135.2 Alexandromys fortis
GGCCCTCACGCACACACCCCCTCCTCTCTGGTGCTCCCCCATCCCTGGCCCTCACACACACACTCCCTCCTCTCTGGTGCTCCCCCATCCCTGGCTCTCCCACTTGGTCTCCCCCTACCTGTAACACTCTCCCCACTCATTCCAGAGCCAACTGCCCCTTACTTGCCTAACTTCCACTTGTCCTTATGCACCTGTTTAAGCATCTTCCTCCAAGAAGACCTTATTAACCTCCCTGTTACAGGATGTGGTAAATGGGTGTGCACCTTTCTCAGTCACCACTAAGAGCTAGATGGGTCCTAAGTCACAGCCACGCCTGGGAAGGGATGTTAGCTGCAGGGAGAAGCGAGCACACATCAGCACCAAAGCATTGCTCGGGCTAGGGCCCTCCTGTGGGCAGCATGCCAAAGAGACAATATCTTTTCTCCAAGAAGAGAATGAGATTTCAGCAAGAAACTATCATTATGACATGAGGGTAGGGAAGGGCTTCTTAAATAAGACAGGCAAGAGAGCTGAGCATAAAAAAGATGACTACATTTGACAACAGTACAATACAGACCTTCTGTTTATGAAGACAAGCAACTGATGGAAAGTATTTGCCACACTTAACTCACCAAAGAAAAGGCTCTGCATAAAAATTAACAGTTACAAACAAGCATGTCATAGAAGAGAAAACAAAAATAGCCTGTGAAGATGTGGAGAGACCGTATACAGAAAATGGAAATTAGCTTCAGAGTAATAGAACATTTTGCACTAGAATCCTCCATGTACAGGCAACAGGAGAAGTCAGTGAGCCTGCGGACCTAGAGAAGCGACATGCATGGTAAGAGGCAGTGTACACAGAAAGGAACACTTAGGGACGGACTCATTAAACGTGAATACCATAAAACCTGCATTGATCCAGCAGTCCCGCAATTCCGCTCCTCAGAATAGATCCCCAAACCTCTTCACAAACTACCAAGAGGTAAGTATGAAAATGTTCTTAACAGCACTGCTTGTAATACCAAAACCTGGAAATAACCCAAGTGCCCATTAATGATCATGTAGATAAATTAGATATATAGTGGGGCAATAAAAATATTAATATATCTGCATCAAATGGATGGCGCACAGAACAGCCGCAGAAGCATTATTACACATATTCATGGTTCACAAAGACGCCAAATAAACAAACACCTATTACCGGATCCAAAGCGGTCAGATAGCCAGGGAATGGCTAGCACCAATCAAGACAGCAGTTCAGTCTCCTCACAAGGAGAGGAAACAATTCAAGTTGAGGACTCGCGGTTCCAGGAATTCCTTTTATCATTATTAATATTTTAATTGGGAATATGCATTACAATCATGTATAACTACCAGTGTTGAGAGGGTGATTTGTAAGGGGTTGGCAAGGTGGCTCAGTCAGTAAAGTGCACAAGGAACTGAGTTCCATCCCCTACACCAATGCAGAAAGCCTTGGATGGGGGACAGAGACAGGAGGGTCCTTGGGCTAGCTAGGAGCTTAATCAAAAAGCCTTAAGTCCCAGTGGCAGACCGTGATTGAAAAAATAAACACCTGAGGTTGAACTCAGGTCATGTGTGCACAAACGTGAGTGTACATACCTGCACTCATGTGCACACATGTGCGCACATGCGCACACATACACACACACACACACACACACACACGGTAACTTTAAAACAAATGTAGTGGTCCCTCAAGCAGGGACCTGAGGCTTTGCTTCTATAGAATCACAGTTCCCAACCTTCCAGGATTTTGCTTACCCTGGAGACGCTAGAAGTGAGACACTGGGCCAAGCCAGTTACAGGCAACATGAGCAAAGTGACCCTGTTTCTTCCTTTACAATGAACAAGAGGAAAAATGTGTGTCATGTGGTAGAGATTCCATGAATATTTACCAAGTGAATCAGCAAATGGCATGCACCTGCATGTGCATGTACACACATGTACACACACACATGCACACATGCTCATGCACACACATGCACACGCGCGCACACGCACACACACACATGCACACGCGCGCGCACACGCACACACACCAGCAACTGAAGCATGAAGACAGAAAGTTCTCTGCACTATTCCATCCAAACTTTTGGTATTTTAATGTTATGGATTTTCTATCCCAAATGTCAGTTTCCCTTCTATTTTCCCCTAGCTGTCACAACAAGCACACAAGTGTTTTCCATGGAATTGTACCAAATGGCACCTCTCATATTTTGTAAACCAACTGCATACAGACTCCTCTCTCACCCAGTATTAGTCAAACTACTGTCATCAGAGTGAAATACCTGAGGCAATTTCCATGTTAAAAGGAAGGTTTGCTTTGGCCCCTAGTCATGGACAATAAGTTCAAGATCAGGCAGTCTCGGTGCTTTGCATCTCTGGAAGTGCGGCAGTCATGGTGGAAGAACAAGACAGGAAACATTGCTCGTATCACACGTGAGGAATCAGACACAAAGGTGGGATTCCCGTAATCTTCCTCAGAGACTTGCCTTGGTGACTGAAAGACTTCCCTCTAGGACCTACCCTCTGAGAGATCCATAGCCCCTCCCAACATCATCCCTGTGGGGACCAAGCCTTTAACATGGGAACATTCAGGGGATACTCAAAGTCCAGTTTCACAGTATGCTTTCTGTCAAATTCCCTCAGGGCTTTTCTGCTCTGATCTTACACATGATGCAAATGGTCAGGCCTCAGATTCTACCAGGGGAAGACTTTCCTAAGATTAAAGGGAGACTGACGGGGAAATGGGGAAGAATCAATCTTCACCCCCCACACACACACACACAAAGGAAGGGTCTGTATGTTATGTTCACTAAAGGATGAGCTGCTTCCTGAGACACGCTGGGTCCATTCTAAGTCACAGTCCCAGCTCGGCAATGAATATGATTGACTGGGCACCAGGAAAGAAAACTAAAGCCTAGCAAGAAATAGGATGGTACCTTGGCTAAGTGCATGGGCCTTAGCGCCCAACAGCATCTCCTGAACCATATTGCTTAGGTGGTAAAACGTAGCATAAATGAAATAATGTGTAAAGATGCTTACAGATCAGCACTGAAAAGGCTCTAGATCCCAAGTTGCTTCCATTTGACTTGGGGAGGAATAAGAGCATTTACACGCAATTTGCTTCTTAATTGGGCTCATCTGAAACTACACCACCACATGGGGCTCTGGCAACATGAATCCACCATGGTACATGGACATTCCTCAGCCAGTGGATTCCAGTGCCAGTGGATCTACCACATGCCACTCTGAGGGCTGAGTATGCTGCGAGCGTTGTCTACTTCAGCTCACCTAATGGGACTCTGGGAGCAAATGGGGGGGGGGCGGGTATTCGTGAGGAAATAATGAGGCCAAGAAGCAACAGTCGTAGCAGAGGAACTTTTATAGACAAAAACTAGCTTCAAAGGTTGTCAGATTAAGAGGCTGATGACCAGGGTGGGCAAAAGTAGCAGGGTCCTGTACAGAATGCAATAAAAGAATTGTGACCTCCAGAGCATCAGACGCCACATGGGTCAGGACCCTGGACAGCACCATCGGCAGGTTGGGGCGGGCTTTGCCTTTCCTCAGCCCTGAGGAGCTCCACCCATTTCCAGGCTGAACTACTACAATCAGCAGACTTGGTGAGCAGCTTCCAGTCCCTCCCAATACCATGGAAGCCTCCTGGCACCCTAACCATGGCTTTGTGCCCCTGAGCTCACATACAGCCTCTGCATCCTTCTCAACACAGTGACTTATCCAGTGAAAGCTGCTACTCGCTCAGCATGTTTGCGGGATTAATGACACAGGGCAGGCTTAGCCAAGCACTAAAGCCAACTCCAGGAAAGGTGGGAGAGCATCCTATCAGAGCAGGGAGGCGCACTTTGGGGGCTGTTCAGGTTTGGGGTTAGGGGATGAAGAACATGAGCTAGAAGTGTTTCTGCACGATGAACCACTCTTCCTAGCTCCCTACCTATGCGAGAGCAGATGTCAGGCCACCCAGTGCCCTCATCCTTCTCAAATCTCTCCTCTGTCTTTTTCAAAAACCACTGGAAATGCCCACGTCTTCATCCATGAATTTGTCATTCATATGGTGCCAGGCACAGTGCTGAACTACAATAAAAAAAAAAAAAAAGCATATGGCCTGCTCCTCTGGGCATAACCACCTCTGCAGGAGGTGACAAGTCCGCACGAGTGGCAGGCTAAGCCAAGTGGACTGAGGACGGGTGGGCAGGTGACCAAGAAGCCAGCTATGCTGGACCCAGGTGGGGGAAACCCCCTTTTCCTGGAAGGTCTGCTATGTGAGTTATATGGAAGTGAGAAGTATAATAAGAAGGACAGGGTCTGGAAGCGCCTCAGGCACCACTCAGTCTCCAGGAATCACAGAAGACCAGACAATGAGCAGGCTACAGAGCTGGCCTCCTGACCCACCCTTGCAGCTGTGGCTCCTCAAAAGATCCCAAGGAGAATGGGGTGTGCAGGCCAGAGACCCCGAGAGGAGCAGATCAGAAAGGGCTGCACATCCTAGAGTATAAAGTGCCCCAACCCAAGCAGTGGCCACACCTCCCACCAGATCTGGTTCCTGGGGTAAGGCCTGATTTCTCAGAGATACCCTGGGCACATCAGTGCTATTACAAGGTCTCCAGCCCCTGCAGGACCTGAGACTGAGCAGGTGTTGGAAAGGCCAGTTCCCGGGCACGACAGGAAAATCCCCGGAGCCTTGAGCCACCCTTTTCCCCACCACTACTGCATTTTGATTTCAACACAGTAACTGTTTGCTCTTTCAATTCTTCCTGGAAGGCTCCAAACAGTTTATTTGTTCAAGCACGGAGGACAGCGTCCCAGACTTAGGGAAGCAGAGTCTTTAGGCAAATGCAAACATATGCTGATTTCTTTTCTTAGTTACATTCTTGGCAAAGGGATTATTTCACCAGGAGACAAAGCTGGACTTTAAAGTGTTGCATAGTTCCATCCAAACCTCAGCTAAGGGGACTTCCAAGCCTTACAAGTGCCCATCAACTCTGACCAGGTATTGGGGTGACTGTGGCTCTAAAGGTGCAGCATAGCAACTCTTAAGCGAACCACTTTGGATCCGGGCTGGTAATCACACAAGCATGCATGTAAGATAAACACTGCAGACAGGAATCCATGCCCACGGCAGACTGGACTGGACACGTGCACGGACACTGGTAAACTAAGAAGAGGGTTCAGGGTGTCCCGGGATCAAACCCTGATTGAGATGCTGCACTACAGCTAAGCAAAGTGCTAGCCTCAGGAAGACTGGGTGAAGAACACAGGAGACCCTTCTGCAGTGATTCTCATAATGGCCTGAGGCTGGCGATGGTCTCCAAGTAAAACCTTTCTGAAGCACAAATCATGGAAGCCATTTTATCTCCGGACTTGAGCTGATCTATTTACAGAGGCGCTGTCACCAAACATGAAGCGGCTTCTCCCAAGCCCACTCTTGTGGTTTCCTAGCAAGTAAATTATGCTTCCTTCCTCCGAAGAGGTCTTCAGAGCAGCCGTGCACAGTCATACAGGGTCCCCAGGCCCACCGGCTAAGGCATCCCTCCTTCCGCTCTTCGCCCCAGCCCAAGACCCTGAAGCAGGGCAGATAGAGGTGGATGCAAATAATAAGTCAAGGCTGGACCAGCATCCAGCATGAGGGGTAACCTTCAGAGAAGATGCCAAGAGGACCCAGGCAGGCAGCCTCCACCGCTGCCTGTAAGCAGCTCTTCAGATCCCTGCCAGCAGTTTATTAATATTTTATTGAAAATTCTAAGATGATTCAAACTTCAGCTGTCATGATAAGGTGATGTTGCTAGGCAACTTTCATGCCTATCTACAGATCTGTTTTTGCAGCTCTTCTCCGATTCATGAAGCTCAAGGTTGGGCCCTACCACCCTGAGGAAGACTCCGTTCAGATCACCAGCATGGATCTACACCCTGATGGCACCCCAGTTCTGGGTCCCCTGATTGAAGCCTCTGGGGTTAAAACTACCAGCACCCAGCTGTCCCTAAAACCAAGCCTCAGCCCGCCCACCCCGGACTCACCATACTCGCTGTCATAGAACATGACGAACTTCTGCCAGCGCAGCTCTGTCACCAGCCTGAGCATGACGTCATTGAGACGGACAGGTGGTCTCGAAGCCAGTGTGTAGGCCTCACCGTCAGGGCTAGGGTTCAGGTGGCAGGCAGTTCGTGGTGAACCCCCGGGGTTGCGCTGGACAAAGAGGTGTGGGATGTGCATGGCATCTGTGAGGGACTGCAGGGCGTTGGCAGATGCACAGCCTGTGGATGTGACCAAGGCCAAAATTCCCTGGGTCATGAGGTCACAGGCTGGAAAGAGAGGAAAAAGACAAGAAGAAATCAGCACGGGCCACGACTGTACAGGCTTCACTCCCACGGCTCCACCCAGCGGCTCATGCCTGTGGCCCTGTGATGTCTCCCCACACAAACCAAGAGCCCAGGAAGGCTAGCAGCTCTCATTAATTAGTTGCTGATAACCTTATACCATGAACACTGAAAACCTTGGTGAAACATCCAGCTACATAATCTCAGGCCCATTTAAGAGATGAGGAAAGAAAGAAAGGTCAGAGGTGGCAAAATCATTAACTCCAGACCAATCAAAGAAGGGTAGTACAGCAGGGGGGGATCCACCCCAAATCTCCCTGATTCACCAAACAGAACTCTCAATTAGACATTGTTTCTCACCTTGGGGCCAGTAGCCAAAATGCTGGGGAGGGACCAAAGCTCATGCTGGGGAATCTTTATGTCCTGTGTCATGGGCAAAGAATGCAGCATGTGCTCTGCAATTGTTGCCTGAACTGAACTGCTTGGATCTGCAAGACCCGGATGACATCATGATGTCAGGAAGACATATGCTTACCCCCAGAGGACCCAGAACAGGGAATGGAAGTGGGCAGGAGCCTCGGTCTCCTGGCCAAGTCCACTTGAGTCCTATCACAAGAATACTGGATCAAATCCCAGATGAAGTGGATGGCTCCAGAAGCCCAGGATTGCTCAAAAGCCACTTGACAATCACAAAGGAAGAGGCACCCGTAGCTCAGGCAGTTACCAAGGGCACAGAAAAATGAGACTGAGATGACAGCCACCCTTTCTGAGATGACACACTCAGGAGCCTGGACTTTGGAAGTCACCCAATGACTCCAAGGGGCACCACCGCTAGCCATAAGCTCATACCTATTAGGGACATCAGAGCAGATACAAAGACCCTACTCCCCGCAACACAACTCCCTGAACCAGTTTTGAGGCAAGCCTGTCTTAGGGATGCTCTGTGTGATGGCGGGAGTGTGGGAAAGCAGATGCAGTCTCAAAACACAGCCTGTGAATGGCAGAGAGCCATCTGCTACACGCGGTAGGCTTTGAACAACTTTGACAATGCAGTTCCTTCGTGGGAGCCCTGGAGTTTATGTAATGCTTCAGACAGGGCTGAGAAGGAGGCGGAAAACAAGAGCGCTCACCCCAATGAAAGGAAGTGAAAGGCTGGAAAATATGTGAAGGGGGAGGTGTTCCCTTCACAGGCTGGCACCAACAGCAGCTTCTCCCATACCAGGGCTTTGCCATACACACTGGGGATCATCATAGGTGATAACTCAAGCCCAGTTCCCAATGATTCTTCCACTTCACATGCCAAGGGCTAGAGTTGGGGAACAAAGGGCATGAGGTCTCTCAAGGATCTCATAGTCACCCAAATGTTCTGCCCCTCCATGCTGGTTTCACAGAAATCCAATCACATTTTATCTGTTTAAAGACACCCAGCAAGGACGAGGGAGATGGCTCCACATATAAAATCCTTGCCCCACAGTCATAAGGATCTTAGTTCTGATGCCCAGCACCCAGAAACAGAAGACCACACATTCCTTAGGTGCCTGGAGTTCTTTGAGCTTCATCCATCTTAACCTGTCTATTGTTCAGCTCACATTAGGAAGTCCTGTTGGTGAGACTTCAAGTGTAGCTTCTGACATGCCTAGAGCTGCAATCTCAAAGCAAACTCCCCGTTCCTCTGGATCTTACAACCATTCCATCCCTTCTTTCAAAATGATTCTCAAGCCTTAGTGCAAGAGTTATGTTAAAGACCTATCCGTTGGAACTGGGCTCTACAACTCTGTGTTTTGATTGGTTGTGATTTTCTGTAACAGTCTATCTGTATTGGTTGTGATTTTCTGTAATAGTCTATCTGTTGCAAAAAAAAAAAAAAAAGAAAAGCTATAGGCAATGAAGGAAGGCTGAACAAAAGCCTTCCCCAGGAAGAGCACATCAATTGATTTTCCCAATACCAAATGGTCAGCCCTGAAAATACATACATACAAATAACACTATACAGACTTAGAAAGTTGTATTTGTATATTCAGGAACATAAACACACATAGGTAGCAACAATCAGTGAGAAAGGAAGCCATGAATTTGAAAGAGAGCGAGGGGGGGGGTGCATGAAAGAATTTGAAGGAGGAAAGGGAAGGGAGAAATGATGTGACTGTATTAGCATCTCAAAATAGAGCACACCTATAATCCTAGCACCAGGCAGGTAGAGATGAGAAGAACCCTGTGGCTCTCTGAGCAGCTCCACGAGATAAGTCAGGGGTTCAGTGAGAGACACTACCTCGGTGACAGAAGCCAGCATCTGATGTTGACCCCTGCATGCACTCACACACATGCATGCCTACCTGGGGGACATCTTGCTGGCACACCATGCCTGCACTTAATGCTCCTCATTCTATCTCTACATTCTCAGTCACCTGCCTCAGCTCTGGAACTCAGCTTGCTGCATACACATTCTTGCTTCAGAACCGAATCAACCTTCCCAGGGTAACCAAGCCCTTCTTTCAAGATACCTACCCTTTCCTTGCCATGGCACTTCACATTGCCTCTACAGCCCCCTGACCCTCCTCAAACCCTCAAGCTCAAGGAGGACAAGAATGATCTCTGCCACGCTTCTCTCTCTCTCTCTCTCTCTCTCTCTCTCTCTCTCTCTCTCTCTCTCTCTCTCTCTCACACACACACACACACACACACACACACACCAACCACACCCAGTGGGAAAATTATGGCAGCTCATAAAGATTTGTACAAGGATACAGTGTGGATCCTGACGTTTTCATGCCCTGTGTTCCTCATTCCTCTCTGGGCATCTATCCAGACCATGGGAACAGTGCTAGATCCAGAAATGTAAGAGGACACTCAGTGGTACCCAGAAAACACTGCAAACCTTCAGAAAGATGCAAATAGGTGTGTGGGTATAGAAGTGCTAGACCCTAAAAGCACACACAACCTTTACAGCTGTGCACCAAACACCATAACAATATGGGTAAGTACTTGTCATAAAAAAGGTACATGAAAATCATACAAAAATACATGTATTATGTATTTTACAACGTCAATTAAGTAAAATTCAATATGTATGAAAGAAAGACTAGAAAGAAAAAATGCAAAATGTTCAAAGTGAGAGCAATTTGGGAATGCTTTTCTTTTTTTATTTTCCTATATTTTGCCAGAATTTCATGACATGAATAGGTAATTGATTTTTAAAAAGCAGACAGAATCCTCCAATGATGGATAAGTGGAGAATCATAGAGGAAAGAGGGCTACTGTGTGAGAATTTCCTCTGCGCCAGCTCTGTGGAGCATTTGATATGTATGAATCCACGTTGCTCTCATTATATCCACTTAGGAAACAGATTTTTGCTTCTGCTTCTGAAATAATAAAACGAGAGGCCACACAAGCATCAAGGGATGGGGCTAGCCAAAGGTGAACTACCAGGCCATTCCCAGGCTGCAACAGACATGGCTGAAATGCTTCTGAGACATGGTCAAGAGGAAAAGAAAACTGTATGCTGATTGCTGTGTGATAGAAACATGACTTCAAATAAGACAAGAAACCCAAATGGTGAAGGCACCATGATGGTGAATGGGTTGCTCTTTGATTGTCTCTTCAATACTAAGACACTGCATTAAGATCTTTTCAAATAAACTGAACAATGAAAGACTTAATGGTCTAGGAACTCCATCTCCTGTACCCTTCCTACAAGTCATCAGTTCCTCCTGGCTTATCACCCATCTCCCCAGCTCTCTCTTAGGTCACCACCTGTAAGCCAGCTCCCTAATCCATATACACCAAACTCTGAAGTCACAAAATATTGAGCTTCAGTTTCCCCATTTGTACATACATGCCACTGAACACCAAGGTTTGGCTCCTTCCCTCCTGTCTATTTCGCGTAAATGCCCAACACACCAATAGCATATATGTCTCTCCCTGTGCACTTTGAATCCTCCCAGGACAAATGTTCTACAGTCAGGCAAGAGGAAAGAGAAAGGAGGTTTTCTAGGATGCAGGAGATGTAGTTAAGTGGTTGGCATCAGAATCTCAAATGAAGTTTTAAACCAATAGGGTAAAGTATGATGAAGACCCAAGGACTGTGCAAAATTGCTCACCAGAAGCTACCTCACCAGAGCTGGGAAGAGCATAAGAGTCTCATAAACACAAGTTCCCATTTCGTCCATCTCGTCAGCAGCCATGTGGCCATGGGCACAAGATCCTTTCTGAGCCTCACTGTTCTAGTCAATGGAGATGGGCGTCTCCGCTTACTGACTCAGAAGGCCAATCGCTAGTGCCTTCTCCACCCTGCACAAGGACGGTACCAAACAGACATCAGTTTCCTTCCTCTCTCCAGGGACCCTCCCTATCTCCCTCCAGCAACACTTGCACCCAAGTCATGCCCAGGACCTTAAGAAGTACCTGTTACCAAGGGGTGTGGAAGCTCGCCCCATCACTTTGGAGCCTGAGGCAGAAAAACTGTCATGAATTCAAGGCCTGCCTGGGTTACACAGTGAGTTCCAGACTGGCCGAAGGTACACAGCAGAGCCCTGTCTCAGAACCCCCCTTTAAAAAGTCACCCCAACTTCGGGGAAGAGGAAAACAGAGAACAAGTGACATGAAGATATTAGGGGATAAACTATGGAAAGGAGGGGACCTGCAGGAAGGAGCAGAATATGGAAGAAGGGAAGGGAACAAGATGCCATGATGAAACATAAGCTAAACTCAAAAAAACATTTCTTTTTCCAAAAGTAGTAGCCATTAAGACTTAAGAGCCATGCCGCCACTCCCACCTGTGCCGACAGCCTCTCCCTTCAAGGGGCATGGTGGCCCCTCCTATGACAACCTGTGGTATAAAACAAGCACCCAGCCTCTGGAGCAGGGAGGATTATTAAGGCTGGAAGTCTCTCCCAGGCGCTAATGGAGAGGCCCAGTGTGAGTCAATTTTCAATCCACTGTGAATGGCCGGCTAATTGGGGCACTGTTGAAATGATGATTATTTGGAGGCTTCTAACATAAAAATAATAAGATCAAAATACATCAGATCAAAGCCAAATCAGCTATTAGCTTAATCAAGGTTGTGTGAGATGGGGTGTTACACAGTTCATACAGCGCTTGTGCCGAGATGTTGAGCAGACCCTGAGCTTGCAGTGCAGGGACTGGCTGTGGGGCTGGCAGAGGAGCTGGCCTTCTCTGGGGGTTGCTCTCCCCCCACACACACCTCACCCCGAATCAAGTACAGATGACAGCACCCACTTCACAGAGGGGTTCTAAGTGTAAACTCCAGGTGGGCAAGAATTGCTGCCTGCTGCGCTTTGTCCTGCCCTGACATACAGAGACCCAGCTGGCTGTAAGGACAAGTGCAAGAACATTGTGGGCCCAGACATTTCCCTGCTCTTCCATCTTTACGTGCAGGGTCCCACACACTGCTGAGTACATGGCAGGAACTCCACAGTCCAGATTTTCCACCTGGACCTCAGCAGCGCTTCCACAGGTCTCAGGAGGACAACCGCCTTTGATATCGTTCTTTTCTCCCCGTATCATAGGCCATAAAGCTGATTTCTGCCTTGATCACCACACAGGTCTGATAGATTGGTAAATGCTCCCTGAGCACATGACTCATCCGCAGGGGGGAGAAAGAAGTAAAAATGCCTTGCAATGAGCAGCAGTTCCAGGTTTCTGTCTGGGGGTGCACAGGGTCTCCACAGAGGTCTCTAAACCAGTCAGTAGCACTAGGTTCCCAGAAATAAGAAGGATAAAGACTTCTTGGAGCTCTTAATTCACAATCACACGACCAGCAGCCTCCCCTGAGAGGATGACCACAGCCGAGCATCTGGGTAGGACACGTCACTTCACAGAATAGACTTTTGGTAATGTTCACCCTAGGTCCTGTGGCCAGGGCCATACAACTAAGGAAATCAGACCCAGGCCGCTAGGTCCTTACATAGACAACGAAGGAAAGAGATGCTGAAATAGGGTCCAAGACTCACAATTGACTATCCAACCCTTGCTTGGATAGAAATGCCTGTCACAGCAAGCTCGGCATTCCAGGGAAGGAACAGGCAAGTGGGAATAAGGCTTCAGTCCCCACTGACAGAATTCCTCAGCTCAATGAGCCCTGGGTACCTGCCTATAGGAGAGGGCTAAAAAAGAGCAGCCTCCAGGCATGAAGGTCATGGACACTGGCAAGGACACTCCTCTTTAATCCACAGGACTTCTGCTGGAGGAGAGTCTCCAATCTGGTCTGTCTCACCCAGCAGTGAGGCTGGTCATTATCATCCTTGTGTCTTCCAGCTACTCCGACTGTCTCAAGGCCAGGGACAGCCACTCCTGCTCCCCCTGATAAGCCAAACCTGTCTTTGTGGGGGGCCCTGCTCCTCTGAGGTCTCGGGTCTACAGCCCTGAATTAACTGGCCTCTGGGCTCCATGTTAATAAGCAAGGGAATGTCTCCAGAAAGACCAAGCAAGAGAGAGCCTCCACCTGGAGCAGTGGCAGCCTCCTATGGGTCCTGTGGTTCCGTCCTGCTTTGCCAGGCTCAGCTGGTCTCTGCAGGTGGCAGAAAGGAGAGGCAGGCTGGAAGTGGACCCAGGTCAGGCCTGCCCACCCAGGAGCTATGGTCTCCACAGGGAGTCCAGCACCTCTGCCTGCCCCACCATGCCCACAAGCAGCAGCAGAGCTCTTGGGGCAGCCTGTGCCCTCTCTCCAGAGCCACCCCTGCTGCCTGTACCCTGCCCTTCCTCCTTTCAACTGGCACTGGCTTTATGAATATTTGAATTCTAATGGCTAATGCTTTAAATTAAGGTAGCATTTATAAATACTTGATAGCCCATGAATAATTGACCAAATTTAGTATTGTCATAACTCATAGTAAATTATTGATCTATGGAGAATAAATATTTTTCATCTTTTATTAAGACATGGAAAGGGTAAACAAAACCACAGGCCGGGGGGCTTTGGAGGCAGGGCTATAGAAGGCCTGCACTGGATCTGTGGCCCTGGAGCACACAGGTCCTTCCCCAATGCTCCCAATGGGACATGAAGTCATCACACACACACACACCCCAGCCCGGTCATTCACTGTCTTCTTCATCACTGCCTCCCTCCCTGGTCTCCTGGAACCCAGCTCCATGCTGCAGTTCAGCTAATAACTTTGCCTTGCTCTTAGAGACAAACTAGAGGTGATGATCGCACACTCACGAGCCTTTCTACCCAAGGCTGAGGAAGGAAGCTCCCAAGACCAGTCCTGCAAATGCCTGGCTCTGACTTCTCCCACGTCCTATACTTAAGGACATGGAAACATTAGGCCTCCTTGCACATTTACTTCTGAGCATTGGACCCTAGCCCTGTGGAAGCTTTTATAGTTACTGTTCCGATTCAGAACCCTCCCCTGAGTTTCTAACTCCAAACCAGTCCTGACCTGATAAAGCTCATACCTGACAGGGGAGAGCTCCCCGGGGTGTCGGAATGTTCCTCCACTTTCGGGAGCCAGGTATCCCCAGTCACCTGTTCTTGACCTGTCTCTCCCCCACATCCCCCAGCCCCAAGCCTTCAGCGAGTCCGACATACTTCATCTCCCAAGTACACTCTGAGTCTCCTCCATTCCACTGCCTCATCCTTGGCCCACACCCTAGCCCCTCTGCAGCAGCCCTGCGTACATCTAACCACTCAAACAGAACTTAGCGACTGGGCCCTCGTGAAGCACCAACCACAGGGTGCTGGCCCCATACAAAACCACATTAGCTTCCCAGCGTCTTCAAAGCAAAACGGAAAGCTTAACACAGTCTCCACAGCCTCGTGCAATCCATACCAGGCGCCCTACACCCTAAGGAGCCGGAGCATACACAGCCACCTCAGTATCCAGCTCTTGAGGCTCCTGGGTCTCCCCAAGTACTCCCAAGAAATATATGGTGCTCCTTCACACACCATCTACCCAACCTCCTTCCATCTGCTCCACGGGTAACCAGTCCTTCCGGAGAACTTTTGCAGTACCTAATCTTTCTGCGCTGCAATTCGCTTCAGACCATGACCATGATTTACCACTGTGGAGTGTATGACCACTGCTCCCAGTCTCCTGCCCTTGCTACTGGTGTGGTGTGTGGTGTGTGGTGTGGTGTGGTGTGGTGTGGTGTGGTGTGTGTGTGTGTGTGTGTGTGTGTGTGTGTGTGTGTGAAAGTACCTGTCAGCTCAATCTTTCAGACCCTGGCCAGTGCCCATGCTGCAGAGCAAGCAGCAACCTACTTATAATACCAACTACCCTACGCAGTGTACGGAGCACTGTACAGGACTGCACGGGCAAAAGCCAGAGCTTTCCAGCTCGCCAAGTCACTTCAAAGGAAAAGCCCACCCAGAGACCTGGAATTTTTTTTCTTGTTTGTTTGTTTTGGGTTTGGGGAGGGATTATTTGTTTGTTTTTCAAGACAGTGTTTCTCTGTCTAACAATCCTGACTGTCCTGGAACTAACTCTTGTAGACCAGGCTGGCCTCAAACTCACAGAGATCCACCTGCCTCTGCCTCCTGAGTGCTGGGATTAAAGGCCTGCGCCACCACCACCTGGCAAGAGACCAGGAATTCTTAACACCAATCTGCATGCCACTCTAAAGAGGGGTGTCCAAGTGAAAGATTAGTGGGGACAAGGGAATAGTGGCAAAAACAAGAGAACTGAAACCCAACCCAGCTGAGTAGAGCCAAGAGCAGCAAGGCCAAAGGGTCCCACAGGACCACCCCTGGACTGTAGCCAAGGCAGGTGAGCAGCAAAGGCAGAGGGCTGCCTGGAACCAACAAGGAAGGTGGAGAAGAGTCAGCGGCGCCACAGGGTCTCTGGAGCCTCATCCCTCTGCCAATTAATGAATCAAAACCGATTCCCTGCTCCCGCGGGCTGGAAAGGCAAGGAACACTGGGTGGGAGTGTGCGGCTTATTTATAACTCTCCGGCTCCTCGTTAATGACTTTTACTGCTCTGCCAATGGAACACCAAGCTCCCGGCCGGGATTCACACGGAAGCCTGCTCTGGGGAAGTTATATCAGGACAGGATGAGTCCCCGGCATGCCAGCAAAGCACATTCTTGTCTCCGAGAACCTCGAAAGCTCAAGCCCTCCTGCAGCTCTCTTCGAACCAAAGCTCAAGGGTCCTCCAGGACACCTCCACTTGCTCCAAACTTCTGCTTCCCTCAAGCCAGGGGATAAGCGATGCCAGGGCACCTTTCAAGCTCTCCATTCTGCAGACCGAAGCTCAGCATCCAACACGGCCCTGAAATACCTGCCATGGCCCCACTGCCTAGGAATCAAAGCTCACTTATAGCATTCACCACCACCCTCAATCCACACACAGAAGGACACCAGCCCTCTCCAAAACTCATATGCCCTGTGCTCTCAGCCTGTACATTCAGTGCTTAGACTAACCCTGTAAGTCTGCACATGCTGGCTGCCTTTCCTATAGTGTCCTTCCTCCTCTGCCTTAGATGCTTCCTACTTGTCCCCAAACCCCTTCCAAATCCCTTCTCCTGTATGAAATTATTGGACTTATGCTTGCTGGGTAAAATCAACCACTCCTTTTCCTGTAAGTCTAAGAATACTTTGTCCTTGCATATACTAGTGAGCATATATTACACTGTTTCCTGTCTGATCTTTAAAGTCCCAAATAGAAAGACTCAAGCAGACGGCTTCCTACACTCAGGGCCTGATGCAGAGATGCTCACGGGATACTGGATGACACAACATGTATGCAGAAGCACAGGTGTGTGCATGCCAACCATTTGACATATCAGGGTTTCAAGGTAAGGTGACCCAGAGAACCAGAGGCAACAGGAAATCAAGCCTTGTCCAAAAGCAGGGCTGGCGTTGAGCACCCCACGAGAGGAAGGATCCTGGGCTTCCAGGTCTCCTGGATCTAGACCATGCCTGTTCCTGTGTGGATGAGACAAGCAGTCCTCCACAACTGACTTTGTCTAATTCTGCTCAGGTCCAAAACTGAGAACCTCAAGAACAGCAGGGCTGTGCTGGAGCTGTCAAAGGACGGGATGGACAAGCAGCCCAACCTGAGGACAAATGGACCCATAGAGACCAAAGATGGGACAAGCTGGAGCCCTAAACAATGCTGAAGAACTGGCTCAAATGGGACAGGTAGGACCTGGGCAGCACAGGCACTCCAGGAACTCAGCTCTGGGGACATGGGTTAAGGAATGAAAGAACACAAACTGCCAGGGAAGACCCATGTATGGTCACAAACAAGCAGGCTAGCCAAGGAGTCCCAGCGTAATGAGCAAAGGAAAATGTTGTCGCTGTTATTTTGGTGGTGGAGGAGAGAGGCAATCCCTGCCATAAGCCCAGCAGCTGCAGGCCCACCCACCACACAGATAACTGAAATGCAGGACTGCCTGGGAGGTGGGTGCTATACCCCCTTCTAGACGAGAGAACTGAGAGCAGGCAGCCAAGCGGAGTGCATTACCAAAACCCACAGGGGTGAAATTTCCAAGCTGCTTAACTTCTGCTTCAGAAGACAGAGTAAAGAAGGCAACTGGTGGTGTCTAAAGCAATGTCTGGTGTGTGGTAGGTGTGCTGAAACGGCCTGCCTTCTGCTCTTAGTATGTGTCCTTCTCAGAGTGTGTGAAGAGACACAGTGAAGTCGGGAGGGGGTGTTGAGGACCTGGAGCTAACTCCATTCAGTGTGTACAGGAGTTGACATTACAGTGACATTCCTTGGGCATTGTCAAGGCTTGCTCTCATGTTCTTGTGCTCACTCTTGGTCCTCAGCGGGGAGGCTGTAGATGAATTAAGTGGTGTAGGCTGATGAAGGAAGTTACGTAGCTGGAGACAGGTTCTAGCCTCACTCTGCTTCCTGACAACCCAAGGGTGAAGAATCTCCTCTGTCATGTGACATGCTCCTGCCCTCAGGGTCTTCTGCTCAAGTACCTGAGACCAAGCAGTCACAGGTGAAGCCTCTGAATCTATGGATAAAATAAAACTCCTCCCGTAAGTAGTTCCGTAAGTAGTTCCGTCGGTCATTTGGACACAGGAGTGAGACTAGGCACTAGCACAGAAATTAACCTTATAGAGAAAGGGGTGTTGTTTAGCTCTCCTCCCTGTAAGGTCAAGAGAATTACTTGATATCTGACCCTCTGAACCTCTGGCAAGAGCCAGACTTCAAAGCAGAAACTGGGGAGCAGCAGACACCACAAAGACTGGCATCCTCGCATTCTGAGAGCATGTCTCCAGTGACCTAAGCCACTCCCATAAGCACTATATCTTATAGGCTTTCAGCGCCTCCCAATAGCACCCTGAGGTCCAAGCACTTGCACGGGGGGGGGGGACCTTTGAAGGATTGCCCACATTCAGGGCTCTACTAGGGAAAAGATGGGTGAGGTTACAAACACCTCTAGAATCACAGCTCTTATTAGAAATGCCCAAGTCCCTCTCAACCAGACATTCACAGTCTAGGCCTAGCTCAAAGGAAGAGCAGTGTCCCTGTGCTTGTGGACGTACAGCTCCCAGAAGCAACACCTCCCCTGCAGGCAGTGTCCACCACACTCCTTAGCTGGCTCCGGGAAGACCTGCCCTCTAAGCTCTTCTCCTGGCAACTCTGGCAATAGCCTGGTCTCCTAGCAACAGACCATTCAGAGGTCCCTGGACACTAGGCCTGAGGAACCAGACGCGAACTAAAACATTCATGGCCAGCCAGATAACAGAGCCTGTCTTCAGCCTGCCCACTCCCTCAAGAATCTCCAAAACCACCTCTAGTCACCATCTCTCCTCTGTGATCTCCTGAAAGGCAAGACTACCAGACACCTGGCCTTAATCCTGACCCAAGAATTTCGTTTTAGATCGCAGTGGCTCCCCCAGATGTGAAAGTGATGCTTATCTGAGGCTGCTGTCACCCTTTCCCACCCCAGCCTAGATTTGACTTCCTTGGGACCTCTTCCGCTATCCCTCCATGTATGTCATCCCTTCATGGTTTCCGGTTCGTTTGTGCTTTCTCTCACTGCGTGACATGCGTGGTGTGACCTGCAAGCATGGGTACTCGTGTAGTGGGGGCCTTGAAAGCATTATTGTCCCACTGGTGCTCACACCGCTCCCCGAGATCGGGCCAGCTGCTACTGAGAGCCCCTGGTCCAGTGCTTGTCCCGGGTCCTACCTCCAAACACACCCACAAACCAGGTCTGCAGTGTTCCTTCCAAGAAAGGTGGGGCAGCCCCGATCCTTCCAGCCTTCCCAGGGCCAACTCCAGCTCCAACGCTTGTTACAGATCCCTCTTTTTGGCCATCAGACATCTAAGAGCAACTTCCTGGTTCCCAGGCACCATGTAGGAACCTAGAGATTCTGCTGTGGCAGCTCCCTGTGGCTTCCTGTGTCCGCAGCTTCCTGATTATAAGTTAACATCATGTGCCCTTCTAAGCTTTGGTTCACTGCTAAGCCCTATAATCCCCCAGACTCTGGAAAGTGCCTGCCTCCTTCTTCCCAAGGCCTCCAACCATTCTTCCTGCTTTATAGTTAGTACAGCTCACAGTCACTTTTTGCTCAAGGATCTGTCACTTCCGGGGCTGAGCTACCAAGTGCTCTGTCCGCAGCACCTGATACAGCAAGATGATACTAGGTACACCAGCCATCATGAGAAACAGCCAAAGATGACTACACCTAGCAAGTGAACCTTGGAGGTCACCCTGTGGATGCCAGGACGAGCATCCAGAAGGATATCCATACACCTGCTCCCTCCTAAACATGCTAACTATGAGTGGCTACGCCCTCTGCTCCATGGCCTGTCACCTGGTGCGGCCATGACTGAAGCACTGACCTCCCTAGTGAGCACAGTTTCTCAAACAGGCCTAGTTTGTTTGCCTACATTCCCAGTACTAGGTGCTACCCGACTAGGGTAGCCCAGTTCCATCCTCTACCTTCCTGTGGTAGCTGTGCCCAGTGCCCTAAATGTGAGCCTTAAGCTCAATGCTGCTCACTTCACGGTACTCCCTAAATATGGGAACAGCAGCTCCCTCTTTGGGGACCTCTACAGCCCTAGCTGCTTTCCCTTTGCCAGTCTGCCGCTCCTCTTCTCATGGCTGCCATCAGTCCCTATGTCCCTTGTACCTTGCAGCCAAGGCCAGGGAGATAACTGGCAAGGGAATCCCACGGCGCTTGCACTCGTCCACATCCTCTGGCTAAATGAAGACGGGAGGCAAGGGAGCTGAGAGTGAAGAAGGGATACTGTCCCCGCCACTCCAAGTCATCTTGCCTAGACAAGCCCAAACAAGCTGTGCTTGCATTTGCTGGCCAAAGCCCTTCCTCGGGGGACTGTGACCAGATGGTGGATGGGACTGCTGAAGTGTCTCTCAAACACTAGCTCCATCCGCCAGCCCGCCGAGGCTCTTCCAGGGACAACCATGGCAGGACAAGACTAGAGATTTCACCACCCCAGCTCTGCACTAAGCCCACAGCCCAGGCTGCCCCCCCCCCACACACACACACACTCATAGGAACCTTATGCTTTCAGCCTTATGTTGTAAAAAGGGAAAGAGGGAGGGAAGCGAGAATGGCAATCATAGTACAAACACCGTACAACGGCAGAGATGACAGCCTAGGGCACAAAATATGCCTTGTGTAAATTCTAAAATATTTCCCCCTTGGGGAGTGTCCATTATTCATTTAGTCTTTCACTTGTCAAGCACTGATGCAAAGGGCACCCGGGAACACAGCTACAAGACTGGCTGGCTGCTGTATAGCCTCTGAGGGTGGAAACACAAAGAATGACGCTTCCCTCCCCATCGCAAACAACTGGGGAAGCCAGGGGCAAGACTCCAGGTCTGGGGTCGCACAGCCTGTGCCCAGAGCTTTTGTCTCATGCTGCATGGATATGGCTCTTGCTGAGCCACCTCTCTGAGCTCAGCCCAGGCTCAGTTATTGTGGAAAATCACACGGGTTAATCCCAGGGATGTCTCAGCCCCGTCAGTGTGGCCACCTTACCCAAATGACAGAGTCTGAATCCTGGTCACCAAGGAAAGAACCCAGCCATGTCTAGAAACAAGGGAGACCTAAACCATCCAGAGCCAGGTCTGGTTAGCAAGACACAATGTCCACAGCGTTTCTCTGCTTGTCATGGCTGCTTCTAAGCAGGGTGCCCAGGTGCCATGAGGAAGGTGAAGGGTGAGAGGCTGATACCTGGCCCAGGGCTCATAGCTCTTTATCCCATCATAGCAACACAGTCTCGGAAACCATGGAGCTCGTCCTCCGTTAGAGAGAACACACACCTGCCACGTCGACATGACTGTCTGAAAGGAACACCTTCAGAAGGAGGAGTCTCTCAAGACAAGGTAAGCCAAATTCCATAGCCAGCTTCCCTGACCCAACCCCCCACACCATGGAAGCAGCCTCGGAGCCTTCGTGACTTGGGCACAGCCAAAGCATTCCTGGCCAAGCAGGATGCCCGCTGAGCACAAACTCTTGGATCTTCTGAGAAAGTGCCCAGCTGGCCAGGGACATTACCCATCTCAGCCTCCAGGTGCTCTGGAGCAGATGGGGAGAGAACTCAGGACTCTCCTGCAGCCCGCAGGGATAAGAGGGGATCTTTGCCAGTGATAATGAAAATTTTCATAGTAGCAGATGCTCGGGGGAAATTGAAAAACAATACAATGAAATTCTCAACCCTGAGAGGGGGAACTTAAGAGAAACCTGGCCACCGGCGAGGCTTGATTTTCCCACCAACACTCCTCTTGCCTTAGGAAGACAGACTGGGAAGCATTGTTTTCCCAGCAAGCGATCAAACTGCCCCCTGGAGCCCGCCAGGAATCTCTCCAGTTGCTTCCTGTGTTCCCAGTCTAGGGCTTAGGCTGGAAATCAGAATTGGTGCAGCTCCCAGCCCACACCCCCACAAACTGTCTAGAGGATACCGGAGGGAACATGGGCCCAGATTCAACAGTGGAAAGAGGTAGGAGTCACACAGCTGGAGGTGGCTTGGGGGCTCTAAGAGACTGCAGCGGGAAAAGGGGACAAGCCAGGCAAGCAGCTGGAACGGGCAGAGGAGAGGCCCAGAGGCCTCCGCAGATCTGCAGGGAATGGACACGCATACAAGGGTGAACGGGGAGTCCATGTTGTTCGATGAAGGGTAAACGAGCTCCATAGGAGAGGGTTTGGATGCTTAGCTGAGGCCTTCGTTACTGATCCCAGAAGCCGCAGGGAGCTTCAGCAGATGACGTGCTCAGAGCTTTCTCTGGAAAGGCGGCTCCGTGGAAAACAAACAGGGAAGCTGACTCCTCTTGCTCATACCTCTTGCTGCAGGGTGGGCAGCAGTGAGGTATGAGCCAAGCAGAAGCACTGAGGGAGGAGGGGAGGTCTGGGACCAGGGTCCAAAAATCTAGGCATCACCAGGAAGTCAAAAGGACTGGGTCAGAAGCACCTGCCCAGCTTACATTCGATTTCTAGCACCTTCCAAGCTCCCCTTTGTAGCGGTACAGTTGGAACTTAGCAATGTGAGGTCTCTTCCCAGGTATGAATCTCCCTGTGACAAACAGAGGAAAGCAAGCAAGGCAGGAAATCAAGCTCACGGTCGTCCCCCAGCACAGCTTTCTGCCTGACTCCAGGCAGTGGACCCGGGGAACAAGGCAAGGCAGGAGCCGGGGAGGGCAGCCCAAACCTGAAATGAACAAGGCAGCTCTTCAGTCTCCAGTCAATACCTGAGCTGTATGCAGAGGCTTCAGAGAAAGGGGGATCCGATCTGAGTGTCCAGGGATCAGGCAGTTGTGGGGAAGTGAGTCGGGGTGGAAAGGAAAAGCAGAGCCTTCATCCTGCTCCGCTCCCATGGAAGTCCCACGGAGCCCTGCATTCTTGGGCCAAGCTGAACCCAGGGGCCAGACAATGCCAGCAACTTGGCAGCTGGAGAAAGGTGGGGATGGTGAAAGGCGCTGACCTCCTGGAGAGGTGGCCCTGCAATGTCCAGCATCAGGCTTCCAGGAGACTGACTCCAGAGGCTTATCGCTAGCATTGGTCACATCCAAGACCTCAGAAAGGGGCAGAGTGCAAAAGACTTAAGAACAGTGTCACAAAAATCTCCAAGCTGGTGGGCACAACTGACACAGCCTGCACCCTTCCCTGGGGCCCAGCTAGACGGTGGCAAACGACCTTTTGTCAGCACCAAAGCATCAGATCCACACGGGACAGGAGAGAGGGGTGCCTGGTGCACAATCAAATTCACACCACCACCTGATGGATACACGCTCAGTCCACTTCTAATTCCCGAGGGCAGGCACAGCTCAGGTTACAGGCTGTCCACTCCTATTCAGAGCCAGGCCTGGGATACACATGCCATGAGGCAGCAGCTTCTAGAAGGCAGAGGATATACCAAATCGGGGTGGGGAAGCACTGAGACACCCACCATACCTTGATCATGTAATTTGCACCCCTTCAAGAGACACTTTCCCTCTAGAAAAAGATATTCCACACAAAATGGCTGGGACTGGAAGGTACAGTAGGTAGAATTGGGGCCTGGCCATGGAAGTACAACACCCTCCCCCATACCAATACCTTCTCTAGAGAGCAGGAATCCTGCATCAGAGAGACAAATGGACAATGCCAGAAAAACAGTTGCCAGGGCCCACAGCAGAAGCGAAAAGGGACATGGCCCTCCAAAGGCTCTCCAAGCGTACACCAGCCACACACAGACATGTGCTGCATGGGCCACGATGTGCCCACCTAGCTACTTTGGAGACGTTCCCATGGGGTGCAGACGCTACACTAGTCATCCTCAGCGAGTAGACTTGTTGGGATGTGGGGAATGATTCTGGAGATACAGGCTAAAACTCTAGCCTTCCTCTGCCCTGTCTGCTCTGTCCACAAGATGCTCCACCACCATCAGGAGTGGCTTAGCTCCACCCCTTAGGTAGATGCTCCCCCTCCCCCATCCCAAACAACTGCTCAATTCTTCATTCTCCAATTAGTAACACGCGTGCAAGAACACAGTGACACAGTGAGCAAAGCAGAGAGGGGTCTAAATTATTGGGCAAACTGCCCTGTGCCAGGCAAGCCCCTTCCTTTCCTCTTTCATTCACTTGGCAATTGTGAAATAAAGATTATTTCATGACTCTATGTTCAGAGGAAGACACTAAGTGAAGGAAGTCACTTGTTCAAGGTTATGCAAGAACCCAGTGGAAACTGAGTTCAAGTAAATCCAACTCCACAAACCTTTGGCTCTTCCAGATGGCACAGGTGAGGAGAAGGGACCAGCAACCAATAGGTGAAGATGAAAGACCAGTAGGGAAAGGCTAGAAACCAGGAGATTAAGGCCAGAAACAATCAAGTGGCCAGAAACAAGCAAACGGAGACCACAGACAAGCAGGTGAAGATCAAGAACCAGAAGGCAAAGACCATGAACCAGCAGGTCAAGTCCAGGGAGCCACAGATTGACCAAAAACTAACAGGTAGTGACCAGAACCAGCAGGTGAAGACCAGGGACCAGGAGGTGAAGGCTACACACCAACAAGAGCAGGGACAAGAGGGTGAAGATGAAGGAGGAGCTCAGTGAAGGTCAAGAAAGGCCAAGTGAAGACCAAGCGCCAGCAAATGCTAACCAGAATTTCCAGATCACCTGAAAGCAGTAAGTCTGCCTACTCTTGTTCCAGCACAGGCTCCTTCAGAATGGACTCCAGTTTCTTCGCCTCCCCGTCGCCTTATGACTCACAGAATGCCTACACGCTCATGCCCCGCCCTCACACTCCCATCACACACAGAATCACATCTGTTCTGCGCCTATCTATGGTGCAATAGCATTCATTGATGCTACTGAATGTCTGAATGGGCCGATGTGTTAGCACCTACTCAGCAAAAGTTGTATCAAGAAGGGGATTAATAACCTCTTCCCTGGCTGCCTTCTTAGAGAGTTGTCTCGCTCCCATGGGCTTACTGTGAAGAGAGATGACCCTGGAGCCCCAAACCAGACCTAGGTGATTACTCTCAAACATAATGCATTCTCTATATCTACATCTCCATTCATCCCCAGGACCCTAGCCCCACCTGAGGAGACAACAATTTGCTTAGTGTACAGCTCCCTCCACCTACCCATCTAGATAGTAAGCCATAAAGATGTGACTGCCCATTGGTATATTCACACCCAACCATGGCTTCCTGTTTCCCCTTCCTCTTCCTCTGAAATTCAGTTCTAACATTCTCTCCTCCAGGGAGGCCCCTGGGACCATCTCAGCTCCCATAAAAGAAAAAAAAAAAAGCTTTACCCGAGACAGCAACCTTAATGGTCAATGCACACACTCTGTCTATACCACTAGACAATGAACTGTTGGAAGACAAAGGACAGTTTCTATTGCTGAGAAGAGACACCATCACCACTGCAACTCTTATAAAGGAAAACTTCTAATCGGAGCTGGCTCACAGCTTCAGAGGTCTAGTCCATGGACATGGTCTAGCCTAGGACATGCAGGCAGACACCGTACTAGCGAAGGAGTTGAGAGTTCTACATCTCGATCCACAGGTAATAGGAAGTGAAGTGGAACACACTTCCTCCAACAATGCCACACCTACCGCCAACAAGGCCACACCTCCTAATGTGCCACTCCCTGAGTCTATGGGGGCCATTTCTATTTGAACCACCACAGACGACACTGAGGTCACCTCAAGGTCCCCAGAGTCTAGGTATGAGGGGACTGCTTATGGAAGGCGGTAATAAAGCTCATGCCTTGGATCCAGTCCAGGTGGGCAAGGCCAGTCTAGCTCAAGACCCTGGTACAAAGATAGGGGAGGGATCTGAAGAGAAGGAGAGCCAATTCCAATGGGCCCAGCAGATGACTGGGTGACGTGCAGGCGGCTGCAGCAAGAGAAATCCAAATGTCTCCAATCTCTACCTGCGTTTCCCCAGCTGTGGTGCCAGCTCAGAGCCTGCTCAGCGCTTTTGTCCCCTTAAATGGTTGACTTTTTGAGTGGTTTTTAAAAGGAGGGTATAACGCTAAGGAAAGCAGTACTCATGGCTGAGAATTATGAACATTTACAGTGTTTAAGCACAGTTGTGTTCAGTGAGGACTCTATATCACACCCTACAATTCGCACTCTCCTCGGAGCATACATTTCTGCACAGAAGGCTAGCTGAAAGCAGCCTGAAGATACAGGGCCCGGGGCGCAGAAAGAGTGCCTAGGCTTCCTGCCCTGAACCAAAAGCAAGAAAACAGAGGCATATGAGTTACGGAGAAGAGCAGAACGAGCCACTAAAAATTCATCTCCTTCCTCTTAGAGCAACAGGACAGACCCTCATGAAGTCCCCAAGTGGCTCCTAGATGAGAGTTGTTAGTCGGCATTTGCTGACAACGTTCTTCATGAGCCAGAGCTGAAGGGCCTTCAGTAAGTTAACATGTGATTATTCTGCAAACTGTGTCTGTGTGTGTGTGTGTGTGTGTGTGTGTGTGTGTGTGGAGAGAGAGAGACTGAGACCTCTGCCCCCATCAAAGCTGAAGTATGCTAGAATCCTGACCTCTGACCCCTTCTAGAGCTGGAAGCTGCCCCCCCACATACCACTCATTGAAGTTATGGATTCCACAGATCCAATGTGTCTGCTATTTGTCTGGTACCTGTGTCCAGACCCTGCTGTGCACAGGTGGGCTGGGAGAACATGACACCAAACCTGAGGAACAAGGAGAGGTAAACATAAAAGGGAGAGGGCATTCCAATCCACCCTCAGAGCCAAATAGGAGAAAGGAGACCTCTGTCCCCATGTGAGACTCCTGGGCTTCCCTTCCACCCACCCGTGACTTCTGCATATACCATGCACACCACACATCACCTGAACACACCATATATACCAGACCCAACATGAAATTACAGGAATCACTCCCCAGTGAAGTCATACATGAGATCAAGGAAACAGCCCACCTAACATAGCCTCACGCCCTCTGTGACTCCCAAGGAAGTGAGGCAGCGGCAGCAATTGAACCTCTTTGGACAGGAGCAAAGTCCAGCCAAGTCTTCTCTCCCTCCCTCCAGCAGCAGGCTCAGGAGCAGGCTCAGCAGAGCTGGGCACCCCTCCTGCAGCCCTTCAGCAGAGACAGCCCCCCGCTAAGTTTGACCAGTTTACGCACCAGTGAGGAAGCATTGCTAAAGGTCACCTGGAGATGACAGCAGAGATGGCCAGGCCCTAGTCTTGCCATTCCTCACACGTGGCACAGAATGCAAGCATCCCCCCCCCCTTGTAGCTTGTCCTCTGCATCATCCACACATGGAAGTGGAACTACCTAAGCAGTATCAGTGGAGCCCCAAGTGCACATAAAATGATTGCAAGAACAAGTGTCCCTGTGGTATTGTTTCTCCAGCTGTCCCCAAGACTGGATGAAGCTCCCATCCCGTGACTGCATGAAACTCCCACTAGGTAGGGGTGCTGGAGGAAAAGTTGGGCATAGGGTCAGAAAACAGTAGCAGCTAGACACACACACACACACTCAAAGGGGCCGTTCATCTTAGATAGAGGGGATACAGGCACTGCCATGGACCCTAGGCACAGAATTAAGGGGTACCAACTCACAACACCTTGCAGAGCAGTGTCAACAGAAGCTATGAATGGGCCCCACACTGAGGCGAACAGGGTTCCAAAAGAGGGTCTTCAGCTCCTTCTTACCTCCAGCCTCACTCTCTATTACAGCCCTCCCTGACGCAATCATTCTAAAACCCTCCCTTGCTTCAGACCCTCTAACATTCTCTGCTCCATGAGACCGGAGCTCAACCTAAGACACCTCCACCACCCTCCAGCATAGTCAGGGCCTGACTCTCCAGACGCTTCCTAACCCCTGGCCCTGCTGAGTCCCTTCTTGTCCCACAGCCTCCCTCACACTGAGGGCTCCCTCTGAGCCCTGGCCCATGCTGCCATTCTTCCTGAAAGGTACCAAGTCAAACTCCTACCTGTGAATTCTCTTCCTGTGGTTCCCAAGCAGACTAAGCGCTTCTTCAGTGACCATCCTCCCTTTCATCACAAGATCTCTGTGCACTGACCTCACTGCTACACTAAGCCACATCAATGTAGCAGCATGGAGCCTAACACCTAGGAGACACCGTAGTAAAGGCTAAGGTAATGATGCCCACAGAGGGATAGGTGGGACAACTGACAGATGCATGGATGGTGGATGGGTAGAGGGGTGGATGAGTGGGTGGATAGGTAGGGAATAAATGAATGGTGGACGGACAAATGGATAACGGGTGGGTTCGTGGATGGATGGGTGGGTGGGTGATTCGTGTATAGGTGGGGAACAGATGAATGTTAGGTAGATAGTGAATGGATGAGGGAACAGTGAATGAATGGATGAAGGATGGATGGCCAATTGATAGAAGGGTGGATTGGTGATGAGTAGGCATACAGGTGGGAGTGGATATATCTTGTTGGATGGTAGATGGATGGAGGACAGGAATATGAGTAGATACGTGGACTATATGGATGGTAGGTAGATGAATGGATAGTGGATGGGTGGATGGACGAGTGTGGCGTATGAACGAAGAGGTAAATGGGTAGATATACAGATGAATGTTATATGCCTGTATGTGTGGTGTGCAACATGCAGAATGTGTGCGTGGTTTGAGAGGAGGTAGGAAGAAAGAACGGGCAGGTGTGGGGAATGGATGGATGGGTAGATGGATAGGTAAGTTGGCAAGGGGATAGGTGGGCGGGTAGGAGGATGAATGGGATCTGGGCGAATATATAGGTGGCCAAAAGAAAGGACTTGGAAATATAAAGAATCAGAGGCAGTCTGACCTTGCTCTGGCCTTGGTCACCCTGCCCACCCCCCACCCCCCATCTCTCCAGGCGTTAGAGCACAAAGGCACTTAGAGGGATTAAGCCTCCCGGAGACAATAGGAGCAGCTGGAAATAGCTTGGTGTAGCCCGGAGCCCCTGCCTCCCAGCAATCAGCCTCAATCAACACCCACCTGGCCCTGCTGCCATTTAATTCCATCGTAGAGCAGCCAGGTGTCAGTGCCATCTGAAGGGTGAAGGATGAAGGAAAAGATGGGCCAACACCAGCAGCAAATCATCAGGCTCCCCAGTTCCAGCAGTGACAAAGTCCAATGCAGAGCCTGAATGCCCCAGAAGACCATATATTCCCAGGGAGTAGACGGCGGGTGCTCTTCTGGCCCTACCACACCCCGCAGACGCTCTGACGACTAATTCACTGTCCCGAAGAGCTGGCACCTAGAAGAGAGAGCCCTAAGGGCTTTTGAATCTCAACGAGGTGATGCCTTCAATGACAAATAAAAACAAAACCATACATTTCAATCACTGTATCAGGAAGGGAGGTCAAGATAGTTCCCGAACAAAGGTGACAGAGTAGGCGTAACTAGCATGACAGTGGTGGAGAGGTAAATAGCAAGCCCAGTGGTAAGTGGCATGTCCAGAGGTGGAGGGTAACTGGCATGTCCAGAGGTGCAGGGTAACTGGCATGTCCAGAGGTGCAGGGTAACTGGCATGTCCAGAGGTGCAGGGTAACTGGCATGTCCAGAGGTGCAGGGTAACTGCTGTGTGCAGTAATAGAGGGGTAACCGGCGTGTCTTTACCCATAGCAGGGCTCAGTACCTAACAGAACCTGCTTAAAGGTCTAAGAAGCATCCCCATGAGATCTCTAATGCTCCCCACTGCTGGATCCCTCCATCTCTCCAGTCACACACTTCCAGTATCCCCAATCTAACCTAAGCCCTTCAGCCTGAGCAATGCTGCCCCACCCTTTAGAAGAGTCTGGGGCCATTACTGTCAATTCCCGCCCTTCCAAACCACCAAGCTAGCAGAATATGGGGTGCAGTGTTAGGACCCAGGAGCCAGGCTTTCCAGGTCAATGCCAATAGCTGCTATTCTGCTAGCTATGTGACCTTGGGGGAGATAGTAAGCTCTCAGCGGCTAATTTCCTCGCCAGCAAATGAGCTTGGAATGGCCCCAGGGAAGCACAGGGCTCCCTGAGTAAATGCTACAAGGCACTTAGAATTGGGCCTGACTGGAGCGTTGCTCTTTTGCTTCCACCATCCTTAGGACCCAGAGTGGCCCTGGCGGCATGTCCAGAAGGCAGCAGGGCCCTGTCATTTCCAGCAGGGAGCAGGCCCTGTCATTCCCAGCCTGGAAGCTTAATTCCTAAGCAGGTTTGTCACTGCCTAGAGCTCCAACTCAGGATTACTGGAATGAATACCAGACACCTGGCCAGCGGCTGCTGGGCCACAGGATTCTCTTGTGTCCTCTTCCTCATAGGGAGGCCCTGAGCTACTCGGAACCCATGGACTGTTCTTTTTCAGCACTTGCCCCTCTCCCACTAGCTGTGGGCTGGGGAAGCACACAGGGTATGGTGTCCTGGGCATGACTAGGCACATGGAACACAGTGTAGGGGCCCTGGCAGCTGCTACAGCCTAAGAGCCTTCTCCACAGCCCCTCTCAGGAAGTCCCTTCTTTAACACCTTTCTGTGGGTCACCAACACTGGCCTCAGACTGGGCTGTGTCCACTCCGAGATGTCCTGTGCGCAGAGTACCCTCTCAATAACATGGCCACAGCTGCCTGGCTCACCTATGGATGCCAGAACCTATCAGGGAGCTCATTTAGGAAAGTTCCCTTCAGAGTCTGTTGACAGAACAAACGTAGTCATGCTGTCCTTGTGGTCCACACTCCTAGAACCAGCTCCTCCCTCCCTGCTTGGCCTTCCTTTCTGTTACAATGAGTTACAACTCACCAAGCATGCCATCAAACCTGGCCTACCGTGGCTGCTGTCCACCTCTGACCTCGCCCTTCATCCCCTGCCCCATCCTAGAACCACAGTCTACCCCACCTCAGGCAGAGCTGGAGAGTAAGGACAGCGGAGATGAGAGGGTACTGCCGTCACCTCTGCCACCGGCTGTGCCACCACACTCTAGAGTTCCCATCAGCACCTCCATTTTGCATCTAAGGCCGTCAGCACCCAAGTAGAAATACTTGCCCTCCTTGGAGCTGGGAACCTCATCACCTCCAGTCCCAGAAGCCACTGCATCATGACACAGGACAAGGAAAGGGTGTCAACATGAGCCCAGAGTCGTCATCACACTGGGTTCCTCACGGCCCTCCAAAACAACCACTGCTTCCAGCCTGTGCACTTCTGTGCTTCCCATTTCTCTATCTGCAGAACTCTCCTCTGACTACTAACAAATGCCTGTCCATAGCTCACACATCTGCTCAACTATCACTCACCTCCTCCAGGAGCTCTCCCCGGATTTCTCCCAGGTCTCACCTGTGTTCCCTGACCTGCTTCCTGCACTGGCCAGTGAGCTAAGTCAGGAGGGCCAGGTCTGAGCCCTGCCTTCATTTGCCACATCCTGCTTTCCCAGCTCCATCACAGCCTCCGTGAGAGCCTAGTTCTCAGTGTGGGGGCTCTTTCCAAAGTCTCTAAATACAAGTGTGGCTGTCACACACCCTGACATCCAGGGTGATGGCCAGGAGTGAAGAAGTGAAGGAGCCTGTGGTGCAGTTCGCAGACAGCAGGAGACACACATATCAGAAAACTGTCCATAGTAAGTTCAAAAATCCAAATGAAGATGGATGATTTGCTGTAGTCTCGTTACTGCCAGAGTGACTCCTCCCAGGAAGTCAGGGAATCAATCTCTCTCTCTCTCTCTCTCTCTCTCTCTCTCTCTCTCTCACACACACACACACACACACACACACACACACACACACACACACCAGATCACAGACACAGTCTATTCTGCATATCAGACCGTGACTCTGGCTTTGGCATCCCTAGAACTTCCTGTTAATCATTTCTTCACCCTCCAGTGCTCACCAAGTCCCAGGTGCAATGGGACAATGTCCAAGCATGCCACATCCAAAGCTTTGCATGATGCCCATAACAAGGCTCATGGCATCTTCACAGGTCTCTGTTCCCAGGTAACAAGTGGCAAGAATAACCTACCCAAAGTCTCTCCAAAGAGACTCTGCCACCACCGTGGAAGGCAGCAAGGGGTACAAAGCTATTTTTAGTCATTAGATGTTCTATGCCTCCCCATGGTTTGTTTTCTTCAACACCTCCCCCACAGAAATATGCATTTGCCACTGTAGCTACTCAAGAAACTAGGAAGTCTAGGACACACACCCCCCCAAAAAATGAAGCAGCCTGGGACCTGAGTACCACCATGTTCTCCATGGCTACACTCAACAGGACAGGAAAGAAAGTTGAGAAGCAAGCTTGGTCCCATACTGCAACATCTTCAGGGCATCTGAAATGATGTTTCCCCCTTCTAACCGAGATGGTCTGTTCTTAAGGTGTTTGATGATAAGATACAGGGAAAATCAAGATAGAGATGGGAGTTATGGGGGCCTGAATCCCACCTCTCACTCACTGAAAAGAAGACAGCCCCTGGGAAACCAGCCCAGTGATCTGATATCACAGCCTTTGCAGGATACTTCTCCTTTAGGACAGGACCTGCTGGGGGTCCCCAGCTGGCAGTTCTCAGTGTACCTTTGAGCCTCAGTTTTCCAGACTCTATAATGGAGACAAGTTGAGGCAAAGGCTCCCATGAAGGCGTCTGCCCACCCAGAAACTATTCCATTACAAGGGATGAACCAGCCAGGACTGCAAAGGAGAAAGACACCGAGAAGCAGCTGGAACAGGGAGAGAATCTAGCGAAGGGAAGTGGGCAATCTGAGTACAAATACCCACCACTTAGGTTTCTCTCAAAGAATAGGGAATGCTTTAGCAGGGCTCAGAACAAGGCTTCCTTTTCAGAGTATTAACAATTTGTATTTTCCACTATCCATCTTCCTCACCGTCTTTTGCAGGGAGGGAGAGTTCTATAAATATTTTTTTTAAGAAAGACTGAATTTTGATGAACTCAGCTAAGCGAGTGTTTTGCATATGAATGGGATCTGATTAGCTGGCACTTTCCGACACAGAATGCGCTGCAACTTCACACTTCCCAGAGAGTTAAAAAGTTGAAGCGGCCACACTGATACGGCTCCTCTAATAAAAAAATCATGCAGCATTTATTATTGATGTTCAGCCCTGATAAATACCCTCACCTAAAATTCTTCACTCCCAAGAACCCTCCGGGATAATTTCTCAAGATAACCGAAAAGGAACACTTCAGCCAGCTCATCACCAGGGTCCAAGTAGTCCTGGTCATGCCAGAGGAATAGGAATACACATGAACTGAGGTGGCAAGGTAAAGTACTACCCAACAGTGCTGGCCACCCCCAGAGGAACCTCTTCAGGAGTGGAGGGAGCTGCTCTCTGAGGGTGCTAACTCCTGGGGCGATGGACAGGAAGTACGGAGTCGGGTTCTATACACTGGAGGCACGCGCTACATGACATCAGTCAGTGCCCGCAGCCATGCTGCAGTGAGAATGCCATTCCCTGCCAGGGTAACAGGATCTGCTGGTATCCCTCCTGGATGCCTTGACAAATGGGCTTCTCCATGCACCCTGCCCCCAGCCAGGGGTGCTATGTTCTAGAGGTTCTCTCAGTTCACAATCAATGTCCCTTGGGGTTGGGTATATAGAAGCTATCCCCTCTGACTTTCCAAGACGACATCTTTATGTTTCAAGTCCCCAGACCAAGAGAGGCTAGATTTACAAGACACTGCCTCCCCGCTTGGCTCTTTCTCCTCTGAATTGCTTTCCCCATCAACTGCATACCCCCCCATCATGGACCCAAGGCTCAGCTTCCGTGTGCTGAGCCCTCTACTTCCACTCCCAATGCTCAGGAAGTTATGAACAACATCGCCAACATCTGCTTGTCCTCCAATCCTGCAGCCAGTGGGAACAGCAGACATGAGAGGAGATGGTAGAAGGCCAGCCAGAGCCCTTGCGGGCGTCTCTCTGCCTCCATTCCTGCCTAGGATGGCAAGACTGACTGTTGTACAATAAGTTCCCTTTGCCTTTCCAGGACCAGGAATGGGGACAGCTCCCCAGCGGAAGGCCCCAAGAACACTCCACTTGTCTTAGATGATTTCCTTGCCCTTGCCCTTCATGTTGTTTTAAAGACCCAGTTCAGTCTGTTTCTTGCCACACCTTGACTGTCTCAGAAAGAATGCTCTGCCCGCTCCAACACCCTCCTCAGTACAAAATGGTGATGACATCAACACCAAATGACTTTAAAGGCCCTTCTAGAAGTTCTTAATCCCTACTGATAGCCACAGAACACAGCTCCCACCACTCCACACAGGACCCCCTGCCCAGGGAGGGGCATATGAAAAAGGCCAAACAAAGGTATCAGTCTTCCCCAAATCCCCACGTGTGCTTCCAGGTGCACAAAAGAGCCAAAAGACCCTCACTCTGGGCTCCTTAGTAACTAAAACATTAGGAAGACACGGTGTGAAGAAATAGATTAAAATTTCATGCATTTAGCTTCAGAAATCTACCCCCCCCCCAAAAAAAAAAGTTTCCTGGAAGAAAAAAAAAAAAGAAAATCCCTTTCTTCAAACAACATCAAGCCTTGGCCCAAGACCTTCTTGGGCTGTTGCTACAGTATAAATCTTTAATTTCATTTACTGTCCTGGTCCTCTGACCCCAGCAATGCTCCGTCAATATTTAGGCAGTCAACACCAGGCTTGTTTTCTACTTTGGAGTGCTAATGATAAGGATGGGAAGATGAGAAAACGTCCTCCGTGGTTGTACCAGCTCATGGCCAATCAGCAAAATACAAGAGTTCTGGAGACCCAGGGAGCCTCGGGCTTCCTTAATGAGCCCAGATGCGGTTCACCGAAATCCAATGCTCACCTCCTGCAGGGGCCTTGATGGTGCAACTGAATCAATAGTGGGAGAGGAGCTCTGAGGACAGAGTCCCAGGGACAGGCATGCAAGTGGATTGTTTTCCCAGAAGCTCCAGAACTAAGATGGTGAGGGCAGGAGCCACCCCCCTCAGCCTTCCTGGTCCCCTCCCGTTCTCCCCAACCTTGCCCCGTGTTTCACAGATAGATAAACATCCCTTCTCCCAAAAGACCCAGCGCCAGCTTCCGTGCCTTTCACCTTCAAACCAAATGCCATTGCAAGTATGGCTGACACCTTGCCAAGAGGCATCTCTGAACTCCCGCCCAGAGGTGACTGCACTGTAACCCTTGTAGCCTGAACTAGAGGCACGGTGCTCACTAAAGGTAGCCATAGTAATTAACCAGCTGTGACCCCAGCAAGGTTTCTGTGAGAAGACAGACTTATTGAGGCAGAAATGATACACTGTGACATTCACTCATACTGCACACGTACACAGGCATGTAAACATCACCATCCAGTTTCAGAATCATTTCTTTCCCCCACATGGTTCCCTCCCGCCTGTCTCATCAGCCCCTGCCTCCAGCTCCAGCTCCAGGCAACACTAATCCGCTTCCTGTCTCTATGGTTTTGCCTTTTCTGGAAATGTTCACATAGATGGAATAATACGATAGATACGTAAGCCTTTGTGTCTGTCTTCTTTCACTTAGAATGTTTCTGAGGTTCACCCCATTTTAAGGCCACATGTTTCATTCTGTCTGGTTCCGTGGAACTGACACAGAGCTGTGTTTATCTGTTCACCTCACACGGACACTGGACACAGCCAGCAGGGCTGCCGTAAGCTATCTTGAGCATCGACGGGCAAGGCACAGGTCCATATCCACTTCTCTCACAGACTCCTAGAGGTGGACCTGCAGAGTAACGTGGTTAACGTGCCTACTTGCTTAAGGGGCAATGGAGCTCTTTCCCACAGGACCTGCACCATTTCACATTCCCACCAGTAGTGAACGGGGTCGAGTTGCCCATACCCTCTGAACAGGTGGTACTGTCTTTTTTATGATGTCTGTGCCAGTGGTATGCAGGGGTGTCAGCTGACTTGTCCATCCCTCACTGACAATGATGCTGAGTTTTCCATGTGTTTACTTTTTTTTATATGTATGTCAATACGTGTGTCGTGTGTGTGTGTGTGTGTGTGCGTACAGGGAGAGACAGAGATAGAGGGATCTACCTATGCCCATTTTTGTAGTGGGTGGTTTGCTTTATTATTGAGTTGTAAGATTCAGCTATGTTCCAGATGTGATTCCATTATCAGATATGAGACTTGCAAATATTTCCTCTTTGCAGTATCTCAACTCTGATTTCTTTGCTTACAAATGGAGCTTGTCCTAACACCTCATGGCGAAGAACAGTCCGGTCACATAGTCCTTAAAATGCAGCCGCCGCTACTGGACTGCCATCCTCACCTTGGCTCTGGAAGTCAGGGTTTGTAACTTCTGCTTTTAGCCTGAAGAACCAGTGCAGGTATGGTACAGAGGAGGATGTGTGCCAGTATGGTCCTCAGTCATCCCAGAGAACCCTGATGCTGGGTCTTACTCAGAAGAATGCAAGAACAGAGGGAATACCCAACGGAGACTCCAAAGGATAAGCACCAACACAACAGGTTCAGAGACCCAATGTGGAACACATTCTGGAAGCCCTGGAAAGCTGCTCACCTAACCCAGCTCGCAGGGTCACAGAAGGGGTTGCAACTTGGTGCTGTGGAGGCCTAGAAAGACAACACTGTTGGGACACACCCACCGGAAAAATACAGCATCAAGATATTCATGAGGAATATTTAACACTATGTAACGGCAAGATGGCACGGCTCTCTGTCTGTCATTGCCTCGGAGACCAGCAATCACGGAGATTTCTGAATCACAGGCTGTGTCATGGACACCGTCCATCCCATCACCACAATCCCGTGATGAAGCAAGATCATCTCGTGTTCAGGAATGAACTGTGCTCTCCCCCACCCCCAGAAAACGCTCATTAGAGCCCTAACACTCTATCTCTGAATGTGACTGCAGGGTTTTGTCGGGCAGACCAAGTTAAAATGAGGTCATGGGGGAGGAACACTAGGTCAAGATGAGGGGAATCATTATTTGAACACAGACACACACAGAGGACTGACCAAGTGAAAACTCGGTGAGAGGTCACCACCCCTAGCCAACAAAATCCTGCCTTGCTGATGATATATTGCTCTTGAACTTCCAGACCCTAGAATGAAGAGACACTAAATGTCTGCCACCTACCACCAAGTCTGGGGTGCTTGGTTATGGAATCCCTGGGAAATAAATTTATCCAAGTCACATAGAAGGAAATTGAGAGATAGTGTGGTTGGAACTCACTCACGGGTGAGTCTGGGTCTTTTGGCTTCTGTCCAGGACAACTCATCTCACCCAGCACACAACACTGTCAGAACACGAACCTCCTGAAGACCAGAATCTTACCTGGGACTGTGCTAGGCACACCAAGGCTCCGAGATCATCTGAAGATTAAAATTCAAGTGCCTCCTCACTTGTATCAATACCCTGCTGATGCCCCTCCCCAAACAGACTCAGGTACCAGAAGAAAGCAAAGACGTGGAGGCAGAGGCAGAGCAATGAGGATGAGAAAGACCTTGGGCCCTGGTGTATACAAAAGAAGGAAAGACATACCCTAGGGCCTGCCTCCCTCTTTGGAGCCTAAAAAGCAGCTTTGTATCCCAGAGGAGAAAAATCACCGTCCATCCGTGGAACGTGATACCCAGGTAGAGTCCCCATAGCAGCCACTGTGTTGTGAAGGTGTCTCCACACAGCCCAGTGCCTGAGGAAGGGCTCTCAGATCAGCTCTAGGCCTTATGGGACTGGGTTCCCCAGCCCCCAGCGTGGACAACTGCAGATACACCAGGGTAAATACAGGGAAAGCACTACTCAGAGGGAGCCCCAAGATGGCTGCCTATTGATGTCTCACCTGAGGTCTGCCATATCCCTGCCCTCTAAAGGCAACAAGATGGGAAGCCTAGACCAGCATCTGGGACCCGGATGTAACAGTGACAGGAGGGATTCCTGGAAGGCTGCCCACTGCAAGATACAGTTGGCTGTTCTTTCCAGGAGTACCTCCAAACCTCACTCACCAGACTGAGTCAGGACCCCCCAGAAGGGCCCACCTGTATCTTCACCAAGGTTCACAAGGAGAAGTCTGTCACTGAGCCCACGCTCAGGACCAAGGCCCTGTTGTCCACAAGATGAGCCAGCAGCCATACCTGCACCACGCTTGACTCCAAACTCCTCATCCTCATCTCTCAGCACACTGTTCCGGGAGCCTTTCCAGCCACTCTCTCTGAGGAGCATCCCCTGCCATGGTGCCTTGCTAACCTAGCCTCTATCCCAGCCCTTCCGGGATACAGTTCTGCCCCGTGTCTAATCTCGACCAGCAAAACCCCTTCTGTCCCTAGCAGCCTAACAGTGAGAGACCCTTAACCACCTCCCCCGGCCTAGACACAAGCACAGCCCTCTGGCAGCAATCCTGCTAGAAAAGCACCATATGCCAGTCTACAGCACTTCCCGGCCTTGGCCAGCAGAGAGCCCTTACACAGGACTCTCCCCGTTCTATGACCATGGAAGGAGCTAGTTATCAGTGACTGCATCCCGGACAGAGTGTGCATAGTCATTTCCACATTTTTCTCAAATTAATTACGGCAATATCAATAGATCTTTAATTTTCTCATCAGCAAATAATGGGAGTGAGTCTTGACGCCACAAGACAATCCATTAGCTTTAAGTGCTCAAGGACAAGTTCCTATGCAAAGTCCCCCTGGGACAAATTCCCAACTGCTGCCTCTGGGAGGCCTTTCTTTTGCCCACAGGAGCTTGAAGGCAAATGGCTCGCTCCCAAGAAGATTTGCTGGACTTAGCAGATACTGAAGAGGAACACCCTGCCTGCCAATGCTTACTCTGGATGTCTGGACAGTCCCCACCCTCACGAGGTCCATTTTCACCAAGCACCTACTATGTGTCAGCCCAAACCAGGTCCTGGTTGAGTCTGATAGAAATTATGCATCTTCCTGGTAGGGCCTAAGATCGACTAAATCGTGAAGGAAGCCTTTTGAAGGCTAGGCTGCATTCATTCACTGAGGCCACAACAGGGTCAAGAGCTCCAGGCAAAAAGAACGGGCATATAAAGATCTGGAGACAAGAAGACAATGACAGTCCAAAGAAATTACACTCTGGATCATGGAATGTTTTACATGAAACATTGATAACTACAGCTGGCAACAATTAACTAGAATTTTCAACATAGCTATTTGAGAAAAAAAAAAAAACAGATGTGCCCTGTACAAAGAGATGACAAATACTTGAAGTGATGGGTATGCCATTTACCCCAATCTGGTCATTTGCACATTGACCACCTGTGTTGAAATGTTACAGCATACCCAATTATTATGATTTATGTGAAATGTCCCCCACAGGCCCATCCATGCTCGGTTTTGGAAAATGGTTGGACCTGAAGGACTTGACTTCAGGAATGGATTAGCCTATTCATGGGTTCATAACATGACTGAGAGGTAATAACAAAGTTCAAAGGTGAGGCCTGCAGAAAGGTATGTAACTGAAGGGTATGTCTTGTCTTCTGTCCCTTCCTGTTTCTGCTCTTCTGTGTACTATGAGGTGAGAAGAACTTGTCCATACTGAGTTTCAGATATGGACAAGTCCAACAAAACCATCTACGGGCTGCCCATGCCTGCTTCAGCATTGCCAGGGCATACGTGTCATGAGGTGAGTGCCTCTTCTACCTGGTTCCATTACCCTTACACCCTGCCTTCCTTCAGACATGAGAACAAAGAATAACCTAAATAAACAATTCTTCCTTTGAAGTTGTTTTTCTCAGCTATTATTTATCATAATGATATCAAACAGACTACACACCTATAAATATATGCAATTAATATGTGTCAATTAGAAATGAAAATGCATTAATAAACAAACCAAGTTCCTGTCTACTTACAAGGGCAACGATCCTCCAATGGCACTGAGAAGGGCATGGGGCTGGGGTTGGGGTGGCAGGGAGAGTGCCCCTCCACCCAAACCATGGTTGCTAGGGGCCTTGGGCTGGGGAACTGGGGGAGATCCAGGAGGGTAGGGGGTGGTGGTAATAGCTCCCCACTGGTGGAGGGGTGCCCTAGGGAAAGCCTTGCCCTGACCAGGCCCTCCTAGAGGGCTTCTGCAAGTTGACAGTTATAATGCAGCTGACAAAACAAAAACCCAGCTCAGGAGGCTGTGTGTAAGGCAAATCTGAAATACTTCACCTTCCTGTGTGGGGTAGTTTTATATCAACTTAACATAGAGTCATTGGAGAGGAGGGAACCTCAATTGAGAAAATGCCTCCATAAAATCAGGTTGTAGGTAAACCTATAGGACATTTTCTTAATTAGTGATTGATGTGCAAAAGTCCAGAACATTGTGGGTCGGGCCACCCCTGAGCTGGTGGTCGTGGGTTCTATAAGGAAACAGGCTGAACAAGCCATGATGAGAAAACCAGTAAGCAGCATTCCTCCATGGTCTCTGCATCAGCTCCTGCCTCCAGACGCCTGCCCTGTTTGAGTTTCCACTCCAACTTCCTTTGAAGATGAACAGCGATGCAGAAGCGTGAGCCAAATAAACGTGCTCCTCCCCAGGTGGCTTTTGTTGTGATGTTTCATCAAAGCAATAGTAAGCCTAACCAGGGCACACCCCAATAATCAAAGTACTCCAGACACCAGTCTAGGTGCTTCCCTCTGATTTCACCCCATCCCTGCCAAGCAGCAGCATCCAGTACACTGTGAAGACACTCATACACACCAAGGTAACTTGCCCACAGGCACAGCACCAAGTGGCAGGGAAGGAATCTGTTGCTAAGCACTGATGGACACCACTCTCCACCAGCCCCTCACCCAGGCCCCTCTCACAACCTGCCTGGGTCTGGATCAAGTTCCCTGTACTAAGTCTCTTCATGTGTAAGAGGACTCACTTCCCAGGGCTGGGGAGATCCAGGGACAGTGGCCAGCACACAATACGAGCAACCTGGGCTCATCACAGAGCTGCCACTCTTTCTGTGATGCTGCTGCTGCTGCTGCTGCTGCTGCTGCTGCTGCTGCTGCTGCTGCTGCTGCTGCTGCTGCTGCTGAATTCTATCAAAGAACCTGGTCCAGGCAAGGGACCCACCCTCCATGTTTCCCCACCCCCACTGCCAAGCACCTCTCAGCATAATATGAGGCCTTTATTATTTTTTTCTCTAATGTCTTTTTTTTTAATTTTTTATTGAATTTTATTGAGCTCTGCATTTTTCTCTGCTCCCCTCTCTGCCTCTCCACCTCCCCCCGCCCCTAATTCAACCCTCTCCCAAGGTCCCCATGCTCCCAATTTACTCAAGAGATCTTGTCTTTTTCTACTTCCCATGTAGATTATATCCATGTATGTCTCTCTTAGGGTCCTCATTGTTGTCTAGGTTCTCTGGGTTTGTGATTTGTAGGCTAGTTTTCTTTGCTTTATGTTTAAAAACTACTTATGAGTGAGTACATTTGATAATTGTCTTTCTGGGTCTGAGTTACCTCACTCAAAATGATGTTTTCTAGCTCCATTCATTTGCCTGCAAATTTCAAGGTGTCGGGTTTTTTTTTTTCTGCTGTGTAGTACTCTATTGTGTAAATGTAACACATTTTCCTTATCCATTCTTCGGTCAATGGGTACCTACCTCATGGAAGAGAAAGTAGGAAGACACTTGAATGCATTGGCACAGGAGACCACTTCCTAAATATAACCCCAGTAGCACAGACACTGAGAGACCTCCTGAAACTGAGAAGCTTCTGTACAGCAAAGGACACGGTCAACAAGACAAAACGACAGCCTACAGAATGGGAAAAGATCTTCACTAACCCCACATAAGACAGAGGGCTGACCTCCAAAATATACAAAGAACTCAAGAAATTGGTCAGAAAAAGAACAAATAATACAATTTAAAAAATGGAGTATAGACTTAAACAGAGAACTCTCAACAGAGGAATCTCAAATGGCTGAAAGACACTAAAGAAAATGCTCAACATCCTTCGTCTTCAGAGAAATGCAAATCAAAACAGCTCTGAGATTCCATCTTACACCTGTAAGAAGGGCCAAGATCAAAATCACTGATGACAACTTATGCTGGAGAGGTTGTGGGGTAAAGGGAACACTCCTGCATGGCTGGTGGGAGTGCAAGCTGGTACAGCCCCTTTGGATGTCAATGTAGCGATTTCTCAGAAAATTAGGAAACAACCTTCCTCAAGACCCAGCAATACCACAAAGGGTGCTCAATCGTGCCACAAGGCCATGTGCTCAACTATGTTCATAGCAGCATTGTTTATCATAGCCAGAACCTGCAAACAACCTAGAGGCCTTTATTCTTATTAGTAGACAGAAGCACGCTTTACTTATTAATGTCTTTTTATTTGTAATTGACACATAGTAATTGATTCTGGTGGACAATGTTGCCAGGCCTGGTTGATCTCTACTGAAGGAGGCCTGGATGGGCCAGGGTTCCTTTAGCTAGTGCTGAGTGCTCAATTATTCTTAACCTTTACCACAGCTAGGCCTGAGGATCCCAGCAATGCCAGACTTGCCACCTTCCCACTTCATCTACGGAGCCCAAAGCTACTCAGCTGGAGATCCTATATGTCAGCTACCAACAGGCATTCAGCCCTGGCTACCAGACTGTGATCTCCCCAGTCAACATGTGGGGAAGTTGAGGTTCAGAGAAACAGCTTGACAAAGATAGCAATGGAGAACAGCCAGCTCCCCACCAAGCCCAAGAGGAAATAATTTTATGTGCCTTAGCTTTCAAAAATAGCGTCTGGGCTAGGACCACGGCTGCTAATTCAGGTGAGGAAACCGAAAATGCCAAACTACTTATTAGCAGAGGCAGGATTCACACCTGCTGGTCAGATTTGGGTCACCTTCTGTCCACTGCAGTCCCCAGTACAGAAAGGACAGAGGTCGGGCTGAGAGAGGCCACACTGACTCTTTGGGAGATTTAATCCAGTCTTCCACAAGGCTCACTGCCTAGGTATGCACAGATATGCCTATCTGTTACACATGAACACACATGCACATATATGCCTGTATGCATCCATGTTCCTGCATAAATACACATACATATGTGCACAAGAGTGAGCACACCTATCCTTGTCTCTCTTTCCAAGCTGTGTGGGTGACACTAGGAACAGAGAAGTCAAGTTGGTGGGAGAGGCATGTGGACAGACTGCAGCTGGGTATCCTGGGAAGGGGCCTAGGGAGATCAGGAGCTGATGTGAGCAGGTGCCAGACTGATAGCAGAGGTGGGTGCTGCTGGAGGAGATGCATCAAGACCCCTGTAGCTGAGAAAACCCTCGGGCTTCTTTCAGAGCCACGCTCCCCTGTACCATGAGCTGCTCTGTCAGGGTTACGGCAGCTGAAAGCCAGCTGAAGCCGCTGTCAGGAGCTCTTCTTGTTTCTTTCCCCTTGGGTTGGGCTTGTCTCAGGCACTAGAGAGCTACCACTAGAGAGCACCCGTGATAGGACAAGCCACGCCAGGCCCCCAGGGAGCCTAGGAGGGCTGTGACTTCTCAGGTATCCTAGGATGGCATGGGTTCCTGTGACCAGAGGGTAAAGGGAGTAGTGGGGCAGACCCTGCCTCACCCTCTAGGCTGCCTCCAAGCCCTAGCTAGAGAGGCCCTGGGATGGTTCAGACTCTGATTACCAGAGTCTAGAGGCATTATGTTTCTGCCCTATGGTTCGCCGAGGAGGGCAGAGATGAGAAGTCTCTCTGCACTCCTGTGTTCCTTCCTGTCCCTAGCTTGTCTCAGACCCTAGAACTCTGGCTCCTCTTTTGGCTAATTCTGTACTCTGATCTATCTTCCCCTCCATGGCGTAGCAAAGCTTTTGTTGGTCAGTTAATGGATGCGCCAACTCTTACTTCAATAATCTGCAGTGATGAGATTAGAGCGAGGACCATGACTCCTGCCCTCCACGGGATGCCTTGCCCAACACTTCCCACTGATACCTAGTTGTGTCTTATGTACAGGAACCTTTCCCAGCGTCATGTGAGAAAGGGGAAAGATGGGTGAAGTGCACTGTTTACCCATTGTACTCCAAGGACCATGGGCAATACCCACCCATCACTTGGGACAACACCATTGGGGGAATTAGATCTTTTAGGTTAAGGCTTTTCTGTTTACTGTTGAAAGATGGATCTTTTAGGTTAAGGTTTTTCTGTTCTGCAGAGGCCACCTAAAGGAAGAGGCCCTAAACATCATATACAGGTTATCTAGGTGTTATAGATAGGTGTTATAATGCTAGTGAAGACTGGTAATACTACTGAGCTTTGATGATAGCTGACCTGAGAGGAGAATGATCCTCACCTACCTGCTTGGGTAGGGCAGAAGCTGGGATGTTCATGAGCAGCATTCTGACTTTCCCAGAGCCCTGGGCACTAGGCTGTCTCTGCCCCCCACTTGTCTTAAAGGTTCTTGGTGCCAACTTGGGACCAGCAAGTAGATAATGTTTCCTGTTCCCTCCCCCAGGGTTATAGGCAGGAGAAGGATCACCAGCTAGTGGAGCTGGGCACAGGCCTGACAGGAAAGCAAACCCTAGGCTCCATGCCAGATCAGGTTTCTAATGCCTGAGGTCCCCTGCCATCTCCTTGGGTGGGTGGGGAGAGGAAAAATGGAAACACTGAATCAATGTGAGGGGGGGTCTAATTACTCTGGGTGGCATCAAGGCTCCGATTTTGGGCCCTGATGCTCCCTTTAATTCGGGATCTTTAAATATTTACCTGCAATGGGGGGGGGAAGAAAATCTTTTGGGCTGAAAGACTATCTGGCAGCAATGTGCTGAGAAATTCATTAAACCACAGTTAATTAGGGGATGAAAGATACATATATAGCTCATTAGTTCAACCCACATAATTTACAGCTCTGAGGATACTTGAGTACTATCTCAGTTCAGACTCTCAAAAATATTGTCTTGAAACAGCATCTCATGTGTCTGCTTCTTGGGATCGGCAGGGCAAGAGAGGTAGCTGTGACTGCCACGTGTCTGTCCATCTGTCTGTCCAGGGCAATGGAGATTAGGGCTCCTCAGCCTGTCCCATTTCCTGTCAGAGCTGGTGGTGGCTGGGTTAGCTGTGCCCTGCTTCTGGGCATGATTAAGGGGGGAGGAAACTGCCCCTTTGCTGGTGTACCGCTTAGCATGATAGTGCCATGTTGAGCAGGCTTTAAGCTGTATCCAATCTGATTCCTCGACGGTGGATATTATCCTTGCTTTACTCTAGCAGACAAAGGAGGTCCATGTGTCTCTTACCCAAAAGGGTTCCTGTTCTGGGCCTCTGAGATGGATGAGTGGGAGACGTTGGCTCTGCTGGGCACTGGGCACTGGCCCCCTCAAGAGGCATATCACTTGAAGCTCAGTAAAAACATAGTGAAGGGACCAGCTAGAGCCCATTAATAAAGGCCTTCTGTATAGGAGATATTGGTTGGTTGGTCTCCTGGTATTACAGATAGTCTAGAATATGGTGCTGATAACCAAACCTTCCCCACTCCCTCCAAAGATAAATCCCTCGAGGGAGTGTGGTTGCCGGTCCTCATTTCATACATGAGGAAACTGAGGCTCTGCCCACACCTGAAACCATTCTAGTAATAATAAGCAAAGCCAGCGCTGGATGCAGCTCCAGCTGAAGCAGGGCCTTCTGGGACTCTTCCTGCCCCTGGGACCTCTGAAGCAAGCAGGGCAGTAAGAGACCTCTCTCCTACTGGAGACTTAGTTTTGTCCAGAAGAGGTTCAAGCTCACACCCGTTCTGCACCTCTTTCTTCAGTACTGGGATGCTCAAGCCACTCACATTCTCTTAAGGCGCTGACCAAACCTTACCTTCCCAGGGGCTCCCTGGGACTCCCCCAGGCAGCACATGGCCCCTGCTGCTTCCTCTACTCTAGCACGTTTGGAACATCCCTCTATGAACACACCCAGCACTCTGCACCACGATGATCATTTATGAATCTGTGTGGACAGAACCTCAAAGCGCATGAATTAAAGGGATGGACGGATGACTATGTGGTCTGACGCAAACTCTACTTTGGTGTGCAAATTCCATATGTCTCCAAGAACAGAGGAAACATGTCTTCCTCTAACAAGCTATAGTCAATGACAACTATTTTTCTACACCAAAGACACTCAACATCCGTCACCTTTGTCAGCAGGCAAATGACATCTCCTGATACCTACTGGGGGTGCTGTGGTGGAAGAATGTGTTTACATAGCTTGTATTCCCTGAGAATGTTATTATCTCTGGGGGTCCCTGGTGCATGTGTAATAATGGTGCATGGCCTAAATCCCTTCTGTGATGATTTCATGCTGGATTTGCTGCGTCTCTAAGCAAAGTCATAGATGCAAAGGAGGAGCATGTCTTTGGGGCTTCAACCAGATCTGTCAGCCAGAAAAATAAGTGGTGATAATATTTGTAATATGTTTACTAACAGAACCAGGGGCTCTACACAGATAACTCCTTTATGACACAAAACACTTAACTAAGATGGAAAATGGCATTACTCGTGTTAAATTCAAAATGAGCATTTCGTCCCCGGTTGCTAAAAACCCAGTAAATGTCATTAGCTATCTGAGGTTACAGTGAAACCCACAAAGGGTTACTCTTTGATAATTACATTTACTGTAACTATAGAAACAAGGGACATCAGACAAGCCCAGCTGACAGTGCTCTGTTTTCCCCTAAGAAAGGCTGTTCCTCTGCATGTGGCCAGCTCCAAAGACTGGCTGCAGGTCCACTATTTCTGAGTTCAGCTCAGCTCAGCAGCACACTCTCTGGAGAACTGTTTCCCCACAGGCAGCAGGCTGGAGCCCCAGGACACGGGCTGCTGTGATTCTTGATTGGAAACTGATGATAAAAGACAGAGCTGAGGACGCTCTTCCTGTGGCTTCTGCATTGAAATGTGCTCCTAAGTGTGTGGGGAAGTTGGGCTTCCTGGGGCATGGTTCTGTGGCAGATGCATTATTTATGGCCTGTGTTCTATTGTGCAAAGCACTTCCCCACACACAGCTCTGGCTGCCTTTCCAAGCACACCCCCAACTCCCTTCCTGTAGGGACCAAGAAACACAGACACAGTCAGCCCTGAAGCAGGCCTGGAGAACCCTTAGCCTTCTCAGACACTATCCACACCGCAACATAGACATACAACAGGCAAGGCCTAGAACCAACATCAAAGGGGAAGGAGGCAGGAGGCCACACTAGGGAATGGGGAAGCCATCATGCTCTCCAAGTCGGCTAGGCTCCCCTGTAGCCATGGATACACCTCACCAGGCCCTGTAAGTCCCTGGCTTGGCTTAGGACCCCGTCCTCCTCCAGCCACCACAAATTCTTATGCCCCCACCTTGAGCCCCAGAGACCACTGCACTGAGAATCCCCTGCAGATCTAGGGGTGTACCACGCACTCTTCCTAGAGGAATACATCTCAAAAGTATTAGGCAAAAGTCACAGATGACACAGAGAAGCTGTGCCCACTTGCCTGTACAGAGTCAATGGGCCTCACCTGCCCTTGCCCAACATCAACACGCACCATCTCCACTCCTAAAGAGCTACACCACGCTCTGTCTCCGTGGTGGCTGCAGGACAACCACCACACAGTTGCCCTGTAGTCACTGGGCAGCCTGAAATCAGGGTGACTGAAGAAGGCACAGGGCCATTCAGATGATGCTCCCTTCTTTCTTTTCCATGTGAGAGAGGATCAGACACCGTGGTTCTCTCCAACAGCCCATCTAGCCCTACCTGTCTGTCTGTCTGTCTGTCTGTCTGTCTTCCCAGATAAGCCTAAGCACACAGATGGCTCGGTGGGCACTCACTCACCTCCCCCACTGCTAGGATTCAGGCAGCTTCTTCCAGTTCCTGTCAGGCTAAAGGCTGCATCTCTGGCCAGGGTTTGGGCTCTGCTTCCTTCGGCAATGAGCTAGCTAGTTTCTGGGGGAATTTTCAAAGGCGGTGTCATCACTCCACTATAGCTAAGCTTACCCTGATAACAGGAGCATCCACAAGTGAGAACAGTAGCTCTCTCTCCATTCCAGGGGAGCAGCACCCTAAGCGAGTGTTTAATGCGCAAGGCTATTTAGGGTATGTAAGCGAGAGTCACACACTAGGGGGACTTTCACAGTTCCCCTGCACTCACAGCCTAACCTGGGGAGCTGTCTAGTCTGTGTGCTCCCATTGAAAAAGATGGCTCTCATCAGGCAGCCCCTCTGTACCTGCAGCATCCTCTCCTCATCTCAGTAATACTGCCCCTGCCTTGCCCCTGGCCCTGGACTTCAGACGGACAAATGGTTCTGTTCTCTGCACTGCTGTCTCTGATCATCATTCCCTGGGACAACCTGGTTCTTGCCAAACGTGGATCAATTCACCTGCAGCATGAGCACTTGCAGGCATTGATGTAGGCTTGGCATCAGCAAGGAAGGGATCCACATAGTCCTGGCTGATGTGAACTGACTGAGGACAATTAGGTGGATTCAGAAATTCAACAACGAAGTCCAAACTAAGACGGTTCCTAACAACTGGCAAAGTCTCTAGCGCTAGGTCTCAGGAGTCCAGCCTCCGAAATGTCTGTTATGAGGCAGAGGACACTGATTACTAATGATCCCTTGCAGGGACGACTATCACAGGATTGGGTATCCAAAAAGATGCCTACAGTAGTCCTTACTGAGCAATACAGCGCTCAACAGAGACAGGTGGGAAGTTAGACAGAACAGGGAGAGAAGAGTCGAGAAATTGTAGAACTAGGCTTGGGTTCAGTTACCTTTAAACTCAATAGGAGACAACAGACTAGCGTGGCTACCGTTGGGCGCATAATCGGTGAGACAACAAGCCGAAAGAGGCAAGAAGCTCTCTTGTCACATCAGATGTCACTGAAGCCGGGTGGTGGTGACGCATGTCTTTAATTCCAGCACTCGGGAGGCAGAAGCAAGTGGATCTCTGTGAGTTTGGGGCCAGCCTGTTCTATAAGAGCTAGTTCCAGGACAGGCACCAAAGCTACAGAGAAACCCAGTCTCAAGGAAAAAAAATTGTCAGCTGAAAGCTGAGTTATCTTGGGCTCAGCTTTCAGAAGGGACAGTGGTACTGTGGGGCAGGAATAGAAGGACAAAGCCAGCCAGGTATACGCAGGTATGCAAGACAGAGATACCAATGACAAGCCATGGCTGAGGGACCCAGAGAGAAACAGCAAAGGGGCTGAGTCTGAAGGTGACATGCTTGCCAGCTCCAGACACCTAAAAGGATTGTCCCCGGGAAGATAAAGAGCTGGGGAGACATGCCAAGGACTTTCTCTCCCTAATCCAATTAGAACAGTCTGAAATCCACTGAAACAAAAAGCCTCCACAGCAACACCAGAGCAATGAGCAGAAACATGCCCTATGCCAGCCACTGCAGCCTTTCACCAGCCAGAGTCCTGGTCACTGTGCCCCACCTCGGTCAGCTTTCCACCCCAGCGAGGCTACTGACCCTCCAGAAACACAAGATGGAATAGCAGAAGAAACATAGATAAGTAAACATATAAACAAATACGTCTGCATACAGTCTATGTTTTTAAAAAGTTTGTTCAACATCAGAGGGCCATCCAATCCTAAAATATCCTCATTGTGAAGCAGAAGGCCTGTGGGATGGCGGAGAGGGTAAAGGTGCTTGCCACCAAGTCTGACAACCTGAGTTCAATCCCTGGAGCCCACAGAGTGGAAGGAAATAGATTCACACAAGTTATCCTTTGACCTCCCCATATACACACAGACACACACATTGAAAGTCAAAGAACAGCACAAGATTTTGCAAGAATTAAATGCTACCTGTCATTTTAAAAATGAAGAAAATACATTACATCAATGGAATAATAGAGTTCAAAATAAATTATTCTGTATGGTTCTAATAAAACCACCGTCGGGCCGGGCGGTGGTGGCACATGCCTTTAATCCCAGCACTCGAGAGGCAGAGGCAGGCGGATCTCTGTGAGTTCGAGGCCAGCCTGGTCTACAAGAGCTAGTTCCAGGACAGGAACCAAAAATACAGAGAAACCCTGTCTCAAAATAAATAAATAAATAAATAAATAAATAAATAAATAAATAAATAAATAAATAAATAAATAAAACCGTCGGAAGATATAAAAACAAAGCGTATAAGCATATGTATACATATGCAAACAAAAGCATATTTTAAAATGTACTAGTTCAGGCTAAGATATTCTGTCATAACCAACAACCCCAAAAGTTCAATGGCTTAAGTGTGTTTATGGGCTGAAGCTCTGTCCCAGGCCATCTTCCTTACAAGACCCAGCCAAGGGAGCAGGGCCCCATCTCTGATAGAGTAAAAATGAGTGTGGCCGAGCCATACTGCACCTCCTGGGAGCTTCAGTTCACAGAAGCCACATGCTGCTCTCACTCCCCTTTCCCTGGGCAAGGCCAGCCACGTGGCCAGGGACGGCATCATCCAGGCAGCCAGAAAGTCTTACAGAGAAAAGCTGTGGACATTTGAACAATAACAACAATTTCTCACATATATGCATCAAGAGAGCAGTGAGTGGGGACTGCGCTCAAGAGGAGTGATGGATGACACAGAGAAGAAAAGGCTGGAAGAATTCAAAGACAGGATCCGTGATTCCCCAAGTAGACTCCAGAGACAGATCCAAGATCGAAGTTCAGGGATTGTGGGAAGAGCTGAGATTAGGAATCAAGAGGACACAACCACCCTAAATAGTTTTGCGCACAGAAACTATTGCTGAGTTGTGCACTTTGAGAACTAAGCATTCAGGACCTCATAGATGGAGCTGAAGGCTGGGCCTCAAAGCTCCAGACAACCCATGAGGACATGAATTTGAGTCTTTAGATGACCACAGTGCCCTAACCCAGAGCAAATGTTCCAGTATGATCTTTTAGCTGTCACCTCTAGTAATTTACTGCCCAAAAATGACCAGAGTACCCAAACCTCTGCAGTGCTTCTCAATGCTCTTTGCCGCTGTCTCTCTCGCCTTCCTTCTTTTTCTTCCTCCCTTCCTCTTTCTTTTCCTCTTCTCCCTCCTCTTCCAATTTCCCTTCTCTTCCCTGACCTCTTTCCCATTCGCTAAGTCTCTTGCTCTCACTGTCTGTGTTTCTCCTCCCACACTGTCTGTCACTCTAAATCTTTGTGTGTGTGTGTGTGTGTGTATTGTACCTGTTACAATATGGTAACTGTCCCTCTGTGCATATTTGCATGCAGAAAACTAAATCTCTACCTGGGCATGGTAGTACACACCTATAATTATAGCCTTCAAGAAGTTGAGACAGGAGAATCCTGAGTTTAAGGCCACCCTGGGCTACAAAGTGATACCCTGCCTCAAAAACAACAGAAAAAAAACTAAACTTCTCTGAGTTATTGGAGAATGATGCTAAATTATCCAAGTAGTATATAATTACATATAACCATATTAACTAAAAAATATAAATAAACAAGAAATAACAGGAAAGCTGGACTGGCCAACATTGTAGGAAAATTCTCTAAATTTCAAGAAAAAAAAGTAACAATAAAACTGGGGTTAAAGATATGCCACCACCTTCCGGCTTAAAAGTCAAGTAGAGTAACACAAGTGTGAAGCACTGGGTTTAATTCCCACTATTATATAAAATAATCCCAATCCAATGTATAGTGTATAGCCTCTGGCTGTGCCCCAGAGTCTGGTAAGCAAAGTGGGGTAAATGTGGAGGGTGGATTCTAAATGATCCTCAAGAAGCCTCCTCCAGACACCCACCCACAAGGTCCCCTAGCAGGCCCCCTCCCTCTGGCACCTCTGGTGAAAACGAATGTCTTTGTCACCTGGTAGTCTTGCTCTCTGGACACTGGAGGGATGCATGTGAGCACAGGCTGTGGGGTTCTAAGTAATAAGCCGGCATAGTTTCAACCTAAATCAGCCTCTTGTGAGCTTTGTTCGTGTGAATCAGACAATATCTGGTCACGGAACAACCAAGAGTCACTGTGTGGAGTGGTCAGGTCAATAACCATTTCTCTTGTCCTACAAGTTGCTGTCTGCGACCTTAAACCGGAAGGCAAAAGCACCGCCCACACGACTGCATGCTACTTTTAAGCCAGCACTGCCATGGCACGGCCTGCTAAGCTACACACTGTGGGTATTACCTCATGACAGAGTTTATTCCCGTCCTTACATCCCGCAGGGGCCTCGGACTCTTTAATGGCCCTTGGACTCGAGCGAAGCTTTCAGAAGCCCCTGGTCTCTGTGGGAACACCAACAGGAGAGGACATCCCAGGGGCTCAAGACAGGGATGGCTGTTAGGAGCTGAGCTATAAAAGGATGGGAAGCAAAGGTGGGAACTGCTCCTCCTCCAAACATGGAGAATGTATCAGGCACGCTTCCCCAGCATCTGGTGCAAAAGTGATAACCGCGCTGACAGACAGGACAGTGATGGAAAACGCCTCAGGGAGGCCCCACAGACAGACTGGCCCAGCACCAGCCTTGGAATCCTGCTGAGCCACTCCAGAGCTGACAAGACAGCCGGCTTCCTTGCTTTCAATGGAAGAGATGTTTGGTGTTTTCTGCTTTGCCTGGCAGGTGGGAGATGGAGCTGGGGTGGGGGTGGGGGATGGGGTCTGCTCTAGCCAGCCCAGGTCTGTGCTCCTCAGATCTAAGGAATGGCCTGTGAGGGAGCTGCAAAGCCCACTCTACAAGGACCCACACACCCTGCCACGGAAGAAGTGTTCTGCATCCTACCAGGCTCTGTGACCAGGGGCTTCTTACATCACCCTGAGGGGTAGTGGATTATTATCCCAACTTTGGTATAGGAAACTGAGGCTCCAACAAGCTAGGTGACTTACAAAATAACCCAACAGAATCAAGCTTGAAGCAACATCATCTGTGCCAAGGGTTTCTGCCAGTGAGGCTTGCTGGATCCCCGGAGGACAAACAGGGCACAACAGAGTAGCCAGCATGGGACGGAGTGGACACAATCTGTCCATTGATGCTGAGAATGAGATTTGATGAACATGGAGCCCCAAACCTGGCACCAGGCATGTGTTCAGTAACTGCCCTTCTCCAGAAGACTGCAAATCTGGAAAGGGCAGGAACCTCATGGGTTCTCGTCACATGAGTCCTCCGAGCCTGGAGCAAGCCTTATCCACTAGCTAGTCAGTGCTCCATCAGCAGCGAAGGTCTGTACCCCATGCTCCTGCCCCAGGCCTCATATGAACAAGCCCAGGTACAGGACATTCTCACAACCTTTCTTTTCCCAACCTCTAAGCTGGATCAAGAAATTCCTTGGGTGGAGTAGGGGAAAAGAAAAGGCAACTAGAACCCACTATGCACAAGGTCAGGTGCTACTAGGTGTGAAAAACCATGAAATGTCACCCCACAAAGGGCTGGATAGGTGCTTTGGAGTGCTGTACTTGCATCCAGCCAGCAGCCACCAACACACAGGTGTTCCACTTCCCACTGAGAACTCTGAAGGGCATAGCCGCTGGTCTGCCCTTCCCATTCCTCAGGGCTAGGCTCTCAAGACAGCCGAATGTAGCACTGCAGTAGCCTCCCTGGTCCCCCAGGTCCTTCTGTCAGGGCTTAGGCAGAGAGGGAGGAGGCGAACTTGTACCTATGGCTCCACCCCCATGTTTGGCAGCGGTAGGCACTGCTGGAGCCTGAGCACTGTTCTCACTCATCCTCCACATTATCTGCTCCCTACCAGGGCCCCCGCTTCGCTGAGAACCACCCAGCACTACCCACAATGCTACACTGCCTTTCCACGTACCCTAATTCTAACCTCAGTCCACACGGTTTGCACTTCTACAGGTGTGCACTCCTTGTCCCCAGAAGCCTGGGTGACAGAGTCAGGAACACGCCACAGCCGGCAGGAAGCTGGTGTTCCCAGGCCCACAGCCCCCTCCCCAGCGCAGCAGAGGGGGAGTTTGTGGGAACTCCAGCCCCTGCGCTGAGACGGAGCCGATTTATGCTGGAGAAAACATCTTTGTTCTGAGGGTGAAGGGGAGCCATTTCCAACAATTTCATGCTCTGTTCGCGGGCCCGGTGCTGGGGTGGCAGCGAGAGGCTTGTTCTTCGAGGCAGAGCCACATATAATGAGGCTTCTCACTGGCGCGCCCCGCGGCCGTGCCAAAACCCAGGACAGTTATTTATCCATTAATCTGACATTACACACCCTGCATTTTATCTGCTTAAATAAATTTGGTGGTTAGTGTGTGTGCCGGGAAGAGAAACTCCTGCATTCAATTCCTATGCATCCGTGCAGACCACATTATTGCTCTAAACTCCCCTGGGCCTCTGGGGTCCCTGAGTCATAAGCTCCTGCCCAGTGGTCTTTCTTGAGCTCAGCAAAAGAAGCCACTTTCTTCTCTTCTTTCTGCAATCTCCGGGGCCCCCAGGCGTCAGAGTACAGAGAGCAAATGGATTCCTAGGACTCAGAGTTTGGGCTGGGATTCTGGTTGTATGACCCTGAACCATCACCTTACCTTTCCCTGCCTCGTTTTCCCAGGTTCTCTCCCAGAGCTGCTGTAGAAATTACGGGAGTAATTTGTCACGTGGTTAGCACAGTGCCTGACACACAGCAAGTCTCAGTAAGAGCTGACTGACAAACACTGACTAGTGTTCATAAGCAGACTTTAAACACAAAGACAAGCTAGACCACTGAGTCTCCCTTGCCCCACCCCACCGGACTCTTGTTGAGAAGGTATCACGAAGGACTGACTGAAAATGCCTGGATCTCAGTTTTACAGAGGATCCAGATAAAAATGAGAGAGGGAAGGAACTTGTTTAAGAACTTGATTGGGGGAGGGGGAGGTAAAGGGGAGGCGGCGGTGGGGAAGAGACAGAAATCTTAAATAAATAAATAAATAAATAAATAAATAAATAAATAAGCACTTCAAGTTAGCAGCAGAGCTGGGAGCAGACTCCAGGTCCCCTCCTTCCAGAAGGTTCAAAGCTTTTGTGTTGTTGTTGTTACACTGTGACCTTGGATGCTCACATAATTCATTTTTATGTAACTAAGTTCTCCCCTTAAGGCTCAGGCTAAGCCATGGAAGAGTGGAAGTCACCTGCCTCTCCCACCCCAGCAGCTGCATCACTGGGGAATGAGGAGGCCAATCCCAGGAGCAGGTAAAAAAGCCTTGCCCCTTGGACAACTCCAGTGTCCTCCACTGCAGCTTAACCACCCCTGAATGACTTGCCCATCACCATCATTTCCTTTCACCTTCTGGTTCTCTGCAACATCTCTGTGGCCTGAACGTAGCAGAACTCTCAGCCTGTCCTCTCTGGGTCGTGTGTGCCCTCCACACCTTGCCCCACTTCCTCCCTGCCCCAGAAGTTAAACACTGCCTCCAAACTGGGAGACACCTAGTCCCTTGTGCCCCCTACCCTAGCACACTACCACGCAGCCCTGGATGGAGGCCCTCTGGATGCAGCTTTGCATGAAGACCCGACCTAAACTCATCATCCCACTTTCGAGTCTATCTCCAGACATGCCCGTTCCCTAGCCACTCTACCTTCCGCACCGGACTTCCAGGGTCTCTCCCATCGAGGGACAGTGATGCCCCATGTTGACTTTGAAGGTCAGGTGGACTGCGGATGTGAAGTAGTGAGTCTGTGACCAGACAGAGAGGAGCCGGCCGTGTGTCCCTCGCAGGAGTTGCTTTGCCCAGGCAGCCGCAGGCCCAGCCCCTGCCTCCTTCAGAACAACAGAGAGGCAGGCACTCGGGCAGACAGATGCCCAACACAGAGACCTCCTAAGACCTGGATGCAGCACACAGCCCTGTCTTCCTTCCTTGGCTCCTCAGATGAGGAAGCCTCGGCAGGCCGCCCCTGAAGCCAACTGTACTCTGTTGACCAGAAGCTCTGGGGGGGAAGGGTGCTTCTTGGCAACCCCCAGGAATCCCCTGAGCAGCAGCGCCATCCTCACAGAAGCCATGCTTGCCTGGCCTTTTGCTGTTACTGACTAGCCAAGTAACTAAAGCAGCATGAACAGGAAGAGGCTACCCTGGCTACACACTGGGGGCAGGCAGGGGCTGCTCATTGATCCCGCCCGAGCAGCCTGGCCCTGTCTCTTTCCCTCCTCCTCTCCTTTTGGATTGTGGTCAGGTCTCTACCCCCGTAAAGCAACCCAGGTCTTAGATTCCATGAGGTTCCAGCCATTTCAACTGCACCTATCCCCACCACCTGGGCCAGGCACTGGTTCACATGATTGAAAAGTGATTGGGGGAGGGGGAGGGAAAGGGGAGGCGGCGGTGGGGAAGAGACAGAAATCTTTAATTAATTAATTAATAAAGAAATAAATAAATATTAAAAAAAGAATTAGAGACACCTCCTATGCTGCAGATGAGAACGCTAGGCTAACCCGTGTAGCCTTACGGTTTCTACGTGGCCCGGCGTGGATTTGAACCCAGATGTGTCAGAAGCCAGAGGCCCAAGCTTTACCCCCAGCCCTGCTGTCTCATCCACAGATCTGCTCTTCCCCCCTCATGACCATCCAGAGGGTTAGCTATGGAGACCGGCTCCTCCTGGACCATGGAGGAGGACGCAGGAGTGCCAGGCTCATACACGTGTCCTCCCTCAGCACACTGAGCTTCACCTGTCCCTTGGCAGAGAGGAAGTAAAAAGCTGTTCCTGCCTGGACACCACGTGAATCAATCTTGTCCAACAGTTCATTTTCACTGTGCAACTTTCCAGGCGACAATGACAAGTAATGACTGAAGAGCTGAGACGTCACCGATCTTCAGTCCAGCTTCTCTTCCCCTCACCCTGCCTAGCCTCTGGAATTCTACGTCATGCCACTCACCTCTCCTGCTTCCAGACCTCAGATTCCTCCTGCCCAGGGGTCCACTTGCAGAGTCGGCCCAAGCTGCTCAGTGGGGCACCAAAAATAAAAGAAATAGGTCACCACGGAACACAAGTCTGGAGCTGCCCTGCTGAGATTGTCACTGATGGCCTAACCTTTCTCCTCACCCATGATCTTTGCCTCCCAAACACACCTGTGACCCTGGCTATGACACCAAAGCTTGTCAACAAGGCCCAGTGCACTGCACCAAAGACCTCATCATGACACTCCCAGAATGGCCCTCGAATCATGCCCAACCCTATATTAAAAAAAAATCACTAAATCCAAACCACCATACCAAGACCCTAATTCACTTCACAAGTTACTAGCACTTCTTCATTGTAACATGAGGGCCTGCTTGTTGGGGTTTCTGTCCTGCCCGGTTCCCACATTCGTTATGTCCGAAAGAAATCACACAAAGGTCTACATAAGTTATAAACTGGTCCATTAGCTCAGGCTTCTTATTAACTCCTATAACTTATATCAGCCCATTATTCTAGTATATGTTAGCCACATGGTTCAGCACCTTTTTCAGTGGGGCAAGTCACATCTTCCTTCTTCCTTCTTCAGTGTCTGGGCAGGACTGAGGAGGAATGAGCTTCATCCTTCCCAGAATTCTCCTGTTCTCGTTGACCCGCCTCTACTTCCTGTCTGGTTGTCCCACTTATACTTCCTCCCTGGCTACTGGCCAATCAGCGTTTATTTAAAATGTAATTGACAGAAAACAGAATTGTCCCACACCACTTGACAGCCACGGACTCCCAGGCTAGGCACCTGTCCTTATTCCACCTGAATCTGGCCCAAAGTTTCCCTGTCAAGTATGAATGAGAACCAAGCTTCTCAGATGGGGACAGATGAGAGAATCACTGGCTTATCCTCACCCCCCAAACCAGGTCTCCAGTGGGGTGCTGGTCCAGCCCAGAGTCTCCAGCCCCATCTGCAGCATCTACTCTAGGACCTGCTAACAAGATGGGGGCACTGGTCCACTCGTCCTCTAAATGCAGTTCCCCTGGGTTATAATTTTGCTGGCCTTCCCTGTCAGTACGCTGTCCCTTTAAGGGACAAACTCCAGCCACTCCCAATCTCTCCTTTCCCACAGAGGCAAGCTAGTCTCCACTCTTTCCTCCCCCCCCAACTATTCTTCTGAAGAGGCACCTCTCTGCCTCTCTACTCCCCTCTTCTCTCTCCTAGTCTCTTTCTCTATCTCTACCCCCCTTTCTCTTTCTCTCTCTTCCTCCCCCTATACCACCTTTCATAAAACTCCACTCTCAACCTCCATCCGATGGCATATTCTGTTTCCTCCCTGGTTGGCCATAAGTGAGACCCCAGCCTTCTAACGACCCTATATCCATGGACTCTGGGATGATTGGTCACAAGTGACTTGGTTTAAAACCCCTATATCCAAGGAGTCTGGGGTGATTGGAAGCATCACCCGCAGTCCCTGGTATCTATCCTTGGGGAGCCAATGGAGCACCAATGAAGTGGAAAACCCCACCTCAAGCCCCATCCCCCTAGGAATTGCCTTGGGCCAGACTCCACCTCCCCTCCCCAGGGAAGGTCAAGACCACTCCCACAGGCTATAGGCTCAGGACAGAAAAAGGAACCGTGGTTGCATGGTCTCCCCCCCCCCTTCCCCTTCCCATGCTCCCAACCACCCAGGAGCGTTGCATTCATTACACGTGGGCGTCTTTGATTTGGTCTAATCTGGTCTAATTGGAGTTATTTTGCATCGGCAGAGAGGCTCTTCTTAAGAATATTTCTAACACTACCAGCCGCGGTTTTCCTACCCCACTCGCCATGGGTTCCAACAAGGTCCCTCTCGCGCCAAAAATCATAACACCTAGGAGTCCCAAAGCCACCCACAGCAGCTTCCACTGACTCAGGAAAACTTTAGAGCCTGTGCATCCTCAGGTTCACAGCAAGGTTGTCCCATGCTCACCCCTCCCAGTTGGGACATGGGATTCCTCTTCTACCCCTGGACTTCCCTCAGGTCCTGCAGAGTCCTTGTATTCAAGAGCAATGGTAGAGAAATCGCTGTCCCTGTGTAACGACAGTGCCACCCAGTCCTCACCCAGGCTTAGTGCCACACCCGTTTCAACTTTACATCAGAGCATGGATTCTGCCACAGCAGACAGCCACAAATGTGTGGTATACAATAAGCACATGAGGGGGCCTCCCACCTAGTGCCTCATGAAATAGCTTAGCCTCTTAGGCAGGGTGTCATTATTATCCCAATTTCTGGCTCAACAAAGAAGGCTCCAAGAAACAGATCAAAGGCCTGACATGCCACCATCAACAGGCAGAGCTATAGACAAACCAAACCCTGCTGGAGCCTGGGGCTCTACTGCCTGGAATCACATTGGTCCTGATAGATCAGGCAAGTTTGCTCTCCTGTGAGCAGGATGGACTCCAGACTCAGTGCCATGAAGTGCCCATCTCTCCCAGACACTGAACTGTAGCTCCAGGGAGTGCAGGGTTGCTGCCTGCATCTCCCAGGCAACCCAAGAGCTTTTGTTCACCAAGAATGGAGCTGATTCATCCCCCTAGGGGGAACAGCAGGAGCTGCCGGCAGGGGAGCTGGGTTTAGCTGGGCCTGCAACTAGGCGACTTGGGGGGAGGGGAGGATGAGGTTTTTGCCCAGCAGGTAGTTTCTAGCACCAGCCACACCCACCAGCCAGAACTGTACAGCCAGCTGTGGCTTAAGGGGTGGACAGCAAAAGAGACAAAGGGTTATGACATTTTTGCTCAAAGGAAAGAAGGCCTTACTCTCAGTCCTGTCCCTCCTAGGACCCTCCTTCCTGACACAGGGCCGTAAGTCCCCAGGGCTGAAGACACACAGGCCTTGGTAATGCCCCAGCCGCTGCTCTGGGTCTCTGTGCCTGTGCACTTCGGTTCCCCAGACAGCAGCACCCCCTCCCTCCTTTCTCCTTCCTCACTGGGGCTTTCTTATCTTTGAACTGGAGCTGCAGACACCAGGCAGAGTGAGTCACTACTTTAGAGCACTCCACTGCCCTGGGCTTGCTGTGTCACACACAGTCCAATAGTGTTGAGCCCCCCCCCCTCCTTGTATTAGGACCGTCCCTTACCGGACAGTGAGCTCCAGGAAGGGGGCAGGGCTGTCTAACTGTACAGTCCCAACTCCCTCACTCTGGGCCTCACATAAAGCCCTGAATACCCAATACCCTCACTAGCAGGGAGGTGCAGTGTCTGTTGATCCTGCTATGGGCACCCAAGCCCAAAGGACTCTCTCGACACTACTGAGTCAAGCCTGGCAGACAGCCTGTGCTGGCCAGTATGGTGCAAGCAGCTAAGATGACATTTGTTCTAAACAAAAAGGTCAGAGCTAGTTTTTGCTCTGCAGCTCTCTCCCCTCCACCATCACCAGGATTCTAACAGTAGCGCCCATCACCTCTTTCTGGAGTGAGGAGCTACCTGTCATGAACAGAACATGCAACCAACAGCCCCTGGGAGACAGGCAGCCCAAGCAAAAAACCTCAGCACAACAGGTTGGTTGTTACTGCAACATGGGCCAACCTATATTCCAACCTACACCAGCACTGAGAGGGCAAAGCTTGCAGCAGGCAGGCCTGCACAGGGGTCAGGGACCAACTAGAGGCTACCAACACCTCAGCTGGCTCCCACCTGGGTGGAGCTAGTGAAAAATTCTAAAAGGATAAGAAAAAATAATGGTGACTGTTAGAAATATCAGGGTTTGCAGAACAAATGGCTTCAAATTTCAGCTAAGTCACATCCAACTTGGACAAATCCCTGCACTTCTGTGAACCCCAGAGCTGAAAATAAACGCTTCCCGGGCATTACTAAAAGATCAGCAGAACAACACACAGAACTGGGAACCGCCCACTGCTGGAGGGTGTTTGAACCCTTCACTTCCTCCAAAATATCTAGAAGAGATGAGCAGACTCAGTAAACCATCTTTCATGCTCCTGATGGTCCATGATCACTGAGACGTCAAAGCGAAAACCCAGTCACACACAGACACTAACACGGACGCACGCACGCGCGCACACACACACACACACTCCTTCAGGACCCTGATGCCTTCACCGCACTACGCCTTGGTCACTGTAAATCCTCCTGTCCTCACAGGCCTGCTGGGAGGGAAGAACCCACATCCTTTCTGCTCAGCCAACACCAGACACTACTGGCTTTCTCCTTCCCCTCCTTTGCTGAAATCAGTCTGTACCCTACACACACACACCTCACACATGCACACACCTCACACACGCACACACCTCACACATACACACCTCACACATGCACACACCTCACACATGTGCACATCTCACACACGCACATGCCTCACACACGCGCACACCTCACACATGCACACCTCACATACACACCTCACACACGCACACACCTCACACATGTGCACATCTCACACATGCACACGCCTCACACACGCGCACACCTCACACATACACACCTCACACACGCGCACACCTCACACACGCACACACC